>NW_024582091.1:10289851-10334177 GCF_017639235.1 Corvus kubaryi
GCAGCTTGTTAAGGTTTGACCTTTTCTTGCAGATAAAAGTGGTAACCAATGTAATTTTAAAATCCTATGGTCATTTACTTTAATGGCACAATATACACCCAAAAATCACATCCTAACTAACCAAATATCAATAGAATGCAATTATTTAGGACAACTAAAATTATATGTTGAAGGTAGTCCAGAGTAAGTCTTCTTTATAAAAAAAAAAAAAATCGTCTTGGTGGGCTTTGTTCTGAAATGTAATTTGTTCAATTGTGTCCTATCAATTGTTATTATAGGCAAAATTATTAGCCTAAGGACAATAACCATTTTACGAGACTGTGCATACTGGATGGAAATTTATTGGTCAATAATAAGGAGAGGAAAGAAGCAACTATTTTATAATGTTACTTTAAAAAACCCCCTTACTCAATATCTGCTGACATTGTATTATATCCCATAAATGTATTGCATAAATTTGTAATAAAAGCAAAATTTAAAGAAGATAGTGAATCGCTGGTGCCTAGGTTAAAAAGTAGCTTTCTTTGGCATCATCAGAAAAAGTAGTAGTCATGCCAGTATCCCCTTTTTTACAGACGTGTGGGATAGAATTCACTTTTAAATGATGGCAACTCTGGTGACTCAGCTGGAATGCAGTAGTGGCATCCCTGTGGATGCAGAGAATGAAGAGAAGCACAGAGCCCAGTGAGTGAATCAGGCTCTGACTAAGAGCTCCACCTGGGCCACCTCCTCCCTCTGTACCAATGTGGGCAAAGGCACTTGTTTCCACACACAAGTCTTGCCTAGCAGTTCACATCCTCCTCTTCTGAGGGCTATTCACATGCCCTTTATTCCATGGAAGTTCCTACACTTCATTGACACAGGTAAGATCATGCTACTTATGCCTGGTTGTGATATGATACATACTGGAAGAGGCCCCAGCTAAAACCTCTCTCTATTTTGCAAAAATAGCAAATGTGCTTGCCTTCTCTAGACTGAGATTCTCACAGCCTAACTAGCAACATAGGACACACATCTCCCCAAAGAAATCCCCTTGCTCCTCGTGTCAGAGGCTATTTCATCACAGCTGTGGAAGGATTACAGGCTCAGCTGATTAAAAACCTGTCCCACAAGTCCAAACTACTTGAAGAGCTCCCTGTCCTTGCTGCACAGCAGGACTAGTAACCAACCTCGAGAGGAGTGCAGGAGGTGCTCACAGGCCTCCTGCATGTTTCCCAGGAGTTGTACAGAAGGAAACTCCATGTTTTACTCCTGTGCAGGTGTAGATATAATTCAGATAGGAAAATTTCTCTCCAGAGATACCCTTGTTCCAACATAGATAATTTAGCTGCATGTTGACTAATCCTGCTGCTGTTGGCTCAGTGAAAGCCCAGCTGAACCTGGAAGAAAGATGATGCCTTCTCTTTTCTGCTCCTGGTGGACAATTCTAAAATACCCTGTCCAGTATTTAGTTCTGCTACTTGTTTGTTTGTTTGTTTGTTTGTTTTTGGATTTTGCAGCTGAATTGTGCAGATTAACCCTGTAAAATGCGTGGGATTACTCTGAGATCCATAAACAGGGTGTCTGGCTTGGTTGAGATGTTTTGCTTACCCCACATACTCTCCTTAGAGAAAGTAGCAGAAAGTAATGAAGAGGTGTGTGGGTTTGGATCTCTTTGTGTGATTCATGTATAATGGGAAAAAAAGGGGCAAAGAACAAGCCTGTGGAAGCTGTCAAGGTTGCTAAATTGTGCAGTGGCCAAGGCAATGTGGGGCTGCCCATTTGCAGAGCTGCTGCATGCACCCTGCCCAAATCTGTGTTGGGTGGAGGGAACAGGCATGTCATCCTGCATCCCAACCATGACAATGGGTAAATTGTTTACCCATGTGCCTCCCAATCCGTGTTTTATTATTTCTTTGGGACTGGGAATATTCCTGATCCTGCCTTTGTGTGATGCCTTAATTTGTATTGGGCTCTCTCCTTTTAGCTGTCCCTGGATATATTATATTTTTAATACGTATCATAAGGACAGATAGGGGGGGCGGGGGGGGGCTTACACATAATAGGAGAAAAAACAGCAGACAGTAAATACTAAAAGTAAAGCAGAAGGCTGCCCATCATTCTTTCTATGTATTTCATTTTAGACTAGGAATTGTAATTTATAATAAAGAAGTAAAGTTTTATGAATTCTGGTGGTTTTGTTTCACTACCTATTCAAACTTTTGAAATGGGGTTAGTAAAAAGAGAAACAGAGAAGACAATAATCTATACAAGCGCTAGAAATGGGAGCACAGGGGAGCAGTTTGAAGCTCTACTTCCAGCTGTGCAAAAATGTGGTTTCTGCTACTGCTTTAAATTGGTCCTGGTTGTAGGGCTCAATTCACAGACCAGACCTGGATGCCAATCCTGGTTTTCTAAACAATTTAACTCTGTGTTTCCTCTGCTCTTTTCATCTTTCTACTATCATAAGTAAGCCTTGCTGTCTCCTGTTGTCCTCCCCTCCCATCCATCTAGGACCATCTGTCCTTCTGCCCAAAACTGTTTTGTCAGTGCTTCCAGGTCTTCCAAATTTCTTTGGAAAATCCCTTTCTCAATTTTCCCAAACACCTGTCTTAGCAACAGCTCTCGTCCCTCGTGTCTCCTTCACTCTTACCTCATAATCACCATTACTCACTGGATTGTGCCAAATATGGATTTGAGCTCTTGGAATGATCTCTGTCCTTACACGTTTGTTTGAGGAGTGTAGTATGTACTTGACGGCTTGAAAAATAAAGTAGGTGAACCATATTAATCTATTACGGCATGATTTTTAGAGAACCAAGGGTTGGAAATTTCTCTGAAGCTCTGTGGATTTTACAGGTGAGTCCCAACTATAATTCTCATACAGATCTCACAAGGATCTCACTCTGGGTCTGGGGCAGGGCAGAGGGGGTAGCCCACAGGAAACCTGCAGTAAGGACAGGAGAGCTATGGCATTGGGTGCTAGGAGGAAGCCCCTCCCATTTTAGGGAGTTAATTTCAAAAGAAGCTACTCTTGAAAACTGCCTTTTGGACAGCCAAGGGCATGGGATTTCCTCCAGGTAGTGACCCAGCAAGGTACCCCCAGGTATAATCAAAAAGCTTTACCGAATCTGGAATAGGATCTACTTTGGCAGAAACAAAGCACTGACCTTGTAAAAGAAGTCTTGTTTTTACCACAGGTATGAAGACAGACCCTTGCTGAACACAGGAGCAAAGAAAAGGATGACATGCTGGATGGCAGCAGGGGACGTACCTATGTTGACGAAGTAGCTAAAATGTGTTTTAAGCCTTGGCAGCATAGAGGTGAAGAGTTTAATTAACAAATTCAAACCTATGCTCTTGAGGCAGTGGTGAATTTGATATTAAAAAGGGAAAAGCGTTCTAGCTTCTGTTGTACTTTCTTGCCATACCAGAGACTGTTTTGGTATTTCAATTACCTGTTTTGGCTAAAATGCCAAAAGCTTCAGTGGTATTGATGCCTGGGGTGGCCACCTAAAAACAGAGACCGGACAAGAATAAGGGAATAAAGGTAGGTATTTATTTGAAGGGCCTTCAAGGTACACCCTGGGGAGTCAAGAGGCTACTTCCAAGACAGACCCTGGGTCACGAGTTCTTCACACTTTTACAAGTTTGGTCCATTTGCATACCAGGATCAGTTCTCCAGTTACGACCCCAGTTAATGATGTAACTACCCGAAGTTTGCCCTCCTCTTCAGAGGCCTTAGTTTAAACATTTTGGGGCTTGGGACAATCTAGGTGTCCTTGGAGAGCAAACCTAGAGTGGCTTGTTATGTCTAACTAGCATAAGAGAACAGTAGCTAACAGGCCACAAGAAACTTCAGAGTTACACACTAGGCAGTACAGGATTTACAAAATATAAAAGTTAAAACCTAAGGCATCAGTATGTTCAAGGAAGCTGCAAGAATAAAAGATCAGTTACAGCATCAACATTTTGGTCCAAAACCTAATCTTCACCCTGTTTCTCTGTAACATCTATGTGTCAAATGCAGAGATGTTCACTCATCTCTGCTAACCTTGGTCACACACTTTCAAGCTTAAAAAGTGCTGGGTTTTAATTTCTGCCAGCCTTTGGATATGCTCTAATAAATCCAAACTGATTTCAAATTACAAAGGTGATTCAAACTTTGAAAGTACACTAAAATACACTGCAGTAAATAATTCCATTTCCTCTACTGATGCCCTAAGCCCCCAGGGTCTGTGCAATAGCCACTTCTTTATTCAATCTGCTTCACCCTTCAATGAAGCAGATTAATTTAATAATCTTAATATAGGGAATTTTGTTTCTCACTAATCCCTACAAGTTGGAGTTCTCAACACATATACCCTAGACAGTGACAAATTGAAAGTTCGTTCAAAAGCAGAGCAATAGAAAGACCAAGGGAAATCATGACACTCATCAGTTCCTGTGGCAGCTCTGCTGCTGTCTGCACTCAGCAGAGCAGACAGGGGGTCAGATCTGAAGGCATCATTCTCTGAGACAGACCAAAATGTGCAGGTGTGACAGTTTGGACAAATTTGGAGGAAAATATCCTCTGATAGAAGGCAGGAGGAAAGTGAAAGAGATAAAAAAGCTGTTTCTTTAACAAACACACAGGAAAAGGATAATAATGTTAAATAATAAAACCTCTCGCTGTGGAGAGAAACCTGGGAAGATTTCAGAGTCCTTCTACGGGTGTGGTCTCTCTCGTCCTCCTCAGAGCTGGGTCTATGTGGGCCCACCTCCAGGGCCTCGGTGGAAAATTCTCCTGATGTGTTCTGATGTTGAAAGAGTCCAGAACAGAAGAAGGGAAAAACAAACTGAAGTCCCAGGAAAACAAAGTTCTGCTCTCCGTCTCCCTCCGGAGAAAAGGAGCCAAAAGCTGGCTGAAAAGCAGAAGGGTGCTTCCCCTGCTCTTGCTACCACAGCAGGAGAATGCAGAGGAGTGTGTATATCTGTGTCCTTGAACAACTGTTTTGAAAAGTTCTCTCAGTTTTTTCCTCTTCCCCCTCTTGGGCTCAGTTTAAAGGCACAGAAAAGGCAAAAAATTAATTTCTGGGCATAGAGCAGCAACAGAGGATACAACATCATAAAGTCACCCCAAGACAGCAGGGCAGCTGAAGACATTGCAGCACTGTGAACTCTTCCTTTGGACATCATACTGTAGAGGGAAAATAATTGAATTAGTCTGAAGCTTGGCTGATCTTGACATTTTCAGTGAGAGGAGTCAGCTTAGAAGGTTTTGCAACCTTCAGTCCTTGCTGACATAAAGTAATAGTTTGATCCTTGCAGTATCTTAGTCACTTAACATTCCAGATACACTGTTTGAAGTACCTTGGGATCAAAACCACTCCCTAGCTAAGCATAGGCTCCTAACATAGATGGATAGTATTTACTTGTGATGCCCTTTCTTCCAGTCTTTAAAATGACATCTCTGTTGGTAAAAATCCACCAGACTGACAGCTTTATAGACTGCAGCTCTTATCCACATGACAAGAACATTGCAAATTGCAGGACCCCAGTCATCCTCCTTGCCACACTATCCAAACAAGTGCTTACCAGGAAGGAGCTGCCTCACTGGAGAAAAGTTCACTCAGTGCAACACTCATTCAATTTATAATTGGATTTTAAAAAGTGTTAATTTTTATTCTAAAGTAAGCAGTAAGTTACCTTGAGACTGGAGCTGGAGCACAAAAATGCTGAAGAGAGCACCAATGTAGTACTTATCTCACCTAACTTGAAATATCTTCACCATAGAGATGAGGTATTTGTCCAGAAGTCCTGCATAGTATAGGGACTAAACAGAACTCTCTAGAAGGATTTGTGTCAGGTAAATTGGATCTTACATGCTTTGTTTACATGCAGATACCTACATTGCAAGAACCTGAATTTGGACTGATAAATCCGATTCCAAATTACATTTAGATAGACTGAATTTTTTTTTAGTTTTGATGGTCTATTTCAAATTCAAATTTATGATTTCAAAGGAAGAAAAAAATATTATGCTGTGATTAAACTGTGATTTTGAAAGATGCTGTTAGTCCACTTGAAGTACTAAGCTGCCACTTCAGAGTAGTGGTAATAAGAATAATAGAAAGAAAAAAAGGAATATATTTTGCAGATAGAGTGCCCAGTTTCAGAATCTTAACTGGTATTAATATTATTTATTATTCTAATTTTACCTGCAGAACAGGTACAAGAAATGTTCATGCAACTTCACAGACAAATAAAGGCGACAGGCCTTGACTTTAGAGCTTAAAATATTAATGAGACCAAACATAGAAAGTGATGACAACAAATGAGGGATAAAGTGGGGCATGGAAGAAATAGGTCACAACAATGTAACAGCATGAGAGAAGCACTTTGGGGTGGCTACACCTCTTTACTTCTGCATTGGCTCATCCAGCTACTTTGCATGTGTGAAGAGGGCGATAGGAAGAAAAATCAAAGACATCGTCCAGGAAGAAAAAGTGCCAGAATTGGGACCATGAATTTCAGGAGTTCACCAGTCAAGCCAGTGTACCAAATTACTTTCTGAAGAGGTCACAACAGTGGAACAAGTAAAACTCTGAAAACATATTAAACAGTTCACTGCTCCTCTTCTTATTGAAAGGGGTTAAAGCAACTTAAATAAAATTTCAATCAATCATTCCCATCCTGTAGGACAAATTTCAGTCCAGTGTAATTGGAAATGGCAGTTGAAAAACCTTGATTAAAGCGATTTAGATGAGAATGCTAACAAAGAGCAGTAAAACCTGGCATGGCTAATGCAAGATTGTTTTTCCATTTATCCACACAATAATTTTCTAACTCAGCTATTGAATTTCTCATAATATCCTGAGGGATGCTATGAAACCTGCTATTCAGCTGCTCTAAAGGAATCCTTATTGTCTGAAACAAGGAGACACATTCAGTTCATGAACCCAAACCAAGTTTCTTTTTTTTTGCTTCCAAGATTTTTTGGACAAAGTTTTCCTCACATAATTTCAAATTACAGATCCATTTCACCTCAGGCTTATAACTATGGTTTCAGGATGTTCTGGGAGAAGATGATTGATTAGGTGCCTGACAGAACACATGCTGAATTAAGCAGGACCATCTAACCCCTTCCCAGTTAATTATGGTATTTTCTGGGATGATTTGTCGATAACTTCCCTCACACAGCACGACAATCCTCTCCTCAAGTCTTTAAGATCACCAGCATTTGTGACCTTTCTATACTGATACCTCTTGACCCAAGACCATTGTGAAGGAATCACACATATGACCTTCAATGAGGGGTGACAGCATAGGGTTACAGATATGGCTTCAATCAAAGGATGCACAACAGCCTGTGTGATAAGCCAGAGTATTTTTCTGCAGCTTTATGAATCAGACAGCCACAGGAAGCAGCAAAGAGGGCAATAGCTGTGTATGAACTGGCCATGTACTAGTCAACAGCAGCTGAACATGAGCCAGCGTGTTCTCAGGTGGCCAAGAGGGCCAATGGCATCCTGGCCACCTGCCATATCAGCAATAGGGTGGCCAGCAGGACCAGGTTAATGATTGTCCCTCTGTACTCGGCATTGGTGAGGCCACACCTCGAGTGCTGTGTCCAGTTCTGGGCCCCTCAGTGCAGGAAGGACTTTGATGTGCTGCAGTGAGTCCAGAGAAGGGCAATGGAGCTGGGGAAGGGTCTGGAGCACAAGTCCTGTGAGGAACAGCTGAGGGAGCTGGGGGTGTTTAGCCTGGAGAAAAGGAGGCTCAGGGGAGATCTTATCCCTCTCTACAACAGCCTGATTGTACCCAAGTGGGGAGTCAGTTTTTTCTCCCAGGAAACCAGTGACAGGACAAGAGGACATGGCCCCAAGCTGCACCAGGGAAGGTTTAGTTTGGAAACCAGGAAGAATTTCTTCATGGAAAGGGTTATTAAGCATTGCAATAGACTACCCAGGGAGGTGGTGGAGTCACCATCCCTGAAGGTGTTCAAGAAACAACTGGATGTCACACTCAGTGGCATGGTCTATTTGACGTGATGTTCTTCAGTCATAGGTTGGACTCGAGGATCTTTGAGGTCTTTTCTGACCTAAACGATTCTGTGATTCTGTGATATATGCAAGCTGGGGATATGATGTAGTGAGAAGTTAGGTGACAGGAGAAATGGAACTGATGTGATTAAGGTATAAAGCATGTGTACATACTGTGCTTCCATATACCACGTGGAAGACTGATTATTTCTATGAAGTAGCAGAAATAATGTCTATGTCTTTTAAGGCATGAGTGAATAGCAATAATACATTGCTCTATAGAACAAAATCCTACAGCATATTACAGAGAGATTGTACCATCTGGAATTCTATTTCTTTATATCTTAGATGTTAAAATAAAAACTAATTGGTGAAATCTGAAACCAAAGCAGCCCACACTGCACCGAATTTCTTGTTGCTAGGCATCATTTGTTCATACTGTGATGCGAGGTGTTTTGCTTCTAGTGTCAAAATGGTGGTAAGATTCTCCCACCTTGTAAACATTTAATCAGGCAGTAGAACAGAAAAGCAAGTGCTGAAAAAAGACTGACTAGATTCATCCTCCTCTTAAATTCCAGGAGAATACCGTAATCCAGTCCTGTGAAATGGACCATTCCCCATGAGCCTGTTCATGCCTTTATGCTACTGGCTTTGTTCTCAAGCTAACAGGCTGGCTCCTATCCACTTAACCTCATTTTCAGCACAGTAGTTAGGATTTCACTGTAATAGGTTGTTGTGGTTTAATCTCAGCCAGCAATAGCCACTCGCTCACTCCCCCTCGGTGGGATGGGGAGAAAATGTGAAGGGTGAAAGTGAGAAAACTCTTTGGGTTGAGATGGAGACAGTTTAATAGGTAAAACTAAAGCCATGCATGCAAGCAAAAAAAATCAAGGAATTAATTCACCAATTCTGATGGGCGGGCAGGTGTTCAGACATCTTCAGGAAAGCAGGGCCCCATCACATGTAATGTGACGTGGGCAGATGCCATCACTCCCAAGGCCTCCCCCTCAGACAGTGTGGGATAACCTTCTGGTCAGTTGTGGGCAGCTCTTCTGGCTGTCTCCTCCCAACTCCCTGTGCACCCCCAGCCTCCTCTCTGGTAGCGTGGCATGAGGAGCAAAGGCCTTGACTCTGTTTAAGCACTGCTCAGCAATAACTAAAACATCCCTGTTATTAACACTGTTTCCAGCACAAATCCAAAACACAGCCGCATACCAGCTACTCTGAAGAAAATTAACTCTACTCCAGCCAAACCCAGCAAGCATGTACTTCAGCAAGTCATTTAGTTCCAAATTGAATATGTCAAGAAATGGAGAAGACACCCTTTCCCTGAAAGTTTTTCCCAAATTATTCACTCTGACTGCTTACAAACTGAGTGTGATTTGCTCTAGGTTCCAGCTACCTATTCCTTCTGCCTTCTCTTTCTCCCCCATAAAAGATCTTTCAACATCTATTCTATTCCCTTATATAATTACACTATAATCATCTTGAGTGCCTTTTGGATAAAGTAAATTCATAAAGCTTGTATGAATATCATGAAAGGCTTTTCCAGTAGTTGCAAAATAACTTTTTTGTGATCTCAAGCATGCCAACATCCTTTAGAAAATGTGGACATTGCAAATAGAATTCAAATAATCTAAATTTAGTTATCTAAAACACAGGTGTCTTATCTAATGTAATAGTTCTGGCTCTCTATACAGTCAAGAAAGTGAAACAGACAGTGCTAGGAGACAATTAATCCCATCTCTCTCAGGCATCTAGGAAGGCTGGATGCCCTATGAAGGTGTCTAATTGAATGCACAGGATGTCTGAACAGCTAGTTTAGACTATATTCCTTTCTGTTAAATCATGAGTGCTAGTTGAGATGTGTAGCAACACAGAACTGTACAAATTCTCATATCAAGCAGAGAAGACATCACCACCCACTCATTCTACTGCTAATACACCCATCAACAGTAGATTTTTCCACTTGGAATTTATAGTCAATTTCTCCTTTGCTACAAGCATAAAATCCATTTTTAGAGTCACGTTTACAGCATATGTTCACATATTCTGTAAATAAGTCTATGTATTCCCAGCTTCTGGATGTGGGTGGCTTTTTAAAAATTCAGTTGTTACAAAAATTCATGCTGTGTAAAGAAGATCAGTTTCTCAGGCAGCTCCATCAAGACTCCCTTACCACGGTGTCCTTCTTATTGCCATACATGTTTTGCAACTCTTCATGCTGACCTGGGCCTAGAAATGCAATATACACTAGGATGCAGGGTGCTGCCAGTAACATTCACAGTGATGTCCCTGCTTTGGAAAGATTAAAAAATAAAACAGTTCATCTGTTCATCATTCATTGCAAATGGTGTAATATCCCATACTCCTTCAGTTCTGAGAAGTTCAGAAGGAAGGAAAGAAACAACCTCACCAGTGAGTTTGAAGCTTGTGCTTCACACATTCAGTACTTTGGAAGGGACCATTATCCAAAATCTATAAGAGAGGATTTGATTGAGAAGAGGACACAATAGTCTCAGATCAGTTGGAATGATGACCATAGTAGCATGGCTTTTCTTAATCCCAAGTTTCATACAGCAAGATCACAGTTGTTACGGTCTTGCCCAGACAAAACAGCTGCTGAGATAACTCCAGCTTCTTTCACATAATCCCAGCTGTTTAAACAGAAAATACCAGAAGCTGCTGCTTTTAAAAATATGCTCTGTACAAATAAGGTGGCTTGCAGAACCGTGGCTCCTTTTAAATAATACGGAGGACTCAGGAGTACAACAGACACAGCACTTCATGAAAATGTCTAATGCAACAGGCACAATTGACTCTGGAAATATCCAGTATTATTTCAGGCCCTAGTACCACGAGCCTCTGCTCCCTGCAGCCACTGGCATGAGATGAGCTGAGCCATGGCAGAGGTGGCTGAAAGGATGTGTGCAGTCTCCACCCATTCTTGTGCAAATTCTACATTTTTCATTACACAGCAGATCAATCTGGTTTGGAATAAACTAGCTGATTTTGTTTTAAAGTGAATTTGGCTGAGAAAGAGCAGTCTCTTTATAGAAATTATAGAATTTCTTACAGATTCTAAGTGGCTCTGTGTGCCCTGGGAAAAGTACAATGGACAAAGGAATTTATCACAGCTTTTGTTGTGGTATGTAGGTAAAATTACCACTAACTGCCAAATCTTTGAGTGCTGTAAGTGGAAACAACCCTACTGGCTACCATTTAATCTACCGTGTGATTCTGCATCCCTGTCTGCATGACAGTAGTTGCTCTACTTAGATGTTTGTCTTCATGACCCTGTCAGTGCTAATAAATAATACGGGCAAGGGGCTCTTCTCTAAAACATGCTCTTTTGTCCCAAAGCAGGGTGACTTTGCCCAGCGTGGTGGGTTGACCCTGGATGGACACTAGGTACTCTATCACTTCCCTCCTCAGGTGGACAGGAGAGAGAAAATATAACAAAAGATTTGTGGGTCAAGATAAGGGCAGAGAGAGATCATGCACCAGTTACTGTCATGGGCAACACAGACTTGGCTTGAGGAAATTAATTTAATTTATCATAAGTCAAAACAGAGTACGGTAATGAAAAACAAAACAAAATCTTGAAAAACACCTTCCACTCCGTGCCCTCCCCGTCTTCTTCCCAGGCTCAACTTTGTTCCTGATTTCTCTACCTCCTCCTTCTCAGTGGTGCACAGGGACAGGGAATAGGGGCTCTGGTCAGTTTATCACTCCTCAGGGAGAAGGCTCCTCACATTTCTTCCCCTGGTCCGGCATGGGAGACAGTCCTCCATGAACTCTTCCAATGTAGGTGCTTCCTACAGGCTGCAGTTCTTCATGAATTGCTTCAGTGGGGGTCCCCCACAGGGTCACAAGTCCTAACAGCAAACATGCTTCAGCACGTGCTCTTCTCTCCATGGGGCCACAGAACCTGCCAGGAGCCTGTTCCTGCAAGGGCTTCCCAAGAATCACAGCCTCCTTTGCACATCCACCTGCTCCAGTGTGGGTCCCCTCCATGGGCTGCAGGTGGATCTCTGCCTCCCCTGGTCCTCCATGGGCTGCAGGGGCACAGCTGCCTCACCATGGGCTGCACCATGGGCTGCGGGGGAATCTCAGCTCTGGCACCTGGAACTTCCTCCCCCTCTTTCACTGACCTTGAGGTCTGCAGGGTTATTGTCTTCACATATTCGCACTCCTACCTCTGGCTGCAATTCTGCAGAAGTTTTTTCACCCCTTATCAAATATCTTATTCCGGAGGTGCTACCACTGTCACTGATAGGCTTGGCCTTGGCCAGCAGTGGGTCCATCTTGGAGCTGGCTGTCACTGGCTCTGTTGGACAGGGGGAAAGTTTCTAGCATCTTCTCACAGCAGTCACCCCTGCAGTAGTCCTGCTACCAAAACCTTACCATGCAAACCAGATATACTCAGAGTGCCCACTGGGAGCCCTGTCTGGGAATGTGCTGTTTGACATGAGCAGAAGCTGTTCCATGAAGCATGCTTAATAATTAACAACAGAGACAGTCCTCCAGAGGGTGTTCAATTCCCTTGTGTCCAGCTGTGTCTGGCACTGTAGGTGTAGCCTGGAGGATCTGAGAAGCAAAATTTCACCCTGCTGAGCAAAGCTGGATGAAAGAACAAGTACATAACCTGTAGAATGGCTTGACACCTGCTTCCTTAGAAAATTTGGGTTCTAATTTTACTTCCATTAGAATCTGCTCAGACTTACAGAGGACACGTTTTTCATTAAGCCATTTATTAATGTAATTGAAGTTCTTAGTTGTTTGAAACTACTGTTTTAGCCGTTTCACAAATAACAGAGACATACAGTGTGAGCATTAACTTTTATTTTGAATCTTTACATTAAGTACAGAAACTTTCAGATTATATAGGTGGACCTATGGGCATGCTGAAAAATGTTATCAGATAATATCCTATCCCTCCTGTTCTGTGCTCTAGCTGTGGAGCAAAGGAGTTGTATTTAATATTGATAACATGGTATTAAAAAGACTGATTTTAGTGGCTTCAGCATGTGTTTCTTAAAAATTAAATTATGTTTTTATTTTAAAGGGGCAACAAAGAAATAGCAGTGTGTCCTGATTTTGGCTAAGGTAGAGTTAATTTTCTTCAGAGTAGCTGGTATGCGGCTGTGTTTTGGATTTGTGCTGGAAACAGTGTTGATGACAGGGATATTTTAGTTATTGCTGAGCAATGCATAAACAGAGTCAAAGCCTTTTCTGCTCCTCATGCCACCCCACCAGCGAGGAGGCTGGGGGTGCACAAGGACTTGGGAGGGGACACAGCCAGGACAGGTGACACCAAAGGGACATCCCATACCATATGGGGTCATGCTCACCATATAAATCTGGGGGAAGAAGAAGGAAGGGAAGGGACCTTTGGAGTGATGGTGTTTGTCTTCCCAAGTCACCGTTACACGTGATGGGGCCCTGCTCTCCTGGGGATGGCTGAACACCTGCCTGCCCATGGGAATTGATGAATGAATTCTTTGGTTTGCTTTGCTTGCATGTGAGGCTTTTGCTTTACCTGTTAAACTGTCTCTATTTCAACCCACGAGTTTTCTCACTTTTAGCCTTCTGATTCTCTCCCCCATCCCACTGGGGAAAAGTGAGTGAGCGGATGTGGGGCTTTGTTGCCAGCTGGAGTTAAACCACAACACAGTGACAAAGAAAATAGCCCTAGGGAAGCATGTGCATGAAATTCCAGATGGAATTAAAGGCAAAATGCAGCTGTCCCAGTCTCACACAAAGGGACCTGATACGGTGATATATTCTCATCTTGGCAGCTATATCCAGACTTCACTTTGTTCCCCTACACAATTCGTTTCTCATAGAAAGCCCAGGCATGCAACAGAGCAGCTTTGTGCCAACACAGAACAGAAAGACAGTGTTCATCCCAAGAGGTTGATGATGAGATCTAAAATATATGCATCTATTTATTTAGGCAGAATGCAAATAGGCAAACCACAAGTGCTCACTTTTCCTTTCAAACACTTCCTTAGAGACCCAAAGCTGGCTGAGGTACACCTCTGACCTGTATCACATGCTTTTACAAACAGGCTGATAGGTATCAGCTGTAGACACTTCAGCTCTTCTTGCTAGAGCTCCGCACCAAGATCTTTTTTTTCATGCTATTCAACAACTAATACATGCCCTTCCTGCCCCCAAAGTGTTTTCACTCAGTTAGTTACTTTCATTATGAAAAGCTAAGCATGGTATTTTTTTCATGTTAAATCTATGCATTCACTTGTCAGGTGGGTCAACAACAAAAGCAGGTTATGCATGTACAATAATTGGTTTTTGTAGGTGAGTCATGCCCTTGATTTTCTCCTGAATGTAGATTTTACTTCTAATATTTTGCTCAGGTTCCTTTGTGCTTTTTTCTGTTACCTGCTGTAAGAGTTAAAAACTCAAATTTCCTTTGATTTAATCTGTAAACAGACAGGTTAGAATAAAGAAAAGCATTGGGAGACACAAAATGAGCCAGCTTTCTGTCACTCTTTTCAGGCTTGATTACAAGTCTCACACTGTGCTATGCGCCTTTGGAGTATTTTACAAAAGATTTAAAATCTGTTGAAAAGGTAAATGAAATTCAGAAAAAATTCATCCAGAAAAAAAAAAAAGAAAAATAAAAGAACATTTTTTTGACAGTCTTTGTTCTACCCAGATAAGATACTGCTTTGGTATCATTTACAGTCTCCATGCTCAGCGAAGCATGCTGGCATTCCAAATGGCTTTAATGCAGTATCACTGTACTTGGGAGACATCCTAGCCTGCACCAGGTTTTGCCATGTTGGAGTCACCCTCCCCTTCAAATGGTTGCTGCTGCTTAGTGATTAAAAAAAAAAGAAGTCATTTTTTCAGCCTTCTCACAAAGCATGTATACTATTCCATGAAAAGTCTCATTAAAAAATAGGACTTTAACCATCTTTCATTTGCCAGAATTTAAGACTGAAAAATAACAGAAGTGCTACAAACTGTGTTAATATTATTTTAATCGCTGGTTTCTTTTAATCTTCCACACATCTGAGGTAGAACAGCTTCTCCTGAAGAATAAAGCGTTCAAATACATATTTTTTATTTTCCCTGCTGTGTTAATGAAACTGGGCAGGTTCTAAGGAAATTGAATTAGTCTCCTCTTTAATTATTCATTAATTTAAACAGGAGGACTGGAAAATTGGTCACAAGCTATTCAGTAAATAGCACTCCCAAATTGGCTGTCCTTATAATTGCTATGATTTTTTTTAATAACATTGATTTCTTTATGCAGTGAAATAACATTGATACAAGCACATTCAGGACCATTAGTATGATTATTGTTCAGCTGTTTTCTGTAGGGCTCCTGCTTAAAAAAAGGATAGCTTGATATGACCTTGTACATATTTTGAGAAGGTATTAAGCAATATTTCTCTATTGAACCAGTAGCAAACCTCAGGGAGCCCACAGCCATAAACACTATGAAGTTTAAAACACAAATGATGTAAGCACTTTGGGAAAACATACACTAAATCCTATTTTGATGAAATAAACTCTTGAATGTATGATTCTTGACTATGGACCTTATGCTGCTATTTAGTTACTTTTTTAAATGCAACTTATAGTGTATACCTGTATTACAGACCAGACATATTTCTGTCCTGGAGTTCCTGGACAGAAGTTTATGAATATGCCTACAGAGTCTGCAATGGCCAGGGTGTACCCAGTGTGCCTCACATCTACTGCTCAAGTGACAAGCATTTGCATAATAAGTCTGAGGTCTCCTCCATGTGTTGGGCTTACTGAGGAAGCACTGACCATCTGTCCAAAAAATGAGCTGTATGTCTGGCCCCTCACCTTTCAAGTGTGTCCACCAAAGAGCTGAGCTGTGTATGTCTAAGGGACACCTCTGAGCAATCTGGGGGGGATTGGAGAAGTGCCTGTCCAATTTTTTACTTAGCTGGCTCTTTGTTTGTTGGTCACTGGATGCTTTCATACGATGATGAATGATACTGTCCAGTATGTTAAAGGGAAATTTCAGAAGACAAATGAGAAAGCAAGCTACAAAAATGATCCTATTTCCTAACCTTTACAGGAACACACTTCTTTTCTAGTGAAAAGAAAGGAAACAGGAATGTATACATTCCATTATTACAATGTTTTCAGTTCTATATATTGTACCTATTAGAGTCAACTGCATCTACCTACATCAGCTTCTTCTAGTTCCTGCATAGGAATGTGAACATTCTTTAATGGCAATTTTGAACAAGTTGGGAATGGAGGAGTGAAGCTGAAGCTGAGAAGAAGGTGGGGATTTTGGATGGTTTAGGTTTTGTCTTTGTTTATCATCATCCAAGTCTATTTTGGATGGAAATAACTTAAATTAATCTTCCCCGTGTTTGGTATGTTTTGTCCATGATGGTAATTGGTGAGCAATCTCCCTGTCCTTATCTCAACCCATGAGAGGATGGCAAATCTTATTGAGGATGGGGAATGAGAGAGTGGCTGGTTGGGTATCTAGCAGCTGGCCAAGGCCAACCCATCAGATAGGGGTGTGGAGAAAATACAGGATCTTCACTCAGCAAGATATTTACCGCAGGGGGATAAAAACATCCCCAAACAACTCCAGCTCTTTTTACTAACTCTCCTAATCCTTTGCCTCCCTTTCCCTACATATTTATTTATGTTTATGGAGGCAGTGGTTCTATGAATATTCATTCCCTTTCTGTGCTTACGGTTCTGTTGATGAAGACAGGTAGCCTGGTAATGCTTTGGGATGCCACCATCTGCCTCAGCTAGGGAGTACTGTGGCAAAGCAATGTGGAATCTGAAGGCAAAACAAAGCTTCCCAGGTATCTGTGAAAACAGGCAAACCAAGGGGACAATTCCTTTCCACAAGCAAAAGGCAATTATGCAGGGCTGGAACTCAGGTAAATGTAGCAGGTTATGGCATTTTGTGCAGTGGGTGAAAACACTTAACAAAAACTCCTTCCTTGCTGCTAGGGGCTTTCCACGTGATAGGCGGCCCACACAGCTATAGATAATAGGCCAGTGCTTTAGGAGTCTGAGAAGATTTAGAATGCTGCATTTTTGCAATATCTAGCACAAACATAGACTCGGTGATTTCTTTCCTCTTTGGAACTGTCCACGTATAGTTTGGAGCATTTGCAGACACCTACAATGTTTCTTCATTCAATTTGTCTTCTTTCGGTTAACAGTGTGAGTCTGTTTAATATTTCTTTACAAGTCATACTTTTAGCCATCTCAGCACTTTTGTCGCTCCACATCATCCTCAAAGCTGAGTACAAAACCTTGGCTTGAGACCTCTAGGTTATCCTTTCAGCATTATTCAGCGTTATTAAGGTTCAGTTACTGTAGCTCTACAAATCTGTTCGTATCACCTATCACTAAATTACCTGTGCTCACAGTTTCCTTCATGCTTCTATGAAGGTAGATCTGCTTATTTTTGTTTGTCCTCATATCATAGATTCATGGAATAATTCCATTTAGAAGGGACCTTGGGGCTGCTTAGCCTCTGCAAAGAGCCTGTTGATCTCTTGCTCACTCTTCCTGACAGTGTGCAGCTGCTCACCTCCTCTGCAACTCCTTTGCCTGCCAAAGCTCCCGCTGCATGTCCTGCCACAAGGACACCATCACTGTCCCCTACCTGAGCCCCAGGGCAGCAACCAGGCACTGCCTGGTGCTTGAGACTTGGCATCCTTGGTTCTGTGGCATCCTCCCACACAACTCTGCCTGGATTGGGATCTCCAGTATGCTGTGGGCCAGGCTTCCTCCCAGGTAGGAGACCATGTCCCGTGGTGCCTCACCACTGTCTCGGGATTATGTATATAAAACCTTTTTGGTTTTGGCTATATATACATACCATTCTTACATTTTGGTTTTTCCAGTTGTCTGAAGAACGCTTTTTCTACTTCTTCCTGCTCGGGTGGTCTGTAGCAGACACCCATCACAATGTCATCCATGATGATCTACCTTCTAACCCTGACCCATAAGCTCTCAGCTGGCTCATCGCCCTCCCCAAGGCAGAGACAGCTACACCCTCCTTGCTCTCTCATATAAAGGCAACTCCCAGTTGTTCTGATTTCCCAGAAAATGTATGAGGTCTTGCTCCACCATTGCTGTCATGCAGACTGACCTCATTCCTCTGCATACCATTAGGATGGCCCCATTTCTGCTCCTTTCTGCCTTATTTTGGATATAAGGTCTCTTGTCTGTATCACCCCACATCCCTTCCTCGCCAATCACTTCCTCACTTGATTGTAGGTCATCATCACCTCTCTCCACTATCACTTCTAGTGTAAAACTTTTCCTCCCCAGGTTGGCCAGCAAATCAGCAAAGACATTTTTCCCTGTTGGGTGAGAGGGATCCAATCTCTTCCCAGAAGTCCTTGATCATCAGAAAGGTCTTGAAGACAAATCTTTGTTGTTGACACCAGCTATGCAATCCCTTGTGGACATATAGGATCCTTCCACTCTGCCTCAAGACATTCCCCTCACTGATGGTACTGCAAATACACTGCTTTGGCCTCTGTGCCCTTGGCTACCACCCTCGGATCCATGTAGTCATGCTTGATATGCTCCATGTCTCCCCTGACCTCACTGCTGCCCCTATGGAAGAGCAGCAGTGGGTAAGAGTCCAAAAGCTGACAAGACTTGGCAGCCTCTCCACAACACCCTAGATCAAAAGTCCCCAGCAAACCTCCTCTAATTAACTTGCAGCTTTATCTGCAGGGGGCTCCCAGGAGTCTCCCAAAGATCCCACAATTTCCCAGATCTCAAAGCTGAAGGCAGCACCTGCTGTTGGCTGCCTGTGTTAGCTGTGCCATTGAGCATCTCCTGCTCTGGCTCCCTGGCAGTGCCCTGAACAAGGATGAAGGCAGGACATTCACACCTGAGGTCTTTGGGGCAGTAAGAGCACACTGGGTGGGAAGGACTGTGCTAGGAGGCCCTGTGTCCTCACAATGTGACTCAGGCTTGGCTCCCCAGCTGGGCTAGCCCCATCTCTGCCCCAGACCAGAGGAAGAGCCAGGCCCTATATGAAAGGAGAAGAATTGGGGTTTTTTTGTGAGCCTTTTCTTTCATTTTTCATGACCTTTTTTGAATGAAAAGTTATGATTTTTCTTCCCAGTACCATTTTGTTTTGAATGGTTTGCAATCTTTGTTGGTACTTGCCTAAAGGAAAAGGATACCCTGATGGGGAGGGGAAGTGCTTCAGCGATAACCTCACGTGCCATCATGCCCAACATGCTTTTCATCTTGTACAAATGTAGGTGAGAAGCTCCTGCCTTTGAGGCCTGATTGAAATCAGAAAGGAAAACCAACAAACCATGAAGACTGTAACCTCTTTCCATGACAGAATTGAAAGAACAGATGAAGAACAAATGCATAGTTCAAAACTTTGAAAAGAGGTAAACAAACTGGAAAAGTGTGGAAGTGATAATTCTGGACTTACTGCATTTAAGTACAGGCTCTATTTGGGATGTGTTGGTATCCCACTGATCTCAGAAGGCTGGTTTAGTGAAATGAAACACAGCCAGCCAAGTGCCTGGCTTAGCCTCTGTATTTCTCAAAACAGCAGGAGGTATCTCAAGCAAACAAAAATTCAATCAGTGGCTTTCCTACAGCCCAGACAAAAGGTTTTAAAAGATGACAATTTTGAAAATCTGGATGCAGAAAGCCCTGGGCTGGCTGTTGGTCTGTGAGTTAGTTATGATAGTATTGCCTGATTTAGACATAAAGAGTTGAAGAGATGACCTTATTTTTTTGTTGAAAAAATGGTATCAGATGTGACTAATTGGAGACTAGAGGCAGGGAAGCGCTTAGAGGCACAGTAATTGTTCTTGTCTGATCAGAAGGATCAAAACAGAATCCCTTAGAGAGATAAATTAAAAAATGAGATTCCTGTGGCATGTTGATCATAAGACTGGTTTTTTTCTGGACATGCCTGGACAATGTGCTGAATATGTTTAAACACAATCTTGTTACCAAGGAGCTGAAGGATTTGTTCTCTTAACTACACATCTTGTTCTATATAATGGTCACATTTCCATTTGTCTGCTCAACAGCAGAACTTAAAAAAAAAATACAACTCTTCTATTCTTTCGGGAATAGTGGATGTAGTGTCTGGCTGTGAAATATCCGCGTTTATAGGAATTTCAGTGTTGTGGATCTGAGTGAATGATTGCTAACAATGATTTTCAATGGAATAATTTTGTTTCAAGACCACATTGACCCTCTTTAATTGCTGAGGATACATAAAGACCCACTCACTCAGACACTGAGTCTCCTGTAGCATCAAGCCCAGACTACTGAGGCCAAAGAGTGGCAGACCTTTGGGAAACCCAGCACAGCCAGCTGCCAGCAGCAGCCTGCCCTCTTCATCCTCTGAAACCTGTCACCAGTCAGGACTTGTGCCTGGGAATGTCTGAGCTGCTGCTGGCAGCTGGGGCTCTGGGTGAGCTTGTCTGATCAGGAAAAAGAGAAGATGCTGCTGTCCACTTTACCTTTTCCTCTGTCTGCACATGCCAGCATTTCTGAAACAGGACCATTTTTTTCCCTCCTGCCACAAAATGCAGGACAAAGTGAATAAACAGTTTTGTGATGGAGCATTGTTCAAAATGCCCTTGGGAAACTCATCATAAAGGAACTTCTTTAGTATTATGCAGCCTCATTCAGTAAAAGCCTCTGGGAGGGACAGATCTTGGTGCACACACACAAGGCATTCAGAGCGGGAGGTGTCCCATGCCCAGAAACAACAGTTGGGATTCCCTTCTTTAATGTGTCCTCAAGGTTTGCTATTTTTTCAGCTACAATGAGATTTCACCAGAGAGGGACATAAAAACAGGTAAAATGGATGAAGTCATTGTCAGGCTGAAAAATTCCCAGTCCTTCCTCTGGAAGTAGAAGAGCAATATCACTTGATAAGGGAAGAGAGATATTAAAATGCTTTGTCTCTATGAGGTTTCCTTCCCAGCACTCCTGCTGTGTCAGGGCTCTTCTATCACCTTGAGAAAGGGATGCAGAATGCATACCTACATGAAGCATTCATTTCAACAGAGCATTTCTCTCTCACAGTGGTTTTCAAATCTTCTATTGTGCAGGCAGCTGCTTTGAGTGGCTGAACCTGTCTGAACTCTGCTCAGGATCCACTCTTGTCCATTTGCCTTCACAGCTGCACAGGTGCTTTTCAGAGATAAACCCTGATCCCGGAGAGTGGAACAGGGCACTCCAGAGTGGGACCATCCCAGGCACAGGTTGGTTTTGCTCTGGGCCTATTTGGAGAAAAGTGGATATTTCACATAGGCTGTTCCTTCTGAACCTCTTGCTGTTCCTCTAGCTGAACTCTCCCCTTTTAATGGATGCACAACCAGCTCACACCATGCTGAGAGAGCTGACAGAAGCAGATGAGTTTCCTTCTATGTTTCTTGCTTTAACTTCACCACAGTGCCTGAGTTAGATACACAAACTTGGTCTTCTTCTCAGTGTCCTCTTAACATACTATTTACAGAGCAGTCTCAACGGTGAAGGTATTTCTGTCCCCATTGCAGGCTTTTCTAGAGGGGTATCTTGTTAATATAATCTGGCCAGTGCCAGATCTTTTCATTCCTCTCTGCTGTTGCTTTTATTACCCATTTCTGCTAACTAAGGACAGCAAAGTCAGTGGCACTCTCTGCCCTTTTGCTTTTGAGGCATTGCACTCAGTGCAAGCAGGACATAAGATGTATTTTTGCCTGCTGCTTAGCTAGGCACTTCATCTTCTCTGGCATTCATGTCTCAGTACACTTTTCCTCAGCCTAACAGGTTTTGTAAATTGATGTACTACAAATACTAGTGAATCCCAGAAAGGAGAACCAGTATTTTTTTAAAAAATGGATGGATGGAAGGAAGGGAGGAAGGGAGGAAAGGAGGAAGGGAGGAAAGGAGGAAGGGAGGAAGGGAGGAAGGGAGGAAGGAAGGCAGGCTGGCTTAAAGTTTTAAGCTTTTCTAATGCCCCTCTAGAAGTAAAAACATTTGAAAGTAAACATAAGACTGGTTGAACTTTCATATAATTACCAGATTGTGGTATCAGAAGAATAATTTATCATTTGGCTGAAGAAAGGAAAAAAATCATGTTATCCCATTTCAGAGATGAAGAACAGCCTAAACTCTTCCTGTCCCAATTTGAGCTTCCAAATGGGACAGCTGTGCTAGGAGCAGCAGCGTTCCCTTTGGCGTTCATGGAGCAAAACAGGCACCTCAGAGAACAGTTTCCTAGGGCAGCAGTCACGCTACTTACACGAATATGCTCAACGCTGACAACTCACTGTTTTCACAATCACACATAAGAATCCCAAAACCACTAACTGTCTCAAATCAGAAGACTTAAGAAAATGCAATCAGGGGTTCCTGCATTTTCTGCAGCTGTTAGGTAGAGGTGGATCACAGATTTTCTTAACCATAAGACTAAAAAAGAATTTTTTCAACTGTAAGATTCTTGAGTAATCTGACATCTACTGATGTTAAAGTTTTCAGGAAAAAAAGATGCACCTCTCACAAGCTTCAGACTAAAGATGGAGAGCTGGCAACTCTATATCTCCCCTCTCCAAATGATAGATTTGAAATGCCATTTTTCCAGCAGGGCTTCCCTTGCCTGACTGAAGATGTTCCTGTTGTTGTTTCACGTAGCCAGCCTGACCAATGAAGTGGTGATGCGTGGCTGGCCAGCTGGTACCAGATGCTCCCCCTGCCATGTGTCCCTGCCAAGACTCCATACACAATTTGCTCTATTGAAAAGCCAGCTCATTTCCACTTGCAGCCAGCTCTATTCATATTCCTCTCAGAGTTAGTGACAATAAATATTATGAAATCACACAAATCCAGATGGTGTGGGTTGGAGTTGCCAGCTGTTCTACCACTTGTGAATTGCCTCTCTTGTCCTGCAGCTTGGCTTCCAGAGAAAGCATCTCATCAGTTCCTATGGTCTCTTTGCATTTCTTTACAAACCATTCCCATCCTGAGATATTTTCAACTTTCACTGTAGATATATATAAAGAAGAGAGAGGGAAAGCAAATTGGAGACAGAAAATCAAAGAACCCCTTACCTCAGAAATTGAGCGTTATTTTTCAAATAATGACCTTAACCTCTCAACAGCTTCCCAGTTTTCATCCATGAAAATAGACCACTTCAAGGGTTCAGCTGATTTTCACTAATTCTCTTTCACAGAAGACTTACAGCTAAAAGAGAAGCAAAGGTTCTCTAATCTTGCCAATAGTTATCATTGCAAAATCAGGAGGGAAACAGTGCCAGAAGAACACAGAAACTGAAATGCTGATATGACCTGTGTGAACAGCACTGTGTAAATCCTAAACATTGTGACAATTACCTTGTTTTACTGCTCTGAATTCTTCCATGAGTTTTAACTCTTTGAGCCTGGGGTGGTATCTGCAGGCCAGAGTCTTCAGTCAAGTGGAGTTACCATCTGAATGATTACCAGGGTGGGGAGAAAGGCTGTAACACAGCTATGGTTAATGGGACTGTCACTAAAACAGATGTGAACATATGCGACTGCCACTAGTTCATCCTCATATTGGGCTGTCTTCTGAGACTTTTTGTTGACAAGGAATGCAGACAAGAGTGAGCGGGAGGCAAGGGAGGTGGGACAAGCCCAAAGTCAAGCAGCAAGACCAAGGAAAACCCAAAGTTTCCCAGTAAAAATAGGGAAAGTGAAAGCTTGAGGCCAGAAGTGCAAGTAAATCCACTAGCTATGGGGCCATGCTGTAAGTCAGCAGGGTTTCAGGCTGTGGTGCCAGAAGGGAGCAGGCACCAGTAGTGATGCAGATGCTCACAGCTGCTGCTCTGGCTGGTGCCATGGTTTGGGGCTGTGGTGGTGGGACAAGGGTGTTTGAGGAGGAAAAGATGTTCTCAGGGGCTCTCCAGGCTGGTGTCTGAGGCATCAGAGTGTTTTACCAGCAGTCTGTCTCATTACATTTGCAGCAAAGACTATCCAATTTCTTTGTTTAATCTCCTCTTTCCCTTGTCTAGTTTCCAAACAAACAAAAAAATAACAATAATGAAGAGGCAGGTCCAGACAAGCCATGAGCCAAGCCACCCAGTTAGGTTCAGCAAGGAGCATGGCTGGACACAGGCAAAGCCTAGGAATCCAGGCCTGAGCTTTATCCCAGCTCCAGTGGAGGGCCCCCAGTGAGGAGTCTCATGGTTTTCTCCCACAGTTCTCTTTGCAGCAGTGTGATCCCAGGTTATAGTGCTGCCAACGAGTCAGAGCTGCTCTTGAACACTTGAAGACAACCAAACCCCTCATGGAATATTGCAGAGACTGTTGGTGCATTCAGGAACAAAAAATGAAGAATCATAAGGATACTTGTTCCACTAGGGTTTACAAGTTTCCACCCTTGCAGAAATCCTGCTCAAGGCAGGCTCAGGACTTTTGAATGAAGCTTTTAGTTCATGTTACAGGAAGGTAAAATTAGATTTGTAGATCCATAAATGCATCAGATACTGAGTGCAACATAAACCTCTTTTGAAACACTCATCATTTCTACTTATCTCCAAGTCAGTGACATCCAGTCAGTTCTGGATGAGAAAGAGAGTAGGACAGGAGGGGAGTGCCCACCTCTATACACAGACCATCTCACAATGGCATTGAAAGCTCCTCTTATTCTCAAGCCATTACTTAAAAATATCCTTGGGTCAGAAACTCTCCAATCCAATACACTCCTTTCTGGGTCTGCTCCCTCAGCATCCCTCTATGCAGGCCCTTGTAATGTTTCATTAATTCCCATCTGCCTCCCGATGCTGGAATTTTACCATCAGAGACTGCCCACAAGTGGGATATTGGGGATGTCATAAACATTTCACGTAACAGATAAGACAATTTAGGGTTAGGCAGCCACCAAACTGGAGTTATCTGGTCACAAATTTCACAATTGATATGATACTTTTAAAATTTTATATTTTTAGTTTATACCAAAGGTTTCAGTCAGCAAAATCCCATTTTTACCTTTGCTCTTAGTCTTCTTATACAAAAACAGTGGGATTTGTATAATTTCCAAAATTATTTCTGAAAAAAGTGTCTGGTGCTCACTAGGATTTACTCAGGTGCTGATGGGAGAGTTGTCTCTGACACATATTTCATCCTACATCTAATTTCAACAAACAGGTCCCAGAGGAGCCAGATTCTCTCCAGCAAAGATGCTTGAACTACAGGGTGACTTTTATTATATAAATTTATCATTCTTCTGAGTCTATATTAAAAGATCTTTGCAAAGTTCTGTCCAAACTCTGCCTTGAATTTACCTGGTAGGAGTCCTGTTATCTCAGTAGCAGTGCAGGAAATGAGTCAGCAGAGAATGTGCCACTGGGTATGTTACTCAATCATTCATATCTGCTTTGTTTGGGGACCCATCTGAAACAGGCAGCAGCATTCCCAGTCGTGCCCCAGGGAGGCACTTACACAAAGCAGGTGTGACTCAGCAACATTTCCTAATTATCTGATGGTTGCAGGAGACGCCAAGATTGAAATGTTGTCAGCAGCATTTTATCCAAAGTGGTGAAAAGCTCCTAAAAAGCACTATTGGGACATATTTCTGCTAGCTTTATGGCACTGGGCCTCCATTACCATAAACAAACCCTGATACCTGAGCGTGGCCTTCTGGGAAATTTCATATCAAGCCACAGGAAGGCTCATTGCAACCTCCTGTGTGTCCTTAAAAGCAGTGCTAATCCCCACATGGGCTGGGCTCTCCGTTTCCCAAGGGATTGAAGCCTTCTCTTGCTGCTCCTCAGTGTCGGCAAGGCTGCGCTGCCTTGGCATCAGGGGTCACGGGTTTGTCTCCATCTCTCTGGATGAATGGAGCTTGGCACCAGGTGTCTGCATGATCTAAAGGGTGGGATAACAGCAAAGGCCTTGAAAATATGGACAACGGTTGAGTAAAGAGGTCCCAAAACACGTAGCAATGCACAGATGGGCTATTATCTATTGCTTACACAGGGCAGTGTGGAAAGCTGGGAGAAGACTGCTTCTGCTTTGGAAGAGGGAGCAGCAGCTGAGCAAGAGAAGAGCAGTAAGCAACAGGTACCTGCTGCAGCCTGGAAAGTAGTGTCTCCTCCAGGACCAGGCAGTGTGTAGCCTTGCAGGGAGGAGCTGAAGCACTGGGAACTGCTTCAAAATTCAGCATCATAAAAGGATCAAATTTGGGGAGGAGGAGGAAAAAGCAGATGTTTACTGTAGATGAGCTTTCCTCATTGAAGAGCTGGGTGTGATCACCTCTACAGCAGTGCCTGAGGCCATGCAGGACCATGGCCACCAGTGCCAGTTACACAGGTCACCTCCATGGTGTGGGGCACTCACAGCTCCTGTCTGGGCAGGATCATTGAGCAGGGCCAGCTTTGGGCGTGGGATGGTGGTGACTGAGGACAAGTAAAAAGAGAAAAGGAGAAAAATAGAAAGTAACTTATTTTAGGAAAAGAGTTAAACTAATAATAATTTCATATTTCATAATAATATTTTCAAATCTGACTGAAGAACCAGACTGCTCCTGAGCTTCCTCTAGATGCAGAGAAACCCTTCACAGACTTCCTGAGAGCACCTGCTAATTAAGTATCAGCATTAGGTGCCTTGTAGTTTTGAACAATTCTACTAAATTTCTGCATTTTCAGTTAACTAATTACTATAGATCTGTCTACAATGGACTGAGGGTCCCATGTAGGACTAAAAATCCCTAGTCCTAATTCTCAGAAGTAACTCAAGGCTCTAATTTCAGCTGCCAGTTTGGAAGCTGAGAATGCGAAGCTTCCCTGTGTAAGCTTTCAGAGGAAATTGGAGATGTGAAAATGTGAGGTTTCTTTTTTTTTTTTTCTTTTCTATTCTGAAATTTGAAACAGCTGTCACAAAACGTTTATAACCATAAAAAGTGCTCAATAAATGTCTAAACCTGGAAAGAACTATGCGTGAATTATGCCTGATTTATACATTAAATAAAAATAGAAAGAGCCAGTTGAATTTTAAACATTCTCCACACATTCAGTAAGACTGGAAATTACAATGTCTATAGAATATTTCCTGCCAAAATGTTTAATGCATTGCATATACAATACAAAAATATTTTTAAAGCATTCTGCAAGTTTATCAGACAAGGTAAATACTTGGGCCTAATTAAACCTTCTTAAATTGGCTTTTCATAGTGAAAAATAGTTTTCTTTTTAACCTCGCTCCATAAAGTGCAGTCCAAGATTAAACAGAAGGAAAGATCTGAGCTGCCATTAATTTCTGCAAGTTATTGCTCTTGGACAGGTCAATAAACTCACAGGGCACATAACAGCCTTCACAAATCG
This sequence comes from Corvus kubaryi, assembly GCF_017639235.1. Taxonomy (NCBI): domain Eukaryota; kingdom Metazoa; phylum Chordata; class Aves; order Passeriformes; family Corvidae; genus Corvus; species Corvus kubaryi. The sequence continues at coordinate 10,317,197 of NW_024582091.1, forward strand.
GACCCCAGGGGTGAGGCAGGATGATCCCACCTCAGCCCTGGATCCTGACCAGATCCCAGGCCAGCTCTGAGAAGGCCAAATCTTCAGCTCATCTCCTTGTGGGGCAGTGAAGTGTGCTGGATTACAGCATCTTTGGAGAGGCAGGAGCAGGGCCATGTTATGACTCTGGCCCCAGATTCTACTGGACTGGCTGCCTGTGCCAGCCGGGAGTGCCAGCCTGCCAAGGTGCAAACAAAGCAGGGCACACTAGTGTTTCTAAACATCCCATCTACCTGCCCCCACTGAAGAGAGACACGTTTTAAAGAACAGCTTTCATGGAGCTGAAGCACCAGTTCCATTATATATACTAATGAGTCAATAAAGTCATACTAAAGGTTTGCCTTCAACGTGATGCAGCTGTGAAGATAAGTGAATCTAACATCCAAAAAGCAATGGTCTTTATTTAGTTGCAAAATACTTTGGTAGATACTTTTACTGCTTCTTCAGAGTATTATTTTTAAACTGTAGATACTCTCCAGTCATACTTACTGATTTAACTTTGCAGGGATAATACTTGGCCAGATTAACCCCAGGGAACGAAGATATTTAATATTTTTTCTTCCAGTTCATTATCCAGCCCTGGCAAACAAAGCAAAATAAATCAATTAAAATGTAATTTTAAGAAGAGTATTCCCAGGTTTGGTTAGCTAAATCGCATTTTTGCAATTAATATGGCCTTTATAAATGTTTTAGACCTTGCTCAAGATCATCTGCATATATCAAAATAAAACATTCTCATCCCAGTTTTACGGCACATCTCTGTTGGAAAAATATTTCAGTGAAACAATTTCAAAACAAAACCTTGTGGTTTAGCTCCCTAAACAACAGAAGTAGTTGCCATTTATTTTGGCTGTCTGCACCACCACTCTGCATAATGAAAGTGCTTCCCAGCTCGCCTCACACAAACACAATCGCTGCACACTTCCTTCCCTGTGTGCTCTCCCCTCCAGTGCAGAAGTGAGCTCTGTGCGCCCCCATCACCCCCACAGCTGGAAATTTCCTAGATTTTACCCCCCAAAATAAAGCAAAGTAGGTGAATGGATACCTTGAGAGATACACGTGGGAGGGGACAGAGCAGGTGACTCCCCTCCTGAGCTGAAGGCCCTGACAGACTGGGTCACTGTGCTCCACGTGGGTGCCTGCCCTTGGGCCAGGGGAGGCAGTAGGCAAGGCACAGGGTGCTGTGTTCATCAGCCCCTTGTTACACCTCCTCCAGAAGCTGGTCAGTCTTAATTTAACTAGGGCCAGCTAAATTTGGGATATCAGTTTAGGCTCTTATTCTTGGAATGAGCACCAATAACTTTTCACAAGTGGCTCTGGCACCCATGAGGGTCTCTGCTCACACAGGAGCAGTATTTTTACTGCAGACATGCTCGAAGCCTGGAGCTGCAGGTGCATCAGCCAGCAATATCAGCAAGTGTTTCCACAGAGGCCCCAGCCCTTTTTGGTGCAGTTTATGCTCCCAGGGCAGGGGAGGGTGACTGCCTGACAGCCAGACTTTGCCAAGGGGCAGGTGAGCCACAGCAGCTGCCTCAGGGAGCCGTAACTGAGTTTTCTGGGGAGACCAACACGCTGACACATCACGTTATTGGCTAGGAGTTCAGTGCCATCCCTGGGTGACCTGACAACATGGAAGTAGGTTAATAGAGCCATCTTAACAGCAAGCTTGATTTGAGACACACACCACATGGGAAGTCCTCCTTCTATATAAGGAGAACCTGTTTCTCCTCTTTAAGAAGAAACATGGGAGATTAGGAAACCCTTTCCAAATCTGCTGGGTCCTTTATAGAGCTTCATACATCTACAGTCACACCATGTGAGTAACAGCTTACTACAAAATCAGAGCTGAAGCTATCCAATCCTACAGCTTCAGCTGTAGGATAAATAAAACCAGCAGGTTAAATGTTTCCCTGCTACATTTAAGCAGCAGTAGCCTGGTTTTGGCACTGCTCTGGAGGATTTATGCCTGCATGATCATAGTGGATATTTTACTCTTTAATGTTAACAGTGTTTTCATAGTATACATTTTTCTTAAATTAAAAAACAAACCATGGACTTTTAGAAAAGCTGACTCTGGCCCTTCCCTCATTCCTCTACTATCCATAGTCATTTTGCCACTGACGAAAAAAAGGAGGACCAGAGCCTTTAATTCCCTACTTTTAAGTGTTAATATATTTACAGAAGACTATACAAACAAGTGCCAAACAGCAATTACACATTATTAGAGCTACACAATATTTGTACATGTTGCTAAAACAATGCTGCTAAGTGAAGACGCTTTATTAGTTCAGAGTTTTTGGCGGCTATTATTAAAAATATATTTACCTGAAAGGAAATCCAAGTATTTCATTTTACAAATGATTTAAAATATAGCAGTAAGCAACATAAACTATTGCTTTTTATGTTTATACAATTTTTTTTTTTTGGCATAACATTGCCATACAGTTACAGAATTATAAAATATCTCTTTATAGTGCATTACAAATCCAGAAACTGGTTACCACTCTTACCACATACATATGGTATTGGTACTACCAAACATGCATGGCATTCTGTAATTAAACACTGCAAAGGAATACAGAGAAGAGAGCAGGACCATTCATAAAAACTGACATAGAGCTGTTCCATTTTGCAAGTAAAAATTGTTGGGCTTTGGGATTTTTTTCTTTTTACTGCACTTTTTTCTTAGAATACATTTGAACAATGAAATCTATGATATTTTCAAATTTTATCAGTGCAAAACTACACTTAATCATCTGTTGCCAAAATCAAACTCCATAAAGGGCAAATGACCGTGGAATACGTTAAAACACAGAGAAAAAAGAGCAACTAATGACTAGCAAACATGCTGCAGCAGATCCCAAAAATATAAGTGCCATAACCTTTTTTACTGCAAAACAATAATTTTCACGTGGTTAGCCACAGTAGTAAGTACATTCAGTATATTTCACAATAAACTTTAGTTGATGAATATGCCACTGAACTTGTAAGCGTGGTAGGATTAAAGAGCCACATTTCTAAGAAGAGACTTCTTTCAGAACAATTTGCCAATTCTCACATTTTTATCTTACAGCAAACAGCATAATGCTTTTGAAAATAAATATAGAAGTGATTACAGTGTAAAGCCAGACAAGGTCTCTACTGAATTGATCTCTATAGCTTTTGAACTGCATTTTAGGAGTCCATTACATACAGCATGTAATAAACCTATTCTTTAAAGTAAATTCTTGCTTTCACCAAAGGTCCTAAGTAAGTGTACTTAAAAACAAGGGCTGTAAAGGAAAAACAGCTTTCAGGAAAAGAAACAGTTCATAGGCAATATCGAGCACAAAGATATTACAGAGACACAGTTTATACTCCCCTTGGAGAACTGCATCTAAATATCTGTTGGTAGTGAATCTATGGTGTTGACCATAATGTGAATTTGGGGGGGGGGGGGTGGGTACATGCTTAGGCCTTTTTTGACCCATCCCTCATTTTCAGACTCTGATAGCCATCAAAAATACCTTTTGAGCAGTTACTCCAGTTAAAACTGGAACTGTGAACATGTATCAAAACAAATTACCAAAATGTGGAATGATGAGTATGGCTCTCAGCAAATCCCAGAGAGTACTTCTATCTTCTACATGATCACAATGTTAGATTCATTGATGCTGGTTGCTCCAAATCCAGAGGTACCTCACTCACATGTGGGCTAGGAATAGGTTTTCCATTTGACTGATTTTGCTTTCACACCAGTAAGAAAAAAATAAATCAACCCTGGTTCTGCAGTTGGAATCTGACTTTTAACACTTAATCTACACTTTTAATACTAGTCTACAAAAGGATTTATGTGTAAAAATGTAGTCAGAAGGGACAAGTAAGGTAGCATTGAAATCAGCTTAGGACAAGTTTCTGCCTCAGCAGACATCTTCAGCTTAAAAACAAGTATTTTGTCATTAGAATCTCCCATGGTGTTTAAAAACTGACTGGAAGTGGATTACTCTTCATCTTGCAGTACTTTTAGTAGTGTTCAAATGCAGTAGCAATTCTTGAATAAACGGATCGGAGACAAATAAGCGATCACCTTCTCCACACAAAACATTACTAAAACATGGAACTCAAAGCCACAAGGGAGTGTAGAGGCTGAAAGAAACCATGAATTAAAAACCAAAAAATTCCTGGAGAAAAATGGCATCACTGTATAGTTTCTTTCTTTCACACCATCTGTTGGTGGCCACTGCTGGAGGCAGGACACAAGGCTAGAAACATCTTTGGTTCTGATCCCCACTGGCAATTCTGAGGACAACACATATCATCAGCATGGTATCGTCACACTTTTATTAATGGCAAAACTTGCTTCACATACTTGCATCTTATTCATAAATACAGCTTTTGTCAAGGAAATTCAATATTATGTGTTTCCTGAAAAAGTGTGGTATAAAAAAATTACATTTTCACTTAAACATGTATAACTTACTATAAATTGGGATCAGTACCATCACAACAGTCAGAAGAAGAAAGGTGTAAAAAAACCCTCCCAATTAAACAGATATACATAAATTTTATTTAAAAACAAACAAGAAATGCTTTCCCTTTAAATCCAGTAAATGTCACTTGTCTTACCTCACTGGATCATCCATCAACATTATACAAACTTCTAAGGTCTGTAAACCTTCTGTTTATAGTACAGATATATGCAACTGCAGATTATTAGAATTATCCTGGAATAGTTCAGGGAGGCTTACACTAGGTTACATGAAATATTAACAGTGATTATACAAATACCTAATACATGAGCGTGCTGCAATCTTAGAGCAGAAAACTGAGGAGCTGACCCAAGCCAGGGAACAGCTCTCAAAGGCTTATTGCACTAATTTTTAGCATCCTTCAGGATTTTATTTGAGTAACATGAACACGAAGACCTCAGACCTGCTCCTAGATATGTGCACATGTCACTACTCTTCTGCTTTGAATGGTCTGTGCTGCACACCTCGTGTACCCAAGCCTTCAGTCTGTGCACCAACACAGTATCAGGTACTGAGGCACAGTTGTGTCTGGCATAGTAGGGCACAGAGCTGTAACTAATCTTAAAGTGCTGCATTTTTGCATGATTTGTATGATCGCCTTCACTTGCATCTGTGTACTCAGTAACATTGTTTCAAGTTGCACATTCATATCCCCTCACCAAAAGATCCTTAAAGTCAAATTCGCAGGCATGTGCATGTACACACTACTCCCACTTAACAGTACCAGCGGCTACTCAGATGTACTTACTAGGAAAAGACCTTCCTATGGGAGGTTCTGTTCAATTAACAGGTGAACAGCTCAGATCTAGTCAAACACTGGGCCAAAATACACTACTGTAGTAAGTACACAGAAAACCCTGAATACTTAAGCATATAGCAAGACAAAAAGAAATTTAACAGTGAGCAAATGATTTGACTTTCTTTGCATACACTCAGTTCCTGAAGTAATGGTTAAACAACTATGTACTGGCATTTTTGAGAATACAATAATTTCAACACACATATATATACTGTATATAAACCTGAAAACCAATACTTAGAAACTTCAAGCACAGGGTGCTTCTGGTTGCTAAGGCCATGATTCTGTAACAAAAATGCATACAGTGCACCCACTTGGTCCTCACAAATCTCAATGGGATGCTAAACTGTATGATTGCCCTGCAATAAATCCTTCTTTTCAGTACTTACAAAATCAGAAGAAAAAATTCCTCTATGAAAAGAATGATGAACTGTCACATTTTACATAGAGCAGAATTTGTTAGTTAAAGCTGAAGTGTCCCATGGGAGTAATTCTGTTGATAAAGCTGTAAAACAAGGATTAGAGAGTGCAGGAGCCCATCTGACACAAAACCCCTCACTTATATAGTCCCCACAGTTCTTTGTAGGCACTGATATGCCACTACTCTTCTATGAAAACTGAGAGAAATATATTGAGTTGTGGATTTTAAAAAAAAAGATAAAAAATTGCAGAGCTAATACAGGTGTAAGTGCCAAAGTTCTTGACAGTATTTTCAGATACCCTGGCTCCTTAAGGCAGACAGCTCTGTCAGATTAAAAGTATTTTAAGTACTTAATTACGAACATTGAACTAGTAAGCATGTGAGAGCTGTGTCACCATAACAGAATACTGCAGAGAAACCTTCTGGACGCACATCCCAAGAACTTTGTTTAAAATCAGAGCAAGATTTTCTTTTTCAGTAGATGAAAGATCTCCTGAGGTCATTGATATTCAATCAAATTACAATATAAATATAACACCTCCAGCATCCCTTATTTCACTTCAATACTCTGCATTTTCTGTAAAGTGTTGAACATTAATACTAAAGTCCATAAATTGAAGGCTCTGTATAGCTACTTATGCTATAGTTTTGTTCCTTATACACAGGGTATCAATTTTCCCTATGGTACTCAAGAAATAGCTATGTAAAAACAACTCTATGAAATTTGCATGGTTAGGCACTCAAGACTGAAAAAGTCATAGGCAGAAAATGAAGTGTCCTCCCTTTGCACACGTGGAAGGGCAGAGTCCTTAACTACACAGACCAGTTTTATCACAGCATTTCCTTCCCCTTCTGTTCTGAAGGTCAAAGGCAAACATGAACAAGGGGATCCCAGTTCAAGTCCAGGGAAAAGTGAAAGGCTTCTCAGGATCTTTCTGGCCTTAAAAAAGTGGTGGCTGGAACTCTTTGGGGCATTTCTGCTCAGACAGACTTAATGCCTACTTGAATGATCTGGGTTACCCTAAAAAAAATCCATGTATGTAAGTTCCTTTCCTCACAAGTCAGCACAGAAGGAGAAATACATTTTCCTGCTTCCCTGCTTCTTTAGGATGAGAAGAGCCTAATCTTTGTCCATAGGGATCAAGATCCCTAACTGCCACTCTATTTGATCCCAAGAACCAGCGCTACCTGGGGAAAACAATGGATGATGCATTGCCATGATGGGCACTAGAAAAACAGAATACAAGACATTTTGTCTATGCTCTGATACCCCTGAAAACTTCATCATTTTGAGTTATAAGACTTGAAAAAAGTCCTGTAGTATTCTGACACTCAAACTGTAGTCAGCCTCTTGCCTCATAATATTTAATCAGAAATACATTAAAAGCAGGGGATAATACATACACTTTTAAACAGAAAATACATACAGAAGTTTTAGAGTATTTTAGGACTGTAGGAATTGTGAGTTGTACCTGCCTTATTTTTTAATGCATATTCTGCACAACTAACATGCTGGGTACTACCTTGTTTGACTTGAAGGGCAGAAAATCAGAAGCAGCTACTCAGGGAAAGCAGACAGTTCTTCAGCAGAAGCTGGGAAAGATCTCAGTAGTGAAATTCCTACTTGTTGGGTCCCCAGATAAAATGCTCTGAGGGTGTATAATGTTGCTGGGCAAATCTCAGCAGTTTCCTCCTTTCTCTTCAGTCTCTAATAGTATACACAACAGACTGGCCTGCCTTAAGTTTCTGCTGGTTATCAAAATAACATAAAAAACTGTGAGAGACTTATGATAGAGAGCAAAGAGAGGAAACAGACAGCTGGAAAGAAGCATCAGGACTGCCTTTGTCTTTGAGACCAGCAACGGGTGACTCTGCATTGTGCAGACCCTACCAAAACTGAACAAGAAACATCGAAGCTCAAGTAAGACCCAACTTGACATGCCTGGTGACCTTTTCTCTGATGGCTTTGCTGATTAAGCAGTGCTCTGTGGTGAAGACACTGTTTTCAGCTGTCCAGAGGCTTTCCAGGTACTGAACCCAGCTGGGGATGTTGTCTTATTACAGCTGATCAATAGAGAGCTTTCAAACTGGGACCAAATTTGAGTCATCAAAGAGATGCCTCCCCCCAGATTAGTTGTAACAAATGAGTCAAGAGAAGGGAGAATTTAACAGGCACTACAAGAAGCCTAAAGTGCAACTTCCCTTGTATCCAAAAGCTGTGGATACAGTTTCTTTTTAAGTTAAAACTTTTATTCAGTGTAAAGTGATTTCCAGCTGGACAGGACATGATATATGCTATCCACTGTTAAGCGCCTCCAACAAAGATGCTAATCTAAGGTAAAAGATGCTGTGCAAATACTGCTATTAATCATGACCATAGATTCCAAAAAAAAACCCACTAGGGTAAAAACTGTGTTCTTGAAATAATTTCTAGTAATTTCATAAATGGAAAACAAAACTTAAAGCAAACTTAAAAGAAACTTAAAAATTCTGATGTTCCAAGCCTTTTTAGTTGTTACACTTTAATTTTTTACTACTGCATGAATTTTAAAAAGTAGATAAGCTTTTCTGTGCAATCTGTCTGGAAAAGATAATGAATTACTTAGCTTTCAGTATGCACAATTGCTTTAAAGAGACACACCTGGCTGACTGCTGATAAACTGACGTTGAAAAAAACAAAATTCATTAACCTACAATAGAAGCCTAATCTGATGCATTTGCAACAAGCATAGTCTCGTGAACTTACACTAGATGGAAATTTCAACCAAAATGAAGGAGCAACGAATAATTTGCTTCATTCAATGTGAAACAAAGATTTTTTTAAATCTCAGACTCATGGTTTGAGCTCATCCTTAGTTTTTGTGGTGGTCCCCCCTGAAAGTGTATCCTTATCAAGGTTATCTTGTAGATCTGCTGATGTGTCATTTGAAGAATTCTCAGCGTTACATAAATCTTTCTCTGTAATTCCTGGGTGATTTCCACAGTCATTGTTCAGATTTTCATCATCTTTTTTGGAATGAGAAGCGTCCTCCTTTCTGTCTGAAGTATCATTTTCTTCTGATTTTGAAAGCTGGCTGGTATCAGTGTCACTGTTCTTTTCACTGTCATTCTGCCTAACAGCATCACAGTTCACTTCTTGTTCATCCTGATCATTTTCTTCCCCATTTTTTGTGAATTCTACCTTTCTTTCTTCAGTTGTTTTACCAGCTGAACTTCCACTTGCCGATGTATTCTTGGGCTCTTTTGGTTTCTTATGCTTAGAAATATGACTATTGGGAATAGAAACTGGAGATGCTGGCTTTTTACTTGCTTTGCTTCCCTCTGACTTCTGTTTTCTTGGGGGTCCCCAGATAAAATGCTCTGAGGGTGTATAATGTTGCTGGGCAAATCTCAGCAGTTTCCTCCTTTCTCTTCGGTCTCTAATAGTATACACAAAATATTCTAGAGCACTTTGCTTAATGTTGGGAATGGTATCTTCCACAAGAGCTTCATGCAAAATAAATTTTACCAGAGGAGATTTGAAACTCTCATATCCAAGTTCACCAAGACTTTTCAGAATTCGAGTGATTCTCAAGTAGTTATGTTGAGACCTTCAAAAGAAATGGGTAAAAAAATTCTATTGAATCAGAAAAAAAACCACTTTACAAACATAGAACTGGAACTGCAATTCCTCAGTCCTTTTTATCACTTCAGGTATGTACTTCAGACTTCCTGTATTTTAATTTCTCAAAGCTGCTGAAGCTTACTAGCACCTCCTTTGCTAGGATGTTGTGAGTGAAAATTAGTGTTTGTAAAAAGCACTGGGGGAGAGGGCTGAGAGAACATAAAATCAAACATGCACTGATTTTTGTTCCTTGTGCTGTACGAGAAGGGCAACAAAGCTGGTGAAGGGTATGGAACCCCCAAGTCCTATGAGGAGCAGCTAAAGATAATGGGGTTATTTATTCTGGAGAAACAAAGGCTCAGGGGAGACCTTACTGCTCTCTACAACTGCCTGAAAGGAGACTGTGGCAAGGGGGGTCGGTTTCTTGTTCAAGGCAACAAGTGACAGGACAAGGGGAAATAGCCTCAGGTTGCACCAAGTGGAAGTTCAGGTTGGATATTAGGAAAAATTTCTTCCCTGAAAGAGTGGTTAGGCATTGGAACAGGCTGCCCAGGGAAATGGTAGAATCACCACCCCTGGAAGTGTTCAAAAGATGATTAGATGTAGCACTCAGTACTATGGTTTAGTTGATATGGTGGTGTTTGGTCAAAGATTGGACTCAATGATCTCAGAGATATTTTCCAACCTTAAAGATTCTATGCTGTTCTCTTTCAGGGGAGAAAACCCAGTCACTTTGTAAACTACAGGGTTTATAGTGTATTTATAGTGTAGCTACTGACCAGGGTTTATTGCACTTCACTCAAGTTATTTAAATGCTGGGTCTCCAGTCTAGACTAGTACCTGCACTACAGACACAGTCAGTGCTGCGGGAAAAACAGGCATCTCTGCAGAGTAAGTCCCACTGTTGTAGGAAATACCTAAGATAAAATAAATGGACTGTCTTCTGGAAGTGCTTGTGAAAAGCTCTTTCCCTCGTAAAGTACACCTTAGTATGCAGTTAAACTTTTAAGTTTGAATTTTAGATTGATAAAATTAGGTAGAGAGAGTCCCAAATCCTGACTTAAAACTGTAGCTACTCACTGGAAAGAAGAGGAGTAAAAACATGCACTAACATTTCGACTTCCTGAAAGCCTGTTTCATCTGTGGCCTGAGTCTGAGGCCACACCCATTGGCTCATATAATGTTTAAGTAAAATTATTCACAAATTATTCCCACTATTCACCTGGAATCCATCAGCAATTGTACCTACAAGCTTTCATCATGACAGAAGAACAAAATGCTGCAAGAAAACAATCTGCAGCTCTAAGGTCAGAGATACAAGAAAGTGAGCTCAAGATTTGAAAGGAGGTTTTGGTACAATTAATCTCTATGAGACAAAATTCAGTGCAAACTCAGGATCCACACAATACCAATGAAAAGCAACTGATATAATTTGCTCAACATTGGGCCAAAGTTTGACTTAATGCATGTCTAAACGTTTCCAGATCAGCATTTCAATTTAAAATATTTAAATACATAGTATTTCGTGTTTTGAGGAGGGAGGGAAATCTTGTTACTTAACTTTCATACAGGTGCGGAGAATTGGATCTTTCTTAAAAAGAAGTGTAAATACAAAGATAAGCCACTTATTTTTTTCCAAGTGAGAAGCAGCACTTTGGGATTGGGTGAAAACACATACAGTCACATGACAAATTAGTTTGGAGCTGGGATCTTCTTCAGCACCATCTAAAGTGTATTTTCAAGGAATTCAATGACACCAGTCCAACTGGTAATGGGTGAGAAGAACAATCAAAAAAGGGGAAGGAGGAATGTACAGATAGATGCACAAACCAGGCATCAACTATTTATTTTTCACTTTTTTTTTCTGGCAGTCTTTGGAAAAAATATCTTTGCTTTCTCTAGAAAACAAAAGGATATAGAGATTCTATAGCAATTCTAGCAAGTCAAGTGAATGTCATTACTTACTCATTCAAATGCTGAAATCTTTCTTGCCAGTTAGCAGCTCGTGCTACGTTTCCAGTTTTATCAATTAGCTTTATTCCAAAAAACTCCAACATCATTTTGTAAGCCAAAAGGAATCTTCTAATTGCTTCTTTTGTTTTCTTGAATTCCTAATAGACAAAGAATATGTCCAAGATTCTAAGTGGTACTAAACGGAGTACTTCTGCATTGAGTAAGACAACTCTACATAACAAAAAGCAGTTATGTATCGAAATTACTGTGATGGTTTGTACTGAGCTCAATTTGTATTACCTCAATTTCATATGTAGTTAATTCTTTAGCATAGAAGTTCAGACCTTGTTCCCTCAGTGGAAAAAGCCTGGTAAAAGAAGAAGTGCATTATGGCTCAGTATAGGAATACTTAATCAAATTAATGCTTTGAAACAGAAATAGGTAATAAGTGACCAACCACTGTATGTAAGTGTGGTTATGTTCCAGTTTTTCATAGTCTCCTTTCCATTTATTTAGGACTTCTTCAATATAAACCCCTGTGTAAAAATAATTTGAAAAGCTGTTAGGTAGCCATCAAAACCAGCACTCAGCTACATAAAGTACATGCCATGTTAACACAATGATACAACACATACTTTAATTCTCTTTCAAATACTATGTGAAATAAGGTCTATTGCAGCCATACATTAATTAATTTAAATTTAAAACTAATTTATTTACTAAAACATAATTAAAAATAAGGAATTTATAAAATGTCAATATAAACAAAACCAACTGACTTATACTGGGTTACTAACAGGTGAAGGTATGTGGCAGCAACTTCTGTAAAATATATCCAAGAGTTCTCATGTCATTGATCCCTTTTGTAACACTGACTGGTAATTAACAAACTGCTTCCATAAAATACTGCACTGTGAATCACCTGTCATTGCTTTTACATGACAAAACTCTGCATCTATCTGTCTATCTATCTTATCCATCCATCTAATCCTCATAGAACAAAGCCTCAATTCTTTATGAAATCTCCCATACCAGGAATCTCTCCAGCTGCAAATAACATTATGATTGGGAAATCTTTCTCAACTAATGGTGGCCAAGCATCACACTGAGACTGTGCTCATGAAATTCAGTCATGGGCCAGGGCACTTTTCCAGGTACTACACAGATATACAAAGTACATAAAAGGATGATCCTTGTTCCCAAACCTGTACAATATCTTTCCATGAATGAGCACTGTGTTTGTCTCTTTCTATTCTGAAACCAACAACAGTTTTAGTACTGCTGGACAGCCTCTCCCAAAGTCAAATAGCATAGGAGCAGCCTAAAAAACCCAAAGCCTCAGGTAGATAGTCTCCTACTATACATTTAAGATGCCTCTTTCCCCCAGTGAAAATTTCCATTTGGGTCTCAATGGCAAAGGAGGACACACTTAATACTTTTATTTAAGAAGTGAAGAAAGCAGCCAGTCTAAAAGGCTACTAAGAACATGGGGTCTCCAGTGTAGGCAAGGCTGAACAGGACCATGGGAAGAGGACCTTCGCCACCACTGCATTGTATCCAACCTGTATTTCAAGTATTGGAAAACTTGTTGCTCAGTCCCAGGGCAGAGAGACAAACAGGCCAGCTCTGATCTAGAACCACAAGCTAAATCTGTAGGTCATGGAACTAAACTTCAGATCTAGTATTGCACTAGAAATGTTTTGGGGTTTTTTTAACAACATTCTCCAGTATTTCAGTCCTTAACATGGTAGCTAAGAGTCCCTCCAAACACTCTCACACATACACAGACTTGGGTCAAGGAGGGGTTACTCTTTTCCATTCTCAATACAAACTTCTGCACAACCAGAGCTCACAGCCAACAACACGTCAGCCTCTGTGGCTTATCAGCTACCTTTGACATCACTAACTGTGGCTTTCTCCTGGAATACTATGAGAAATGCTACTCTTCACAAATTTTTGGAGGGAAAGCTCCTCTAGCTTTCACGACTCTCTCTACTTGTAGCTAATCCTCTTGAACTGCTCCTTCATTTTGGTCCTTAAAGGAGTTCTTCCCACAACCTTTTCTTTTAGTTTCGGATCCATATGGTTCCCAGGTTCACACAGACCTCAGTGCCCTTCGCCTCCTTTTTGTACCTGTTCTCTGTGTAATGTCTCCCAAATCTGCTACCTCTTTACTGGCCATTCACAGACCTATCTCTTCTTGCAGTCAAGCTAAAACTGACTAAAAGAATCTGCCTATGGGTATCTAGATAAAGCTCGAGTTGGTTAGAGCAAAAGTCTTATCTTTCTTTCACAACCTGAGTTATTTTCTCACTTGCTAAGGGTATTACCACTATCTTGTCTATAAACAGCTCTCATCTTCAACTTTCCTGTATGTGTATCTTTACAACCTTCTGTATAACGTTCCTTTCCATTCAGCTTCCTATCCAAACTCTCACATTTTGCATCTCAACATCCTTCTTCCTGACCTTGAAAAGTGCTTTCTTGTCATGCTTACATCTACCCTGAGTGTTGCTGAATGCAGCTACTCTGAATGCTGGTAAGACCATCTTTCTAGACTGTATCTTTTTTATACTGACCCTTTTTTTTGCTTTGCATTCTTCCATCCTGAAACCCTGTTCTATAACATCAAACAAAAACTATACACCTTTATTTCTAAAGCCTTTGTGACCTGTCCCTTACTACCTTATCAGAACCCATTTGTTGCTATGAGACTGATTCTGTTTCCAACAGGATCCTGCCTCAGAGGCAGCTTACACGTCTCACTCCTTCTGCACTCCAACGTGCACTTTGCTATTTCCTACTGAGCTGCTCTCATTCTGAGAGGATCCTTCTGCAAACACCTTCAAAATAACCTTGTCATCATTCTTTCAAAACTCTGAAAAGCTTATTTTTGGCCTGCAATTTGTCTTTTTTGCTAACGGTTAAGCTCTCATGTGCTGAGACTCCTGTCTATCATCCTAACCAAGACTGCTTTATTGTCTCCTCCTGCTTCCTGATCTGTCTGCTACCCTCTTCTCTCTCATACGTCGACTCCAAACTCTCTAGAGTAGGGCTTGTCATCTTTCAGCTTCTCCTGTGTTTGTGCAGAATGCTGCATATGAGGTTCCTGCTCCACTACCAGAACTACTAGGGACACCGAAAAATGCCTTTGTTATCGTTATTGCAATAATCTCACACAAGATTAAAGCACATTTTTTTCCTCTTACACAGTTCTAGGGATAACACTCTTAGATTGCTGCCACTCCTATTCAAGCAGCAAGTTTGTGCAATATAGTGGAAAAACTTTATCTTTGTTTAATAAAAGGTACTGCCACTGCCACAAACCAGTGGTACTAACAATGCCCTGTACTACTTCATGCTGATAATGTCTAAGAAAAGCACCACCTCCCTAGAGTGAAAGCTAACTCTGTTTTTAAGCACAACCTGCTCTTGTGTTATCACAATGTGCTACTCCAACATGGGAGGTTCATGTTGTACAATGTATTACGATACACCTTCAGTTTGCTGCAATTATCACCACTGTTTCAATTTGCTGCTATCATTAGTGAGCATTCTTTTGTTATCACCGTTACTGTTGCAGATTACTCACCATCAGGTTTAAACGGGATTTTATTTTTGTAAAACCGGAGATTGCACAAGTCATTTTGATACCGGAGATCTTTAAAGTTCTGCTAAAAGAAAGGAAATAGGACATTATCAGCCTACTAAAACCTACCAAGGCTATCCAGAAAGTGACACTGGGCTCTTTGAATAATTTAAGGACAAAAAAATTTCAGCCTTTTAGGAACCACTGAGTTCTACTCATGCACTTAAAGTCTCAGTTTAAGGATCTGGAAGTTCTTTCTAGCTGGTACCTTCTCCTACTGAGGCAGCAGCAGCATAGCAGCACCCTCCCTTCAGTCTCAGGGAACTTGAGAGACAAATAATAAGTCAGGCAAACTCTATAATCTACCATCTTTGATATCCAAGGCACAAGCCTTTTCCTGGGCTCCTACCACAGTTCCCAGGCTTACACATCTCATGTGTTTGCATGTTTACCCAGGATGAGAAGACATTGCGTCTCTCCCACTCACATATGTTGGGCCTCTGTATCAGCTTTTTGATTCTCATTTCTTGTACTTATTGGACAACACAAAGGTTTAAGAATGTTTTTTACTGGAAAGGCAATTTTAAACCATAAAATATTCTTACTGGGTACTGGTGTCGGTACTTGTATAAATCTCTTGCTGCGTAGAAGCTTCTCTTTGGCTTGGCTGTCAGCTCAGTTCCATCACCACTCTGAAACAGTTAGAAAGCACATAATCATCATACACAAACCCCCTAAACAGCAAATTTGTATAATATTAAAAAAATTACTTTTCATTATGGATTTCAGCAATGCAAACAAATGTAAGTGCATGTATTTGTCTACTCTTTGGCCAAACACTGAAAATTTCCCCGCCCAATACTTAACACAACACACTTTAAAGTTAAGTTAAAAAATTTAATATAAAATACAAAAGCAAGACCATGAATTATCCTTCCAATGAGGCCGAATTTGACTTAAATCAACAGGCTGATTGTCATTTCCAAATGCAAGACTTCGAAGTAGTTTTGGCAAGTGCTAGCACAAGATGAAATAAGTGACTGAACTTGAAAATGCAGAGACACGACTAATTTTGAGGAGAAAATCATACTATTTGAAAAAAAAAAAAAAGAGTCATGTGTACATAGACTTAGTGCACCCTGTGGAAGAAAATGAATAGTTACTAAAAAAATTTTATTCTACTGCTTGCAATACACATGTAATAGGTTAAGGTCATGCCTAAAAGGGGAAGTTTCCTGTGATTGCACTGGGAATATGCCATTCTTATTGCCCATCCCATGGCTTATTAACTGTACATTAATGACCAACAAGCAACTATGTTCATTTCCCCTTTCACAAGACCAGCTTTCACCATACCTGCAGGCAAAACACACTTGCTTGAACAAGAAACACCCCTTGACACTTAGTTATTCAGCACTAGTATCACCATGTATCAAGCAGAAAAGGGAAAGACTCTTAGGTTTACTTAATTTTGTATGGTCTCTAAACCAAAACACGATATATATAGCAAGCTAAAAAAGGACCCAGCTGCTCCACCCTACATGGCATTCTAAGTCAAATAAAATTATTGTCAAAAGAACACTTTATTTCTTTAAGATCAGCAGTTACAAAGCTTCCTACAGAAGAGAAACTCGCTCTGAAAATTCCTCACACCCACCGAGGAGTCACAATTCCATTGCCACATAGGATCCAATATTCAGATTTTCATCCTGTTTAATTAAGAGGCCACGTTCAATGCTCCATTTAAGTTAAAACACAGCCTTCCCTGGAAATAGCAGAAGCAGGAATGTCAACGACACCAAGGCCTCGATTTTCTCTCAATAATGACAGGGGAAGGGTGGGGAGAGCTAAAAACGGGCTCGTCCTTAGCGGACATGCAGCGCTGGCTGTCCCCTGCCGCTCCGAGCGCTGGGCAGCAGCGCGGGCCCGCGAGTGCCGCAGAGCAGCGGGAGCGGGGCTGCCCACACCGCGCTCGGCTCGGCTCGGCCCGTCCCCGCTCGGCCGCGGGGCCCGCGGGCAGGGCAGGACGAGGCGGGGCCGCGCCCGGCGCTGCCGGTACCTGCTCGGG
>NW_024582091.1:10334577-10357381 GCF_017639235.1 Corvus kubaryi
CGGCGGCGGGCGGCTCGGCCGGCTCTTCCCCGCCTCCCGCGGCGGCGCACACCCCCTTCTGCCGCCGCGGCTCCACCGCCTCGGGCTCCGAGTCGGTCTCCCAGGTGGAGTCGCAGTCCTCCACCGTGGTGGGCTCCTTGAAGCTGACCCCGCTCAGCAGGCTGCCCATCGGCCCGGAGGCCGCGGAGGCCGAGGGCTGGGAGCGGCCGCGGGCTGCCTACGGCTGCGGCATGGCGGGGCGGGGCGGCGGCGGCCGGGGCTGCTCCTCCGCCCGGCCCCAGCCCACGGACACGCGCGGGGCGGAGCTGGAGGCTCCGGGATCTCCACCAGAAACACGCGCGCCCAGCCCTGGCGGCGGGCACCGGGCGGCACCGGGCCGTCGGCACCGCGGGGTCGGGCGGGGCGACTCAGGGCCCGCCCGCCGCCGCCCGGGCGCCGGGGAAGCATCGCTCGAAGGGAGAGTGGGAGTCCCCCCTCCGAGGAGGTGCGCCCCGCGGGGATTTCGCTTCCCGGAGGCGGCCGCGGTGTCCCCTGAAGGGTTATAAGGAAAGCAAGTAGGTGCGGGTGTTCATCGAGATGAGTGGGGATTGCGGCTGCCCCAGAGCAGTGGTCTGGGGTGGAGATGCTTTGTTCAGTGACAGAAGTGGTCGTGACACCTGCAGTGTGCAAGCTCCCGCTGTCCACTAGACATGGGAAGGTTTGCGGTGAGGTAGACCCCAAGGAGTATACAGGTACTAGAGAAGACAGGAATGGAGAGGGCAGTGCTGTGGTAACCAGCCAGTTTCAGCTGCTCCTAAAACTCCTGCGAGTTTGGGGATAAAACATGATGTTCAAGTACCGATTTGGAGGGGCAGTGACAGTGTATTTTGTATTTGGCTAGCACATGCCTTTTGGACAGAAACACTGCCAGGAGAGAAGACCTGATGAGTTGACGGCTCAGCACATTGTTCCAGTGCCTACTCTCACCCTCATGCATAAAAATGTGTTCCTCATTTCTAGCCAGGGATGGTAGGCTTCAGGTCACACTCGGGGATTTCTGCCTTCTCCTTAAAGACAATTCTGTGGTGTCTGGTGACCACTCCTAAAGATGTGTATTATCATCAAGTCATCTCAGTCCTCTTCTTGGTAAACCAAGCAGGTTAAGCTTCTTCAGCCTCTCGCCATAAATTGCCTTTCACATTCCCTCACTCAAAGTTGCACCTTTTTTGTCTGCTGTATCTTGAATGTTTTAGCATCCGTTTCAAGAGCAGGTACCAAGATTTTAACTGGATGTCAGGATCATCAGTATAGAGGTGATTTCATCTATATATTCTTGTTTCCCTGTCTACTCTCTATAAACTGAAAGATCATTTTAACTCAAGTTGCCACAGTGTCATGCTTAGATGCACTCATGTCAGTCTCATACATAACCCTCCTTCAGGTTCATTTGAAGCATGTTAGCTGTACACACTGGCACCAAGGACAAGAAATTACTGGGAATGCCCTGGTTTGTGAGGCCTTGTTTCAGGCAAGTATATTTGCAGTAGCAGCTCACCTAGATGTAGTCACAGCTGCATGGCTGAGCTGTGAGCCTGCCATACAGCCCAGTCTACCTCTGCTGCCCACGCCCCTGCTGCCTCCCACCATCACCTGCCTTGGCCGAGACAGTTCTCTTCCTCCTGTACTCTTCATGGAGATTAATAAAGCCCATTTAGCCTTTCCAATACCCCTTAGTCACCATCATGCCAGCTGCTTCCCTCCTCAGGATCCAGCAACTCCCACTCAGTCCCAAGATCAAAGCTGGTGGCTCAAGCCAAGACACCCTCCTCACCCTCAACCCCGTAGGTTTTTGAGATCTACTGAACTTTTTTGATATGTGATATTAAGGAATGCATGTAGAACAGGAAAGTTCACTCTCATTTTTGTCAGTGGACATCATTTTAATAAAGAATAAAACATCCCCATCAAGCAGGCACAAGAGAGGTTTTAAGAGGGCAAGCAGTAAGACTAGATGCTAGAGCTGCAGCTGGGGAAACAGTCTTTTGTAACACTCATGCTTATGTATTTTTATGCCCATTTTTGAGAGTTCCCTCTTTGACCTCATTTAGGGGAAAAGCAGATTTCTTTCCTGATTCCACAGTATCTCCTCCCATGCTGTTGGCATAGTTTGAAGGAACTGACTTAAGAAATTCTGATGTCTGGAGCACATTTTTCTTGACTACCTGCTGACCAGCTACTTCCATTGACCACTATCTACTAGCCCAGTATAGACCAGCTCTGCTTCCTCTCCCCTGCTACAGCTTTTGTCAATGTTCCGTCACAGTGATTGTGTTTATATTATGAACAGTGGAGCCTCAAAAGCATGCCTTGCACGTGCATCAAAAATCAGGGGAAGGTTTTGATGATATTCAGTATGTATGGCAGTTAATCCCACAAACTAAAGATCTTCCTGCAAGAAAGCTGAATTTCTTGTGCAAATAACTGCACCTTATTATAGACAGCTCAGTTTTACCTGAAGAGCAAGGCTGTCAGCCAAGTCTCAAAGCTGTCGGCCAAATCTCATCACGGAATTTTTAGGTAGAGTTTTAAAAGATCTGGATCTCAGAGCAGTGCTAAGAACTGGGAGTCAAATGAATTGGTGGGAGAGCTCACCAAGCCATTCCCCATCATTTACTATCAGTCCTCGTTAACTGGGGAGGTCCCAGATGACTGGAGGTTAATCAACAACACCTACAAGATGGGTGTCTTGCGGTGATTTTATGATGATTAGTCTATTCCCTTATCGTCTGCTGTACGCCCAGAAATGGTTGCTGTAGCTTTAAGGTGGGTCTGGGGGGAGCCTTGGGGCTCTTCCACAGGCTTTTTCAAAGCCTCACTCCCCAGGCATCCATGGTGCCATGTGGACTGCGTCCTTTTTTCTCACTTAGCTAGCTTGGTTTTTGTTAGCTTAGGCAAGAAGGTTTTTTTCCCTTTCCCTGGCCTTGGAGAGGCTGCCATAGCAATCCTTTGGCAGGTTTGGTGGTTTTTTTTTTTTGGTTTTGTTTTTTTGTTTGTTTGTTTTTGGGTTTTTTTTGAAGTGAACGGAATGGTTTGGTTTTGGTCTGAGATCAGAGAGAACAACTGATGGAAGAAGAATTGGCCTGGGGCTGCTCCATCTCAGCCCCAGACCTCAAAAAAACCGAACCAGTGAGAGAAAAGACACCAAATCCACCAGCTTCATCTTCTGTGAAGAGGGGACCAACACCAGAGATTCACCAGGTTCCCATCTGTTTTGCTCGAGCTGCTGTGTGAACCTTTTGGTTTTTTTTTTTCCTTGAGACAGGAGCTGGCACCATTTTTTTCTCCCCACCAGGTTGCTGGCTGGAGGGGTTTTGCAGCCACTGGGAGCTGGCAGAAGGGGGTTTTACCCCTCGCGTACTGACACAAAGAAGCCCGGAGGTCAACGCTGAAACCCCTCTGGAAGGCGGCACTCAGTGCCCATCACACAATGGAAAAGGGGCAGAGCTCCTCACCCAAAAGGGGCTGGATCTTCCTGTCGCTGTTAAGCAGGCACGCAGGCGAAAGCAAAGAAGAAAGAGAGAGGGGACTCTCCATAAGTGTTCCACGCAGGCTTATTCCCGTGAAAAGACAGGGACGAAAAGACCAAGGGTCCAGGGATCTTATACTGGGTACAGAATAGGTGGGGAAAGGGATCACAGCCAATGGGATAGAGACAAGCAGGTGGGGTTGACAGGAAGGAAACCAATTGGAACATTACATAGGAGGGACTTAGGGAAGGATCCAATGGGACGTCGAGGAACAAAGAACTTTCTAGAACTAACACATATTAAAGAAGAAAAATGAATATTCATAACTTTATACATAAAACAAGCCAAACATTAACCAGTTGGGAGAAAAGATGCAAAAGGCAGAACAAGGGAATCATGGGTTCTCACCATGACTGAAGTTACATGCTAAGCTTGGGTTGCTGACCACCACAGGTGGTTGTCTGAGTTCTCCTCAGGAGACAGAGTGGCTGGAGCCACCTGCACTGCCACAGCTGGCCACTGTGGTTTTTTCTTTTCCTGGCATTTTGGGGTTTTCGCTCGGGGGGGGGGGGGGCCGCGGGTGGGGCAATCTGCCCTTTGCCAGGTGTATGCATTTTTCCTATGAACAATGTTTTCTTTCACAGTTGCAGATTATTGCTGGTTCTGGTTGTGAACTAGAGGCAGTCAGGATTCATGAAGAGGCTCTAGCACCTAGAATAGCTTTGTAGGGTGGTATTTGAGAGCTTGAACAGATTCCCACAAGACATATCTTAATTAGAAAAAAATAAATTCCATTACTTCACAGTCATAACTGGTAGTCATTTTTGCAAAGGTAGTGAATTTATGGCCCTTGAGTTCACTAAAGCATTCCTGTACAATGGAAGATGACTAAGTCCTAAAGCCAGGAGGACCTGTTTCAGTCGAGTAGTTTGACTGTCACATAACACAGGTGAAGACCAACAGAAGACCTAGGGGTTTGCAAACCACTGTACATCAAATATAGACTTTAATAACGCTTATAAAAAAATAAGCACTTCACTTTGGATTATATACATTTATATACATCTTAAACAGCATGGATTAATCAAAGCCATCTCTTTTTTCCTTCATGAGGATATAGTTTTATAAGGACTTCGGAATGGAAACCACATCGCTTTCTCAAAGTTCATGCTGCATGTATATCGTGTGATAACTGTTAAAAAACTATTAAAAATGAGGTAATTGTAATACTTTATCATTATCTTGGGAGGATGCTTTGAATAGGATACCAGAGAGGTCAATTAACAGCTGTGAAGAGACTTACCAACCTAATATTAAGGTGATATAAAGCTGGGAGGGATTATGCATCCTTAGAGGATATAGTAGACTACAAAACTGCTTTGATAAATGACAGAGGAGGGCAAAATAAATAACATTGGTAAAATGAAATTTAGTTGAGCAAATGTAAAATGATTCATAGTGGATATTTAAACATACAAAGGTAGATTTAGGAAATGCAGAAAGGCATCAATATGACAGAAGTGTCTGGGAGCTACAGTATTATTTACATACATTCAGACAAGGGTCCAAATATATTTGGACACCAACATATATTTGGGCAAGTGTTCAAAATCATACAGGTATGACAATGTTTTGTATGCAATAGCTGTAGCTGACTGTTATTTTAATGGGGTTTGTTACCTCATGTACTTATTTTTTGACTACGGTGAATTTTAGTTCTCTTCTTTAGTCCAGTAATGCCCCAGATTGCTAAATGCCAAGCTTGGTGTAGTAGCTACAGAAGGTGAATCTAATTTATAAAGTTCTCCATAATTTCCCTCTAGTGAGTGTCATTGGAAATGATTAACTAACTCTAAACTCAGAAGTCAGGTTGCATATTTGCCTAAATTTGTTTCTATTGAAATCTGAAATTAATTTACAGAGAAGAAAAGACTTCACATAAATCACGGTAGATGTGACAGATCGGTGTATTAAGCTCACTAAAGCCAGTGGAAGTTCTCACCTTTTGCTGGGTTATGACTACAACCCTAAAGACCTTAACTAAAGCCCTGTTTATTGGAGTGTCTTGCACTACAAGTCTGTAAAAGGTCACAGCCGAGGTAACCTCAGAACAAATTAATAGAAGAGTGTTTTACTTTAAGATGATCTGTCTAGGTGGTCAGAGAAGCAGTCTCAGTGTAGTCCTTAAGCCGCTAAGATTCTGCTTGTTTTCTTTTAAACAGAGTGTAAGACTGCAGCCAGTTTCTTGAGAGGAAACTGATCCAGTTCTAGGATGCAACATGGTCTAAATGAGTTGCTGTGCGGAAACACTTGATTCATAGCTGGAGGCCTGCATCACCCTTGTGATGGACTGGAACCAGCTACCCGGGTTGGCACTACCAGCTCTTCTGTAGTGGGCTTGTCTAGGTCAGCTGCCTGGCATCACAGATAAGAAACGACATTCACTTGCCAGAAGTACGCACAGGATGAGGTGATGCCATTAAGTTTTGCTGAAGGGCTCCTGGACTGCACCATGCAAGCTATTAATTTTGGCAGTGGAAGAAATTCTCCCTGAAAGACAGTGTGTGATGCAGAGGCCTAAATGGAGGCATCCAAGTGCCTTTGGAGATCCCTTAGTGTGTCCACCTTCTGCTGCAGAAGGGCACTGGTGCTCCATAGGTTCAGGAGGTCCCATGGTGTAGCTGCCAGCCCCATGAAGACATTTTGGCTACTCTAAGTCATCTCCAAGGAAATAATGCACCTTCTATGGGTATGCTTATCATATACAAGCATAGGCCAGCTACGTCTGTATGTGACTGGTTGGTTGGCTGGATCACTTTGAAAGCTGCTGGTCTGTATTGACCAGAGCTCCGTTTATCTAATGGACTGTTACACCCCTTGTTATCTTTTGGCACATATCTCTGTGTAAGCAACTAAATTTGGGTGTTTCTTTACAAACTTGATCCTGCCCCTAATGTCCCTGAGCATCCGTATTTCTGTTGGGAAGGTGTGCTGTTGGGGCCCTCCCTCCCCTGCCGTGGGGTCCTGGGAGAGGGGCCCTGGGGGGAGGCACGGGGTTTCCCTGCCCCTGGTCAGCCTCGTTCCCCACTGGTTGTTTTGTGTTCCCCTGCGCGGGCAAGGACCCTCGGGTCCCGTGATTGCCGCAGTTCCTCGGCAGAGCTCCGGCCATACGGCTGGGGAAATAAACATCTCTGAAACATCAGCCAAGAATCGGTCCTTACATATTTCTTTCCACGGGCCTTGTTGTCTGATACACGTGTTGCACTATCCCCACTGTAACAATGTGCTACAGACTGCCTTTGATGACAGATGTGTAAATGGACATTTCTGACCTGAGAGCACACATCTCCTGTCTTGAACTTCCAGAACTGCTAAACGAGGCATCTGTGCCAAATGTAGGACATGATTTAGTGTACTCAGAGTAGGTACAACCCCCCAAAGCTGTGGGATTTTCTTCTCTGGGGCATTAAACAGAGACAGAGACTGACATTCTTCTGAAGCCTGACAAGGCTTCTCATTTGGGGTATTTATGTCCTGAGGCACCTAACCTGTAGATGCTAAGCCTGAACTAATCACACAATACTCCTTATGTACTCCAATAGAAAAAAATAGGAACCTCCAGAGGATAATCCATATCATCCTAAAACAGGTGTTTAAAATATGTAAGCTAAATCACAATATTGTTTGTATCTACTGATTACAAAGGAAGCCAAGATCTAGTCAAACTCCGGTTTAGACATCAAACTTTCAAGCAGTAAAAATTACATGACATGACCCAGTCCCACACTCTTGAGGTTTTCTGAAAATACTGACTTTTGGGTACCCAGCTCCCATAGGAACAGAGAGAGCATCCAACTGAGCTGGTGGTGAGCATCCCTTTTCCTGGCATGAAGAATATCTGTAATCAGGTCATATCATGTAATACACTTCCAGTGAGAGATGGAGAGGACTCTTGTTTCAGAGTGTCTGTTGCTAGGTATGCAGAAAGAGACAGGGCTTTAACCTTCCTGTCACATCCTGTTGAATTTCTGATGCATAAGATCAAAATGGTAAGGAGATGAACAAGAAAACTGCCTCCTCCTCGGTCTCTGAATGAATATCCAGCCTTTATACAGAGAAGTATGAAAGGCTATAAGGAGATCACAGCATCATACTACCCTGGTATGTCATTTGCTGTGCTTTACTTCCTCACCTAAACACAGCAGAAGTTGTGCAGAGCCCCTTCTCCATCCGTAATGAATAGTAAATAATGAATCCCATTCTGTTCTGCTTGGGTTAAAGGGTCTCACTTTAAGGTGACATAAACTCAGAGCATCCCCTGGGAGTGCAGCCAAGCAGTACCAACTTAGAGCCATCACAAGTTTGACCCACCTCTGTCAGCTGAAAGTGGAGCATGCACAAGCAGTAACACTTCAGTTTGACTAGATTAGGAGCTCATGCTGTCCCTGGAAAAGATACTGCTAATAAACTATTATTTCAAGACCACAGACTCTGCTTGTTCTTTCTTAGCTGAGTTTTGATACGACTGTGTGAATTTATGTAGTCGTGATGGTGCAACATAGCTGTTTCAAAGATCTAATTGACGTCAAGATTGATGTGATTCATAGGAGTCATAGGATCCCTACCAGTGAAAAAAAGTCCAGTTTAAATGATACGCATTTGTGCAGTTCTATATTTTGCTTCTTGGCAGATGATTGTGGATTTCATACACTTCATCAAGGATAATTTCAAAGTGCCTAAAGTCACTGATCTTTGACAAACTCCTAAGCAATTAGTTCTAGCCACAGGCTGGCACAAGACCAAATTACACAAGTGGGACAACTGCAGGCACAGACTCTGCCACCACCTGCTTTTCATCCTTTTTCATATCATGCTTTCTACATCATCTGTAGAAAACCTATATAAATACATAAACTAGGGAAGAAGTTCATCAGGGAAGCCATTTTTAATTAGGTTACTGATGCTCCACAGGGCTTTTAGTTTGTGATTAAGGCAAAGACACATAGACTGAGATACAAAAGCAAGCAAACACACACAACCAGAAACAGAAACCACCAACAATGCTGGCTTTCATGTACTTATCGCAGGCCCAGTGATTTTTAAAATCATTTGGGTTAGTTCACTTAGTTAAATTACTCTGCACAGCCTTAAAACACAGGTCCACATCAGCCCTGCCTGTTAGTCTTTGATGGCACCTCAAAGCAACCCTTCCCTATGCTTCCCAATCGCTGTGTGACTTCAAGGTGGCCAGGCTGGAGGGAGATGACAGCAGAGTTGAGGAATTCAACTGCTTTGGAGTGATGAGGAGCAAGACATGGCCCACAGTCTGTGATCTGAGATGGGACTGAAGCATGTTACACTTCACACAACGTGATCCTCATATGAAACTCTGTCAGCAGTTAGTGCACACATATTCTGGAATGAGTGACTTTTTTTTCCTACCTATCTTGTTTGCCCCTGTAATATTCCCTATCACAGACTTCCTTAGATCACCACAGGACAGCCTCATCCTAATGCTATTGTGCTCTTCTATTCTGAAGAAAGCATGTTAGTAGAGCCTGCAAAAGCCTCTCCCTGTTTATCTCTGTGGTGCCATCCTAACAGAGCATGCAAGATGGTAAGTTTAAAGAGATGAAACTCTGCTTCGAGTGAGAGAGACCTAAGAAGGGATATGGATGATCTTTTCCTGATATGACAAATCTGAGTTATGTGTTAACAAATAACATAATAAATGTTCACTTTAGGAATCTGATGCAGTGAAAAAAATGATCTGAATACAGTGAGCACATGCACTATAAGGAATTAGCCCGTTTCATTTTGTAACATGCCCTATTACAGTGTGAAGCTGCCTGGCAGCTGGAATACAAGCAGCCTTTGACATGCTCAGGAAAGACATTGCCACACTTTCACACTGTTGTTTGACCAGCCTGAATGAATCATCCAAATGGGCTCACTTCTCTCCTGAATGAAGAGATGAGTAAATAGGCACATCGACATCCTTTTGCATGTGGCAAAGTGGGTCAGCAAGATATTGGTGGTGATGTGCTAAAATACAGTGAATGCTTTGTGCAGTTTTTTTACTGCTCTGTATGAACTCTATGCTTTCTTACATCATAATTAGGCACCTGTGTTTGGGAGGAGTCAATTTTTCAAAAGAGAAAAACCCTCCTAGGTGAGCTGGGAATTCCAAGATTTGGGGAAGAACAAGAGAGTACAAATTACATGTTGATCAATAGCATTGTTAAAAAATACTAAAAGCAAAACTAAAAGAGCCCACATTGTCACCATAATTACAGCTGAAATCAGAACAGTGGATAAAGCTGTTATTTTGTCAAACGTTACATTTGTTATATTAGAGGTCATTACAAAGCAAAACACAAACCAGGACATGGGCAAAAGAACACAGCCAAATTCAGTCTCAGCATGCAGAGCTGAGGACAGACAAAAAAAGAAAAGGAGTGATCCAGGCTAGGGACTGGAAGCAGGGAACAGTTTCCTTGTGGTGTAAATGCCACTCGCTCAGGGGACAGGAGGATCCTTACCAAGAGGCTAAGAACAGCTAAACAATGTATACTTGTGTCGCTATTGTCATAACCAAAAAAAAATCGCCATGCTACAACAGAAATGTATGGCTAACAAGAAAAGAGGCAACTTTTCTTCTTGATGTCGATGTTGAAAAGGACAAAGCCCCACTGTTTTTTCTTAATACCATTAAAGCAATGGCATTTCCTGGCTTGTGATGTTTGTGGTGGTATTTCCTTGTGGCAGGAGGCTACAAGTTAAGAACAGGAGGTACCATTAACATTGTATGGAACAAAGGAGAAAAAAATTCATGATGAACATTTGTGTTCCTTAAATGAATTCTTCAAAGGAATCAAGATAAAAAATAAAGATTGCCAGCCTTGCATGAGTAACAATATTGAGTGTTCTGGATGGGTTTTTTGGGAGCTGGTTCAAACTCTGACATAAGCAATTCACTTTCACGCAGGTGCTTGCTGTTTCTAGAATGCAATGATCATCTCCCTGTTCTGCTTCAGATGAAAACAATGATTCACTTCTGTATTACATTTCTATGAAATTTGTCACCCTCTAACACCACTCATAGCTATCCTTAAGCAGGGAAATACTTGACAGGTCTGAAGGTGTGCCAGAGTGAAAAATATAGCACCTGTGGTAATGTAAACATCATGTTAGGGCTAAAAAGATAGAATAGGAACAGCCCTTTTCAGCTCCGTGTGTTTGAGCAGACAGCTTTGCTGTGTTCTTTCATTTACATTACAAAGGGATGTTTTTGGCAGAAAGTCAGTGTAAGCAGCATTCATTACTCCTTTAAGGGGCTTGATAATTCAGTATGTTAATACACTGCAGGCTGTCAGTGCTGTCAACCATCCACCAAGAGATAAATTAAACTTTGTTCCAGGATCAGTATTTCTGTATGCAGTCCTGAGATTAAATGGGATTGAAGATCTGACCATGGGGTGAGAACTAGTGATGGTTGCTATGTTTGGGAGACATTTTGGGTGAGGCAAAAATCACCAGAAACTGAACAAAATGTGAAAGTAGTCATCACTAGGTTAGGAGGTATGAAAATCACAGAAAATGAGAAGTTATTCAATCTGACCAAAAAACCCAAAACAACAAAACAAAAACCAACAACAACAACAACAAAAAGGAACCAAACACAAACCAACCCTCAAGTATATCTTTGAAGTCTGGCTCAAATATGGAAAGGAGAAGTGGGTTTCTCATGCAGCTTTGGGTATGTCTAACTGGTTGCTAAGAGTACCCTTACAGCCAGGGGCGAGAAAGTGAAACTTTTAGGTAACAAACCATTTAATCCTTAAACAGCCATTTAAACTAGGTCTGATGGAGTACCTCTTTCTTTGTCTACTTTATAAAGGGAACACAACTGACTTACCTGCATACAGACAGAAACACTGATGGCATCTAAAGACACCCAAGAAGTGATTCATCTTCAGCACTAGAAACATTTTAATTTACATGAGCTTATTCTGTTTGGCCATCTGATGAATGACTGACAAATTGGCTGCTTTAGAAGACTCTTGAAAAGGTCGTTCCTGCCAGGTGGGAAGGTCCACACTGCAGTAGTGTCACACGGAAGTCACAGCATAACTCTCAGCACTCAACTTTTCTGCAATGAAGTAGCTGCTGAGTCTCCACAGACTTGCTCTATGGGGAGTGAAGAAAGGGGGAGACTGCTACAGCAAGAAATTCAGAACTGTAATCGGACATCAGTGCTTTGAGGCTGCATCTATATTACTATTTTAGCCTGGATCAGAAGAGAGTAGAGCTTTTAAAGATAAGTTCCCAATTCTTCCACCTTCTGGGCTTTGGTTCATATTATTCATTCACGCAGTCTCAGGGAACATAAACTTTATTTGGTTTAGATCAAATAAACTAGAAGATGGAGTCCAGGAGTGTACCCAATACATTCCAAATGCAATGGGCATTCAGGCCATAGGACCAGATTAGGACTATTCTGTAGAAAAAAAGAAAAATCACTAAGTTTAGTAATGTGGGTGTCAGATTCTCAGCACTGACTGTTTTGTTCTTCAGGTCTGCCACTGGCTTGCACTACTTGCTAACGTAACCCAAAGTGAAGAGGATCCTGGAAGAGTCCACTGCTCCATTAACCACTGAAGGAGTTTAGAAAGATGAGATAGCTGAATTAGAGTACTCAAAAGCAACTGAAACAAATAACCACCAAATGGATGGTGGACTAGTTTTCCAAAATTCAGTATTTTAACAAAGGAAATATCCATTAAACAAAGGCAGAAACAAGTTTGGCACAAGGCATAAGGTAGTGAATTAACTATTGTTGATTACCTCTATCAGATATAGTCAGTAAATTCAAAATACAAACTGGGCTGTTGTTTAGAGTAGTAGCTTCAGGGCTCCATCCAGGCATAAACTGTAGTAAGCTAACCATGATTTTATTACCTACCAGTTAACTTTTAATGGCTGCAAAAGAACAGGGCAAACTGCAAAACAAAGCACCAAGACCGTTTCCAGCACTACTGACCTAGCTGCCTTATCCACAGACTGCAGGTTGTGCTGCTCCAAATGGAGCCTTATCTATAAGCTACAGTCTCTTCAGGGTTATACCTACTGTGGCATACTTAGCCATGGTCACTGTCCTTCAAAGAAACCTGCTCCAGCATAGCCTTACCCACGGCTGCAGTCCCTCCAGGGGTGTGGCTGCTCTCGTGTGGGCTTATCCCTGGTCACATGCTTTGAGGTGTTCCATCACTGCTGCTGATGCTTCAAGGTGTACCTGCTGTGGCCACCCAGGGATCAGCTGCCCCAGGGCAGACCTCTGTGTCACATCCCCTACCATCTGGCTGCCCGTACAAGAAAAAA
The DNA here is from genome assembly GCF_017639235.1 of Corvus kubaryi. NCBI lineage: Eukaryota > Metazoa > Chordata > Aves > Passeriformes > Corvidae > Corvus > Corvus kubaryi. Next base: position 10,347,465 of record NW_024582091.1, read on the forward strand.
AAAATCACGTTCACAGCCCACATCTGGTTGAGTAGGGATGTTCAAGAAACTGAGTGGTCATTGCAATAAAGCTGGAAACATTTACCACATAGAAGGGAGAGGTGCTTCAGTCTCCCCAAAAAGCAGCTGAGGAGAGAAAGAACTGCTGCTGGTTTGTAACATTGTTCTCCAGAGACTGGGAGGCAGTGATGCAAGGGCAAATACCAGGCTTGGTTTCAGGACAGTGCTTTTATTGTAGGTTTCCTAGGCAAGGGAAAACAAAGTGACAAACAACACAGAAAGCAGCAAAAGCAGAAAGCAGCCATTGACACGCCCTGGAATTCAATGTACAGCAAGAAAGGGAGAAAGTAATGGAGCAGGTAAGGGAGCAAATATGCCATCATCAGAGCTAGGAAGAGAAAGCACTAGCCTACCAAGTAAGAGCTAAGTATCTGTAACAGCTGTAAGCTCAGTCTAGCACACTCTGATCAAATCTGTCATCTTAAACCCCCCAAGCCCCACCACATCAGGTGCCAAAAAGGACTGTGGTGGGCTGACACTGGCCAGCAGCCAAGCACCCACATAGCTGCTTGCTCACTCCGCCACTCCAGAAGGGCAGAGGAAGAAAACAGGAAGAACAAAACTGAGACAACTCGTGGGCTGAGATAAAGATTGTTTAAAAGGTGAAGAAAAAATGAAAAAAACCCAAGTCAACCAAAGGAAGTTAGTCTGTCACGGTGTGCCACAGGCAGACTGATGCCCAGCCAGTCTCTGAACACTGGCCACCTAGGAAGCCACTCCCTGTTCCTTTCTTCTTCCTCTACCCCAGCTTGTATTACTAAGCAAGATTCTATGTGGTGTGGAACATCCCTTTGGCCAATTTGCATCAGCTGTCCTGGCTGTGTCCCCCACCTCCTCACTGGTGGACAGAGTGGGAAAAAGAAAAACTTAAGGAGGCTGGGCAAGCACTGCTAATCAATGACCCACTGAAGTATCACCAACACAGCCTTAGCCACAAATCCGGAACACAGCACCATGTGAAGTGCTAAGAATTAACTCCATCCCAGCCAGAGCACTACACTTTAGAGCTACTGCTCCAAGTGAACATTACAAGAGTTGCTTTACATGACATCTGTGAGTGCCTTCATTGCTTCACCAGCTTTAAAGTCTTTCTCATGCAATCTATTTACATACTTTTGGGGAAGTTACAAAACCTTTTATCCTTCCTGTTAACAACCAGACACTTCTATTCTCAGGAAGGAAAAAAATTTGTATTTAGCATCCCTACTTCTTTTAGAATCTTTGTTCAGGCACTGAAACAGGCTGGCCAAGGGAGTGGCTGAGTCACCATTCCTGGAGGTGTTTAAAAGATGTGTAGATGTGGCACTGAGGGACACGGTTTAGTGGTGGACTTGGAAGTGCTGGGTTAATGGTTGGATTTGACAATCTTAGAGGCCTTTCCAACTAAAATGATTCTAATAATTCTGACTTTTTAAAATTGATTTGGCATGTTTCCATAGTTACACCGGTGTGGCTTTTTTTTAAAGATAAGTAAACTCTTTCAATCCTTCATAGTTTAATCTGAGTATGTGTTGAAATTGAGTTTTTCTGAGTAGGCTACTCCAAGTTCAATTTTAGCAAAGCTGCTACTAAGGGATCAAAATATCTTTTATTTAAAAAAAACCCAAAAACCCAACAAATCAGCAAATCACACAAACACAACCAAAAAAACCCCAAACCCAAACAATAAAACAACCTTTTGGAAGTACATTGGAACAAGGCTATCTCATTAGTGATTTGCTCTGTAAAGCAGGCGTATCAAAGAAAAAATTGTAGAACAACTCCAACTTTATAACTATAAAATTGAAACTTTGTTGCACTGATTTTCTGACAGTGCATAAAAACACCAGAAAGGCTAAATGGAATCACAAAAACTTAATTTTTGCATACTCTGTACAAGACTAAAGGGACACAATTCAATACATCTCTTAATAACTAATGTTCTTTAAAACCTAAAATTTAAAATCAATCTTTGTCATTTTTGTTCCAAAATGTTCCTACTTTCCTCAAATATAATCAGACATTAAGACTCTCGTATTTTTTCTGCATGGTAAGAGAGACAGTTCTGATCCTCCATGGGTATCTCGGCTTATAATACGGCTTCACACACTAATGTAATGCTGCTTCTTCATTCTCTAACTCTTCCTATTCATTTGCAAAGGAAGTATACATTAAAATAACCAAGAATTTTTTTACTGAAAGCATTTATTTTATCCAAGAGTGGAGACAGATAAAAAATTTAGGTGATACAACAATTTAGAAAAGTAATACAGGTTCAGCTGTGAACAAAACTTACATCCTTCCTTAGGTCTACTTTTCATAAAAACAGCATCACTCCCATTCTCCTTGTAAATGAACCAGTCATTGCTTGCATTAAACTAACATCCAGAGGTTCCAATCAAGGACTTATTGTTCCATGTCCCTGTAAAAAGCCATGGCAAGCTACTTCCCTTACCCTGAGTGACACACTTGGGATCTCAGCTCCTGTAGGCACTGCTGCAAGTCACATAGCATATGGCAGTACAACAGCACTGTTCACCTGCAAAGCTAGCTCAAAACTAAGACAAAATGCAACCAAGTGACATGAGAGTTGAACATAAAGAGCATGGCAGGGTGGATGAGATGGGTAATGCTGAGAAAGCGATGTGCCTTCACTTTGGTGGGCTACAAGCAGATGGAGCAGGACTCAGGGATGGATCACTTGGTTTCCTAGCCCCAAGGTTTACCTTGGGTTCCCATCAGGCAAATATCATCACCCATCCTGTGCAAGGCTATTCCCCTGCAACACATGAAGTGCACATCAGTACCAGAGTCCTGCCCTGAGGGCACAGAGCCTGGCAGCAGAGCTGACCCTTGCTTCTCCAGATGCAGGTGTGTTTACCTGCTGCCAAGGCAGAAGGTTTGCACCCAGGCTGGCACCAGCACAGGCTACAGAAATGCCCACAGCACTGCCCCCTGAGGGGTAGCTCCCACTGTACCTATTCCCTGCAAAGCTGAGTCACTGGGTGCAAAGACAGTGGTCAGTTTGATGTGACACACCTGACGAGGCATTCAAAACAAGAGTACTGCATTGACAAGCTGTTCGGGTAAAAGGTAACCTAAAGAATTTGACTGAGAATATGCTGTGTAGGATCCCTGCCTACTCAGCCCAGCTAGTGAAAATCAGCTTTCTTCCACTCCCATATTGAGTTCTTTGTCCCCAGTGTGATGTTAACTCTGCATATATCTAGGCTGAGCATCCCTCCAACACTAAGCCATTTTTTCAGGTGCTACTCTTACACCAACACTTGAGGTTACCCAAATGAAGATTGTGTGCCATGTTCGCAGGCTCTGATCAAACATCTTCGGTGTTAAACAGCAGGGATGAGGGCTGTGATTCAGCTGCCTGAGCTCAGGTGTCTGGCGACATCTGAGATATCCAAGGAAATCCAGGTTATATCACAGTCAATAACAACCTAATCGACACAGCTCAGGAAGCCTAAAAAGCACTTGCCCCATTGCAGGCACGTGATGGCTAGTTAGCTGAGGCTCTCTGTCTCACTGAAATGGGAGTACACATCAGTAGCAAGGCTGTAGACTCCCACACCAAGGCATCATTGTTGCCTAATTTTTACTTTTGTGGCAGTGCATTGGTTTGTAGGTGGGTCACAGCAATTAGAGCAGGGAGTTATTCACACAAGAACCACACTGCAAATAGGTATCACTAAAAGAACAAAGAAAATCTAACCTTTCCCTTACATACTAGAAATGTTACAAAACAGTCTTCCTTTATTTTTTTTAATGACAGCACAATGACAGTGTGTGCATTGTATCTCTGTATTGAAATGTTCCAAAGTCATAAAGCCTCAAAAATTCAACTGAAGTTAGACAGTTGCTAAGCTAAGGTTGGCATTATCCTGACCCAGGCTGACTGTATTCCCTGATGCATCTATACCCATCTGCTATTTTCCTTCCATTGTGCCAAGATTATCCATCATTTGGGGCAGGGGAATACCTTTTATTTTGTGTCTGTTCAAAAATAAGGAATAGATGCTACAAGAATACAAATCATCAGTACCACAGTGCCTGTGATGATTTATTCTCCCCCCTGGCTTGCCTTGTCTGCAGGAGACCTGAAATCCTTGCATTCTTTTTATGAAGGGGCTTGTACTTTTTTAACACTTGCATCTCCAGTAGCTGGTGAAAACAATTCAGGATAATAAATCTATTAGGATTTATGGCTAAACATCAACATACTCAGCAGAAGAAGAACTGCTGGTTATTTTCTTTAGATCAGGGACATGTGGTGTCAGCTGCTCCTGTCAACCAAAACTATTTAAAGGGGTGACAGGTATGCGATTGAGCAAACCAGGGGCAGGTTTTGCTCATGGCTTGAGCAGGTATGCCAGGAAACAGGCTGAAGCAGTAGAAGAAACTGGACTTCCATTGCAGAAGCTTCCTGCTGGAATTTGTAAAATAATTACATCAGCAATTCTGCAAGAAGGAATCTCTCAGAAATCTGTTCTTGCTAAGGAAGTGCAGTAGCTATGGTTACCCAGCAAACAGGGAGAGGAGGCAAAGCTGAACCACTGCTCTGGGCACTGTACACCATTTTTAACATCAAAAGCCTAGTTTTAGCTTTCCAAATAGAACTATGAGAACAGCCACCCACGTTCCCCATCACAGTGTGTTTGCATATATAACTGTGTGGCTATGCATGTTTGGGTATATATATAGATCTATAGTAGCATGACAGGATGACAAAGAAAACAAAAAAGGAGTCAGCTTTTAGATCATCATACAATTACAAAGTTTGCAACATACTCACTCATACGCAACAATCTTGCACACTTGGTTAGTCAGCCTAGGGCCAGCATCACAGGAATTGCCCCAGCAAACTTCTGCCTGCTACAAGGAGGAAACATCTTCAAGTTTCTTCATTTGCCTCTGAGGATTGCTCAAGAACTACAGGAAATTCCCTGTAAAAGGAACTATGTCTACACTGTAGAATTATTGCAACCATTCTGGAGAAGTTTCAATTAACCTTATTAAGGGTAATGTGCATAAATGCTACTGTAGTGTAGCAGCAATGTGGAACTTAGCATATGCCATGGCCTGCCCTGAGAAACTGGGTAAACATTTAAGCAAATAGTCCACATTGAATTTCAGATAAAATGGCTTCACATAGTCATCAAGCTCATAAAGGGGTGTTTGAGAGAGGGTGGGGATAGCTTAGTGGGCTGTAGCCCTGCTCATATAGTGGATTTCCCAGGCATGGATTCAGACCTGGCTAGCTACCTTCATATCTTCAATGGAAGTGTCTTAAAGCCTTACCTATCTACCTGCTAGGAGTCTTCTCCTAAGTGGCCAGGAGCAGAGCCTGCTTCACCTCCTTCCCCCCTGCTGTCCCACAGGCAGTGCCCGGACGCTCACTACGGTGCAGCCCCTGACACACCAACAGACAAAGCACCCTGCACACTTGAGTTCCTGGGCTGTTCCTGTGCCTGGCTGTGCCTTAGTGCACACCTGCAGTCTAATCATGGTTTCATTAGCAGACCGTGTAGGGTGTACACTCCATGGCTGCAGTTCAAATCAGCCACCCAGGTGAACTACCTGTGAAGTCAAGGAAGACATAGTCAATAGACCCTGGAGACTGACTCAGCTTGATCCACAACAGACACCATTGTAAACAGAACACCCACACAAGGCTGGTAGGTAGGCCACAGGATTTAACAGAATCTTCTGGACCAGCAGTTGGAGGCTAGGCAGGATATGTAGTAAAAAACCATGCTTGAGGATCTGAACTGAACCCAGCCAGAGATCCTTGTTGCTTCTGTTGGCTGTAGTACTGGAAAGTCACAGTAATTCAGAAGAAATTAAACTAGAATCTGTATCAACTTTCATCCACCCATTTCCAAGAAATAGTAAAATTTAGTCTTCTAATTTTTTCTTCTATAAGGTCTTTCCAGACATTAGAGGCAGTCTTAAGTGTAGTTACGTCTACACAGGGCTGATTAGTTTTGAACCAGAAGCAAGAAGCCAGACAGAGCGGGGGCTGCATTTGCTTGCACTGGACAAGCAAGACACATCTTTGTCATGGGTAGGATGAACAGTTTTAATACTTATTTTAAAGACATGAAGCTTAAATCACTTGCATTTGAAAATTTAGATAAAACAGTAGACATTTAATTTTAGGGCAGGAACTTTTCCCAGAAGACTTCAGTTTCTAGCTTCTTTCAACATGATCACAGGCTGAACTTAGTTGTAATACAAACAAAATTATGGGAATTCAAACCCCAATTCTTTCCACCTATGAAAAGGATAAGGCTTCCTATATCCACACAAGTACACAGACCTCCTGCACTCATACAGAAGGGAAACTTTTTCTATGCTGTAAGTAGTTTTAAAGCAAACTGAAGATTTAAGAGAAGAACTCAGAGTAAAAAACAACACTACAGACACTGATAAGGAGTTTTATCTTAACCAACAGAGCCCAAGAAAAATGAATCACAGAAACTCTCTCATCTTGAGAAATGTATGCATTTTACAATCCCCAAAGGAAACAATCCCATCAGATAAAAATCCTTAGACCAAAATTAAAAATAATAAAGCTGACAGAAATGCCTGAAATACATATTTTAGCAGAGAGTTATTAGAAAGTCAGCATAAATTTCCTCTTAATAATACTCATCATGCATCTATTGTCAGTAAATCCAAGCAACCCTGGTTTTATATACCTCTGTAGACTTTATTTTATTGCTTACTTGCTTAGTAAATTTAAACTAGGTATATTGGCAATGTGTTTAGACCGTCACCTGAAAAAAGTAAACTTCCATCACTCATGAGCCTGCTTTAAAATACCCAGTGATTGGAGCTAAAGGCATGACTTTGCAAAGATCAAATTATTGGTCAAACTACTCAAAAGATTCATCTTCAGAATATTTTTTAGTCATGTTGCAGGCATCTCAGTAACTCTGCCTCTGCACTTAGAAGTTTTAACCAGTGGTAGTCAAGATCTTAGTGAGGAGGCAGTGATAGACCTTTAATACTCATCACTTCCACTTTTAATTTCAAGAGTATCTACAAATCTGAGCTTAACAGAAGATCTATATACACTACCAGGTAATGGCTTAGCAATATTGTATGTAAAAACTATAGTGAAAAATCAAATAGGCAGCAATGTATTACTGAACTAAGAGATAATTTCTGTAAAATTCAAGTTGTTACATCTTTGTTAATTGCTATATAACTTTTTTAGGAGACAATATCCACTGAAAAACTCACTGCAGGATACCATTTCATAGAGTTATAGAATATCCTGAGTTGGAAGAGACCCATCAGGATCAAGAAAGTCCAACTCCTGGCCCTGCACAGATCCATCCCCAAGAGTCACACCATGTGCCTGAGAGCATTGTCCAAATGCTTCTTGAACTCTGTCAGGCTTTGTGCTGTGACCACTTCCCTAGGGAACCTGTTCCAGTGCCCAAACACCCTCTGGGTGAAGAACCTTTTACTAAAATCCAGCCTAAACCTCCCCTGACACAACTTCAGGCATTCCCTTGGATCCTGTCACTGGTCACCACAGAGATCAGTGTCTGTCCCTCCTCTTCCTCTCATGAGGAAGTTGTAACTGCAGTGAGGTCTCCCCTCAGTCTCCTCTTCTCCAGGCTGAACAGACCAAGTGCCCTCAGCTGCTCCTCACACGGCTTCCCCTCAAGGCCCTTCACCATCTTTGTTGCCCTCCTTTGGACACTCTCTAACAGTTTAATGTCTTTCTTACATTGTGGCACCCAAAACTGCCCCCAGCACTCGAGGTGAGGCTGCTCCAGTGCAGAGCAGAGCGGGACAATCCCCTCCCTTGCCTGGCTGGCGATGCTGTGCCTGATGCCCCCCAGGATACACTTGGCCCTCCTGGCTGCCAGGGCACTGCTCACTTGTGTTCAACTTGCCATCGATCAGGACCCCCAGGTCCCTTTCCGTGCTCTCTAGCTGCTCTCCAGCAGCTTGTTCCCCAGCACAAATGCACATCCAGGGTTGCCCCATACCAAGAGCAGATGTTAAAACTTCACACAGTTGTTGACTGCCCATTTCTCTAATTTGTCAAGGTCTCCCTGCAGGGCCTCCCTGCCTCCAAGTCAACAGTTCCTCCCTATTCTGTATTGTCAGCAAACTTACTTAGTATTCCTTCAAATCCTGCATCTGTTTGGTATACAAACGGTATGTAAGAGGCTTTGCAAATATATTTAGTATATTAAACTTTTCAGTTACTAGCAATTCAAACAAATGCTTTAGAAGTTAAGAATATCTGAATCCCATAATCCCCTGGACCTTCCAGCTCCCTCAGGAATAGATGGATAAGCCTGGATTTCTTCCCAGCCCCATTCTTGCTAAAGAATGAACAGCATTAACATTACCAAAGCAGGATGTGAGGAAACATGCAACACCTCCCATCAGGCATTATGAAATCCAATGTCAAATGTCACAAAATTTTCCAAGCTATTTCACAGTGTTTTAACAAGCAAAAGAAAAATTAATTCAGTGTTTAAAAATTAAACACTCAAGTAGTCATTGTAATTAGTATTAAAATAGTATGGAGAATTCATGTGAAGTCTGACAATAGGCTTTTATATGCCAGTAACACACAGTAAATTACTTTTAAAAGACAGTTATTATTTCAAATGTTCAAAAATTTCTGACAAGGGGCTAATTAATAACATTATATTGCTGGTCTTAGTAAAATGGACACTATTGTCTTCTAAAGCCTAATTTTGAAATTATTGTGAAATCTCAGATGCATTAGGCTGTCTGATTTAAACTATATTTAACACTGCTTTGTTATTTAAAAATACAATCTGAAAGTAAGATAACAAGAACTAAATTTATTTGGCCTAAAGGGAAAATAATTAAAGGAAAGAGCTAAATAACTATATAGATATTCAGAGGGAAAGAATGATTGAAAGGAAGAGAAATATTTTCACTGGGATTAGTTGCATTAGTGTCAAGGGCTGAAGCTGAAACTAAAAAAATTTAATTTAAGCTCTGTATTAGGAAAAAGTGTTTTTGAAGAAACTAAGGTTGTCTGGACAGAGAGGAAACTGACTGCTTCTCAAGTGACTCAGCTTAATCCCCTTCCTTTCCTCTCTCCTAGGCAGTTAGAGGGGTTTCTCAAAGAGAAACAGTTGGTGCCCCTTATCTTTTCATGAGTCATTAAAGTTATTTGAATTGTTCAAACAGTGCAGGATTAAAAATTCTCAAGAGCTTCTCTCCTCTAGTTTCACCCACTTCATGGACACCATGAACCAATGGAGAGAGGATATCTTAGCTTCTAGATAACTTGCAGGAAGGTGTGCAGTCAGATGAGGAACATAATGGAAATACTGTGTGGTACCTACAAATGTTCTTGTCCAGTGCCGACTCTGAACCCACATGACAGAAGGCAGGTGGTATCCTACACATCAGAGCCATAAAGGTACTACTGTAGAGGAGATTTTGAGAAAACAGATCACTGGTCATGACTATCAACTCAGTCCCTAAGTGGTGGAGAGATATTCAAGACGGCATGATATCAGAACTATTCTTTAGCTTATACAGAAACACCCACAGTTAGTCCTCAGGCCACTTGTTTTCATTTTCTGAGATGAACAAGATTGTGCCTGCATATATGGCTACAAATTCATAATTGGGTCATTCTCTCATAAACACAACACAGTAAAATCTGTTGTATTCATTTACTTGATTTGACTGAATACCATATTTCTAGAAGGTCCATGGAGAAAACAGAAAATACTGCATACCTAATGACTTGATTTTTTCTCTCTTTTCTGAGAGTCTCCTGATTTCAGGAGAAAAGTTAAAGAGAAAGTTAAAGCTGAGAAAGGAAAAGAGAAAGTTAAAGCTGA
>NW_024582091.1:10357391-10357528 GCF_017639235.1 Corvus kubaryi
GAAAGTTAAAGCTGAGAAAGGAAAAGAGAAAGTTAAAGCTGAGAAAGTTAAAGCTGAGAAAGTTAAAGCTGAGAAAGTTAAAGCTGAGAAAGTTAAAGCTGAGAAAGTTAAAGCTGAGAAAGTTAAAGCTGAGAAAG
>NW_024582091.1:10357628-10357737 GCF_017639235.1 Corvus kubaryi
TGAGAAAGGAAAAGCTGAGAAAGGAAAAGCTGAGAAAGGAAAAGCTGAGAAAGGAAAAGCTTAGAAAGGAAAAGCTGAGAAAGGAAAAGCTGAGAAAGGAAAAGCTGAG
>NW_024582091.1:10357747-10408176 GCF_017639235.1 Corvus kubaryi
AAAAGCTGAGAAAGGAAAAGCTGAGAAAGGAAAAGCTGAGAAAGGAAAAGCGAAAGGAAAAGAGAAAGGAAAAGAGAAAGGAAAAGAGAAAGGAAAAGAGAAAGGAAAAGAGAAACTGCAACACCATGAAAACATTTCTTCTACCTTGCACCCTTCGGTATTGTTTTGTTAAAATTTATGTCAGCTCTTACATAGACAGGGTCTTCTTTTAAGTCTGCCTTCAGCTGTGGTCAGATGACTTTGCAACACACTTGGCTGTTCCTGTTGATGGTGTTTTGGTTTTTCTGGTGATTTTTGTTTTGTTTTGGGGTTTGTTGTTTTGTTTCTTGTTTTTAGAGTTGTTATAGTGACATACACACACATACCACCCCCTCCCCACTGGAGATTATCACCTGGCACCAATGGCCTGGTTGCAAACTTCTGAGCACACCTAATCCTTGCATTCCCTTCACTGCCTCGTACAGGTATCCAGATCTATCATAAATACTATTGAAGGCTGGTTGAAAGAAATGGGTGCCTCATAAAATCTGCTCTGCTGGCTGACGGGTTGGCAGCAGTTACCTCCAGCAGCAGACTGGTAACAACCAACAAGTAGGCAAGGCAGATCTCAGCATCATAGTGATTTCCACACTGATTTGGATTACCAGAGTCCCCATGTCCAAAGAAGTTTGTATTATCAGAAATCAGACTTGGAGACTCACGCAATTAATTAGTCAAGCTGCTGTATATGGATAAAAACCAAATCCACAACGAGTGTCTGTGGATTTTTATGCTTCACTTCTACTTCCTTAACTACTTTAAGCATGATGTTTTGCTTGGGTTTCTTTCGTTTGTTTCTTATAGAACTTGTGCTTACCATAAGCAGAAATGAGAACTGTGCAGCAAGTTGTTGCCTATTCACAGGAGAGAAAAGCAGGGCTCATTCAATAAAAACTGAAATTAAAACCCAATTCTGTTTCTCCACCAAAGTTATTAAATAATTGTTCTGAACTGTGACTTTTGACAAAAGAGGAATAAAAACATCTTTCTTAATGGAGACAACCAAAACACAGTAAAATGGTGGTTGAGATAGAGCAGTAAACATATATTAAAGCAGTAAATCAATTTTTATTCAAAATTCACCCTAGTTCTCCATTCTTCTCTTTACACCAGCTAGATTGAACTGCACACCAAAATCACTATGTGTTTTATGTATTCTCTGAAGACTTTGGAGGCCAAAAATCTAAACATCACTAAGCTTCCTTTATAATGAATGTGCTTTTGGGGAGCATGCTTGAACAAGCTTTTTAGAATTACAAGCAATTCACTACTTTCCATGAACTTTGGATCAGGCCGAGATTACCTTGGCCACAATGTAACACCAATGACTTGCTTCCCAAAGCAACCTCACAGTAAGTACCTACAACAAGGATTCACATCTAAACCCATACAGACTTCTGTGGCACGTGACATGACTGCTCCCACAGGGAGATGCTACTTCCAAGTTGTGCTATCAAGAAATATTCCCTGCCTTTGGCATAATTGTTCAGTAATATGCATTTTGTGTATGGAATAAAACAGAAATGCTGATGGGCCAGCTTTTATGGCTGCTGACACAAACTTTTTGAGCATAGCTGTATAAGATCTGCTGACACAAACCATCTCCTTGAGAACAGCTGCAACTGCCTGCTGCTTTGGGGAGGGGATGGGGAGTTCTTTTCTCCCTTTTTCTGCCTCCTGTGGTGAACTCCAAAATGCTAGCTGTGCTGATAGAGATGAAGTATCTACCAATAGCTGGTTATGATATAGATGCAAACACATAAAAGACAAAGTCAGTTCCCCTCCTGGCTTCATCCTCCGTTTGTCTTTCAGATTATATAATAATCCCACACTCAGCAGTATTTGAGTAAGATGGACAGTTATCAAAAGTGCTCCAGTTAAAGCTGAACACAGCATTATGCCTATTCCTCTAAACTGGTAAGCACTCGGAATAGGCAAAATTCCCACAAAGAATCAGATGCAAGGCAAGTTACTTGAAGGTTAGTGAGCATATTCCTAGAGGACAAGTGCAGCTTGAGAGAGGGTAAGGCAGCAGTGTCTCAGGCTCTGCATGTCAGGGCACAGCTAGCGTTTGTGTTTTAAAAGATACTCAAGGAGTCTCCCAGCTCCCTGGTTCAGCACAAATAATTAAGAGCTTATGTCTCCCCTCATCAACAACAAAGTGCTTAAGGATATGCTTTAAAGTATTTTTCTGATTTAGGGCCTCAGTAGCTTGTTTGTGATGATCTCAATGCTGACAACTCCCCCTTGAAAGTAAAAGCTCATTTGGGTCTTGGAGGAGCTGATGTACATTGCAAAGTCTTTCCTAGCAGTTGCCACCACAGAAGCCTCATTGCGTAATTTAGATGTCCTACAGCAATTACTGCCAAGCTGTGTCTGGGTTGATACAGCAAGCATTTTGCAATTCCAGATTTTCTTGACTTGTGAATGCTCATTTTATTGGTCCTATAGTTGCCTTAACACAGCACAAGGCCAATCTTCTGATTTCTAACCACCCTCTTACTCATGTTTCAAGCTCACAGCTCAAGCAGAGCTGGTCATCCCCTCAGTAAGTCCATCCTCAGGTGTGAAGGCTTAAAGTGCAGCACTCACCAGAAAAGTTTGATCCTGAGAAAAAGCTTGGAGCTTTCCATTAGAGATATTAAAAAAAAAAAAAAAAAAAAAAAAAAAGAAAAAAAAAAAACCCCACCCCTCTCCTCCCCCCCCCCAACAAAACTGAACTAAAGAAACAAAAACCCCATCACAATCATGAGTTACAATTAAAAAAAAAAGAAAAAATCAGTGCTTGCGTTGTAAGACACACTAAAACCAGGGTGCTAAGCCTGAGACAAGTGTGCTCTGCCAGTGGCTGCCACAGAAGTTGTGTGCCAGCAGACAGGAGGCACACACACAGAATTGCATTTCTGCATTCCTCCCCTCCACCCCCATTCAAATGATAAAGATTTATAGACTTTAAATAGCATAGTCTTTCCAGTGAAACCCTCTGTGTTGCATGCAGAAATCAACACAACCACACTGCTCAACTCAGCTGGATGCAGACAGAAAGCCTAAGCAGATGGATGAAATACTGACTGCACTGACAGACCGGCCAGCACACTGTGCCTCCTTCTAATATAAATTAACAATCCTGACCTTTTCTTATAAGAAGTATAAAAAGCGAAGCCATCCACAGACCCCCAGCATTCTGTCTTTATTGCCCAATTATATACAGAAATTGTAATAGAAAAATTTATCTTGAATTTCAGCAAGATGAAAATAGGAAACAAACTGTCATTGAAAGCTCCAGGCTTAAGAGTCGTCCACCACTTTTCCTCAAATAAAACATTTCTCTTTCCTGCATGAAAGAAATTATTTGGAGTCTCATACCATTCTTAGAAAGCCATCTCAGATGGTACAATGCTATAATTTTGTCCTTTGTTGTCTTTCCTCAAAGAATTCTTCCAGAATGCAGTGGGACAGAGAAGGTAGTACTTGTGGGGTGACAAAAATTAATTGAAAAAAGCTAGCAAGATGTATGGTGCAACCATTGCTAGCCTCTATTGGCTGTGCACCTTGCAGCTGGAGCTTCATCTGAAAACACAATCAAGTTTTGTGCTTTCACCAGGCTGGAAGGTCTTGCCTCTCCCTACCTCCAGAAAGGGGGAGATGACTGGCAAAAAAGTAGTTCCTGCACTTGACAGACCAAACAACAGCAACACTGAGTTACACAGATGCTGGCACATTAAGGAGAATTTTACAAAAGCAAGTCTTGTCCTTTCTGCAAGCTGCTGTAAGCATCTCTGCCTCAAAACTCACCAAAAAAAGGCCAAATCTGCTATAATTCACAGACTAGCTAGCTAAAAAAAAAAAAAAAATTCAGGCTGCCTTAACTATCTATTGCCTAAATCCTAAACAAGCAAGGAGACAAAGCAGAGTACAGCATTCACCTTGAAGCAAATCACTTTTCTTGTCCTGAAACAAAAAACAGGAGTTATTAAGCTAGGCCATGTCCCAGCTCATTAAAACTTGACCTTTATTACTAGATCATTACTTCCAATTATTGCCAGTTTCTCCTCAAGGCAGTATAAGGCAGTTACCTCATGTATCTGAGCCAAAGGACGAGTCCCTTGGCAGATGAAGGTTGTGTGGTAGCTGGGCAACGGCAGAGGGGGCTGGCTGGCTGCACCTGACTGTACCTTGAGACAACAGGTCCCATAGACAACTGAGGAAACAATTTTATTTCTTTCAATTCCAAGGAAAAAGATGCTTTTCAGCTGGATGGAGAACGGTGTTGAGGGAGAATAGCAAATTTGCATCCTACCAAACCAGTAGCAGTGCTGAAGACTGGTTTATTATTATTAGTTTTTAACATTCCAGAGGCAGCAGGGGCAGCCCCTGCCTCTGTCAGTCTTGCAGCCTCCAGTGACAAAAAAAATATCCCCAAACATAGATCTGTGTTATTAAATTTATTTTCTGCTCTGTTCTCACAGCCCTGCCTCTGGTCCCTTCGCATCAGCCACCCTGGGGACCAGCAGGGACATGGACAGATCCTGTCCTACACCACAGCACTGGACGAACCTTACAGATGATGCAGTGCTACCTCCAAAATACTGCTCCAGAGGAGGACGTAGTTTAAAGGCATCAGAAGGGTATCGCCCCGTCTGCTGAATGCTGACCTCCACAGGTCTGTCAGCATCAACAAGGATCAAGTTGTACCTTTAGGCCTTCTGAAAAATGCCTCTCTACTTTGTGCCTGACCAGCCCTTGATTGACTCTTTCCTCAGCCTTCCTTTCCCACATAAAAATTGTATCACAAATGTAACTGACTGGATGCTTCTATATTTAAGGAAATGAGAAATTAGGATGACTTAATTTGAAAAATATACTCCCAAGCAGGCTAAATGTCAAGGACTTCAAAGTGAACAAAAACTGTATTTGATTTCAAGACTTGCTTTCATTTTTGAATCAAGAGACACGCGCATTTCGATCTCCCACATACCATTTGAGTACCAGTGCCTGTGCGGCAAGTCTGCCCTCTCTGTTCACATTGAAACCACAGTCTGGATCCAAGCACATTTCTCAAAAATTCTTTCAAAGTAGAAAATATTTCCACAAAAAGACTTTGTTTTTAACAAACTGTCAAGAACTTGTCTCTGCCTAAAGTCTGTTAGTATTAAAGCAGAGCACATTTCAAATACAATGGATGATACAAATATGAAACCATTTTTCAAAGTCCCCGTTCTACTCACAGAAACATCATGGAGAGCTGTTCAGAATAAGCCCATGAATAGGCAAGTTCCCAAAGCCAGGCAACAAAAAAGCTAATGTTCCTGCTTGAAAAAGTGAAGCTTTCTCCCCTGCTCTTTCAAATTCTCTTCAGAAGAGCAGACATTCAAAATACACCTTAGATTGCTAAGCCATATGAACTACCCCTACTGGTGACAGCCATATGCATTTTTCCACCTTTCTGGTTAATCTGAAGAGAAATTAAACCGGACAGTCCTGCAAAGTTTGTTTAAAGTTTAGCAGGGGTATCAGAGGGGAAGGCTTTGAGGAAGCAGAGCCCAGTCTACTGCCTCTGCCTTACTGGATCTTGCTCTGTACAAGCCTCAGAGCACAAAGTCCGTGACTCACTCACTCTCTCACATACTGCAGAACTAATTGCTGGTTTAGTACCCATCC
The DNA here is from genome assembly GCF_017639235.1 of Corvus kubaryi. Taxonomy (NCBI): domain Eukaryota; kingdom Metazoa; phylum Chordata; class Aves; order Passeriformes; family Corvidae; genus Corvus; species Corvus kubaryi. The sequence continues at coordinate 10,363,448 of NW_024582091.1, forward strand.
ACAAAAGCCTGTGAAGGCTTCACCAAAACTGCACAGCACAGGAATCTTCACTCAAATGGACAGAAGCAAAATCCTTACTCTTCCCGCTTCTCTAGGCACAAATACAGACTAGAGAGTGAGAGAGAGCAAGGGAAGGGAGTAAAACCAGCCTAATGCTGCTTGAAATTATTCCAGTAACATCAAAACAGATCAAAAGAACAGCATGATCTACTAAAAAAGGAAAAAACATAAAACACAAAACAACCAAACACTCAAACACATACCCAAAACATAAAAAACCCCACCCAACAAACCAAAACCCAAAACTACTCCCCACAGAAATCAGGAAATCAGTGTGAACTTTTGTGCACCTAAAATCCACATATATTTTTCAGATTGCTCAAACTGGGAGATGATGATAGCATCAACTACCTTTCCTGTCATTTCATACTAAAGTGTGAAATAGAAATAGCATTTTTGTTAAAATACTCAAAATAAGTCTTGTTTTTAAGTTGCAGACTGCAATTGGAAGTAGGAATATATTATATTCCTTTAAAGGTAATTACCTTGCTTATTGTAAACAGTGCATTTGGCATACTACATTTGAGTTTGCAGAAGTACTCAAACCAAATCCATGTATACATATTTTCAAGTACTAAGCAACATTTTTCATCTCCCACCTCTGCATTTTCACAAATTTGTTCCGTTGTACACATAAAAACCTTACACTTGCCCCTGAAAGACTTTAAATAACTCAGTTCAAGTCTCTGAGCCAGACCTCTTTCTTCGTCTGTCAAGAACCTGGAGTTTCTTTTCTGGCTACAAATAATTATTCTGTTCCTGTAGACAAAGATATAAATCCATGCTGTTCTCCATTTAGATTTGTCTTTAGAAATTCCATGGGGATCTTAGGGGAAAACTTTCCATTCAGCTTGTCTCTGGAGTTTCCTGAACTGACAGTTCAGACATCAATTTGTCTTTCATACTCTTAATTTTTGATCTTTTTTTTCCTCTCCCATTTGGAAAAGCCCAGCAGTTCACAGAAAAATCTTACCAGGTACTTTCAATCCAACTACTTTTGTTCTCTGAGTTTCAGTCCTGCTCTTTTCCTATCTTAACTAAGCCACATGACGTGGCAAGTTCACGTAGCACTAACCAAATCTCCAAACTAAAGGATAGCAAAGTCTCACTGAAGAGCATTTGGGCTAACACACTCCCCCACCTCTGCAGGAGAGGAAGAACCTTTTAAGCATAGGTGAAAAGACACTTGGAATAAGATTTGCCACTGGAAGTATAGAAAATAGATCTGTCTTAGCAGTAGAGCTTGTCTCTCAAGGTTCGGAGTCACCAAGCTCCCCTCAGTCCGGTTACCTGCTAAGACTTTTTAGAACACGCAAACTTCAGCAAGGCTAATCGCAAAAGGCAGCTGATACTTCTCACTTTCAAAAGAGAAAGTAGGTAATAAATACCCCCTGGAGAGTTCTTTCCTGGGATCAAAAGGGCCAGGGTCCCCAGGACTCAACATGACAGACTTCTAGCCGTGGACATGAGTAGCTGTGGGACTTTTCATGAGTGTCACGACTTCAGTGAAGAACAGACAAGTTTGGTCACTCCTGCTCTTGCAAATCTATACACTGTGACACACACCTGCTTTGAGTGGCAATGGAGACTACTGGGTTTGTCACTTCTAATTTAAAAGCTTTATGCTACACACAATTACCCCAAGGCAGTAAAACATGATCTATTTCAATTTAGATTTGATCTGCTCTTTCTTGCAGGCACAAAGCATATTGTAGCTTTTCATCAATTAGAGTCCTACAGTCATGGAATTATTTAGGTTAAAAAGGGCCTTTAATATCATCAAGTCCAACCATAAACCTAACACTGCCAGGTCCACTACTAAACCACGTCTCCAAGTGCCACATCTACACATCTTTGAAATACTTCACATTAAACTGCACATAGTCAAGCAGCAAGATCTTAATTAGCAGCTCCATTAACATCTATGCTGTATGGTCACATACAAGAAAAAAATTTACCACTGTGCATATTTCAGTTGTGCTTTGTGAACTAAGCATAAAATCTAGTGGCATCCCAACATCCTTCAACAACATTGCAAGTTAGGCAAGCTGCACAAAGTTCAACTATTTACAAAGCTCACAGCTATACTCAAAGCTCGGAGCCATCTATTTCTAGCCAAGCAACAGAACATGAATTTCATAGATCCTGAAATTATTTCATTTGTCAATATCAACCTATTCTTTGCCCATCAGAGCTGAGTTATTTTAGCAGCACTTTTTCAAAACACCTGAGCCAGCAGATGCTCTAGGCTACACAGAAACAACTGTATAGCAGTTGTTATAACTGTATAGGAGAAATGCAGCCTTCAAATGATGGAAAGCCCAGAAATTGTTGGTTGGTGACAATACTCAGTGTTCTTCTTGTAAACTGAATAATGAAACGAGGTCAGCTGGACGCTCCCATAGCTAAAAATATACTCAGGGTCTCAAAGCGGGGTGAGGATGGCTTGGAGCCAATTTCCACGGTGCCATAACTGGGCAGATCTCAATACCTCAACTGTTCAGGTACACCTGTACAAACTGTGGCTGCTCTACAAGCACACACTTAAAACCACTAGAAGTTCTGTATGCCCTCTTGTCATCCACGGGAGGACAGCATCACAACAGAAGCACAAGCAGGAGCTCTCAGCAGCCTTTACAATAACCCTGCATTAGGTCTGTAACATCCTTTCTGCTCCCCCAGCAATACAAGCGGGCAGTGCAATCCAAATCACAGGGAAAGGCTGGAACACAATGAGGCAAACCAGCCTGTAATGGCATGATTTTAGAAAGCATGCTTTATTGCAATGAGACTGATCAACAACATGGGGTTCTGCCTTTACAGAGGAAGTGTGATCTTTTTCACAATGGAGAAAGCAGAGAGTCTGTCCAAAACCAGGATTAGAGCCCAGCTCTCTGCAGTATTATTTTAACAGTTTAATCACAGCACCAAGCAAACAAAAATCCCCTATTAACTTAAGCAGGAACAAAACTGCATCTTCTTGTAGAGTCAGCACTGCAAGCATAAGGCTTATGCAACACAGCCTCACTCTTCTCTCCTTTTTGAAGAATTAAACAAGGTGTAATTTAGCTATCATACTACACTATTTAAAATAAGCAAGTCCTCAGCTTTGCAGTTATAGATTGCACGGTGAGTCAAAGTTTGCTTATTCTATAAAGTGTTTGCTAGAAAAGCGTATTTCCATTTAATTCATGCTAACATCTTTAAAACCAAAGGTCAAAAACAAGGAAACAAAAGCTTAACTGTAGCTAAGTAGGTCTTGGATGGAGTCCAGAGCTGACAAGAACCAAAATCTTCACAACAGAAACTTCAGCTTTTGCTTTCTGTTTAATTAAACATGATTTTTATGAGAATCAGTTTACATAAAAAGATTTTTTAGAAACAGAATCTAATTTTGAATAAAACCTGAATCAAACAAAATGTCTGATCAGATTTTAAGTTAATGTATTTTTAAGCTGTAAAACATTTGTTTGCATATGAATGAATATTTGTACTGCAGATGTTCCACACCTGTTTGCATTTTGCAGAAGGACAGTTGCTTTTACATGTTTTTATCTAAATCACAGCACAGGGAAAACTCAGATCTAGAACTCCATCTCTCATTTCAGGGCAATTATGACTGAAGTCCACATAATGTGGTTTTCTTCTTCTTCAATCAAAGCAAACTCTTTTTTTCTTTTTCAGTTTCAGTATAGGTCCTCAAAGTAGAATAGCCTGTAATAGACTTTTAAATTCTCCTGTACTGAATTAGAATCAGTGACAGTGAGATTTACTGCATAAAACAGAACTTGACTTTTGTATAAGGGAAGTTGCTGCTTTCTTTCACTGCATCATCGAGGAAGTGTTTACACTTAAAATCAACATTATATTACTTTTCACCCTTTGGATGACAAGTCAATGACCTCCTGTCCCCTGTCACCTCTCATTTCCCTCACCAGCAGCTCTTTGAAACTTTTAATACAGTATTTTTCTAGTATTTCCCTTGTAAACCTCAAGTTCAGGTTGCAATCTCAGTACAAGCAACAGCTCTGCCTGAATACTCCCACATATTCTTTCTTCCTTCCCACAGTCGCTCCCTATATTACCAAATGTAATGGATGTTTTACAATTACCTTGAAGGACTACATAATCTAAAGTGTAGCTTAAAAAACTCAAAACAAACCAAAACCAAACAAAGTTTAGAAATAAGGAAACATGATAACAAGAACAGTCCTCTTCCTCATAACAAAAAATAATAGAGAAACAATCAATGTAGTATGTTGAGCTTAACACACAAGAATAATATTGTCCAAGGTGGTGCCAAGAATCACTTGGAACAAGTCATTTTTGCATCTTGAAAATTATTCAAGAATAATTTTCTTGAACCACCCTTCAAGAAAAAAGGCCATGCCCACAATTAGCAATTTCCCAGAGATGACTTGCAGTGGTAGCTATCCAGATTACTTCTCCATGGACCCAATCCAAAGCTCTTTACTGGCAACAGACTTTTGAAACAGCCCTGTTACATTTTTTTTCCACAATGGAAAAACTCTAATTGATAGACTGGAAAGAATCTTCAACTCTTTGAACTCTGAGATTAACAAGAGAAAAGGACATAATGTTTGCCTTTGGCTTGGCCAGCAATACCTGGGGGGGAAAAACCTCTGTGATCTAGAAATGATGCAATTCATACAACGCCCAGTATGGTGCAAGTATATCAGAGGATACCTTTACAATTAAAGGTCTGGAGATAGCAAAATTACCAGTTTCTCCCTTTTAGCAACACAATTTAGTTAGACTTTACCAACAAATCTTTTAAAGAGAACCATAAATAGTGCTCAAAAATTGAAATATTTAAATTGAAACAACTTTCTCTGAAATTATTTTAGCACTATGCTTGCAATTGTGTTCAGACAGCACCAACGGAATAATTTAATACAAAATAAAATATTCAAAATCCTGTAATTTCACTATTTTATTGGTTTGGGACTACCTAATCTATTTAAAATAAACTCTGTTTTTCTTCTTCAGGAAAGAAGGAACTAGGACTTTCAGTAGCATTTCAGGCCACAGCACAGTGGTGGAGTAAGCAGCTGATCCACATAAAAGCTGTTTTGCTTATTTAGTTTTCATTGGGGTCAACCCACTGAATTAGCTTGCAATTTAAACAAATCACATCAGTACAAAGTCAGGAAAGTGCGGGCCAGGAAGAATGTATGACAAAGTTGGGACTATTGGAGTCTTGTATTGATGAAACTGAAGATGGAATTTCACTATTAAATGCACAGCTAAGTAATATTAAATATAGAGAAGTTTTTTCAATTGACACAAAATAATGACTCCAAACCCAAAGCATGTCTAAATAAAAATAATATACTAACCCACATCTCAGAAATTCAGGAAGTTATCTCCTTCAGGAGGTTGTCTTTCCTGGACAGCATAGTCTACAAGCAGCACTGTCATGCAGTGGAGGAAGTAACTGTGCTCCACCATCCTCAGACCCCTCTCTCTGCCAAGGGAACCATGTGTATTAGGAAATGCTACCCCCTATCGTCTGACTAGTCTGAACAGCTCATGTCTCCTTAAAAATGATCATTCTCGGGAGTTAACTCTGCTTTTCTTGGAAACTACTATACAAAATATGAGCCTTCTTTTTACTCATCAACTTAGTCCTTCGCTGCAGCCCTGTGACCCTGGCCTTCACTTTACTGCTTCTTCCCATAGGAAGGCAAGCCAGAGCCTGAAAAACAATTATTACTCCAAATAACTGACTTTTTTTAAGTTCTGCTTAAAAGTTTGAATTCTTTTTTGTCCATTTTGTGTAAGTATTACTTCAAATCCTTACACACTGTTTTACCATTCTCCTGCTATCTTTCCACTCCCATCCTTTTCCAAACCCTGAAAACGAAACTCTTATAGAAAAGCCCTTATTTCAAAGATTTTATATTTAAATGCCTTTTCTAAAAAGCTGAAGCAGCAGGATCTGAAGACACAAGAATGCTATTGCAAAAGAAACTAGACGGCGATCTTTGAAGTCAACTATACTATGAAAAATTTCTTAAAGAGCACAAAAGGTGTGTCCCTTCCCCATAAACAAGGAAAAAGAGAAAAGAGGGGAACAATATTCTTTCTGCCAGAGTCCCTGCTTAAGAAGAGCTGCAAAACTCACTTTAAGGGTATTTAGACCATGCCAGCAGGATATTAGATTTAAAAGGAAAACTGTTTTTTAGCTTATTCTACATTTAAACTGAGAAGTTCTATTTGGCTAACAGCATATAGAATGAAAGAAACACAAGGAGGAAGAGAAAGATTGCCAGGACAAAGCGCAAAGTATAATACAGTCTGGGAAGCAAGTGGTAGGGAACACCAAGTGGAAAATATAAGGTGTAAGATCTTTGTATCCTTAATTAAGTTAATTTAGAGTTGGAGTTAATGTTGACACCTCTTATTTTCTTTGAAAAGAAACTGGAATTTGAATTCCTCTAGAACCTTTTTGCCTTCTGTTTCTAGCTCTTTTGGACAGAAAATGAGAATTGAGTAGATCTTAGAAAACAAGTACCAACCATTTATGGGTGATTTTGATTAAATACAATACTGGTGTGTCAACTTGAGGATGTCCACACTGCAACTTTAAGTATTACCACCTCTAAACAAGGAGTGTGACAGGTCTTTTTTAATAGCCGCTTAAAGATGAAAGTATTGCAATGCGTTATTGCTACTATTTAAGTTTCCTTCAAGCCAGCAGTGCAGCTAAAGCATATCATAAGGCCCTTCTGACCTTGGTCTGTACACAAGACATTGATTATGTGATATAGTAACATCATCTGTTTACTGACACCATAATGTAAAGTATGAAATACAGATTGTCAGAAATACAATCAACACAGTATTTCATCCGTGCCCTCCAGATGATTTCCAAGGCAGGGAGAGTAAACAGCCTTCTCCCAGCTTCGTTAGTTTCCACAGCTGAGAGTGTAGGATGTTTACAGTACCTGTCACTCAGAGCTCCCAAGAACAGACCAAATGTCAGCAGACCTACTACTGACTTCGTCACTGACTGCTGGAAACACACAGATGTCAAGTAATGGGAGGAAAAATCCATACCCATGACCGTATGAATCCAAATCAGTGTTAAGTCCTTTGTGAACAAGTTGGGCAGTCTAAGAAAGAAGTTCAAAACAAGGCTGAGCTTCAGCATCTCCAGAGGACAGCCAGTGTTACTGCCACCATGGTACTGCAAGGCTTACTGCCAGTTCACTCCAAAGTACTCTTGCATGTCCTGAAGTTGTGCCTGCAGAAAACAGAGAATTCACCATTTTAATGAGCGCACATAGCAGAAAAACAGTCTGCGTTCTACAAGTAAGAGCTGTCATGTAATTTCCAAAGGACTTGAAGCTTTTAACATGATTTGAAAGTGATATTTAGAGTGCTGGCTCACAGAATGCCTACACTATCTAGCTTATTTTTAATTAACAGAGGAATGATGGTTCATGGACACCTTTGAATACTGTGAGGAAAATAATACTTTTAAAGATATAGCTTGGTAAATTGAAGAGTTTGGTTAAATAACAACATGTGGCTGCTAACATTAGTCTAGGTACATTTGAGATTGTACTTTCCTCTCAGAAACATTTTAAGTATTCAGTTTCCTTGAAGGCATCACCTCTACGAGGAAAAAGAAACCCACATAAAATAAAATTAAAAAAAAAAAAAAAAGATAATCCAAGCAGAAAAAAAAAATTCTAATGTAGAACAAAAGCCAAAATTCTCAGAAGAGAAAAAGATTCCACTTAAACAGGTTTTAGTACAACATAAGAAAAACTCTGGGACAAGATTATTAATAGTTTCTGCTTTAAAAAACAATGCATGTGCAAAAAACATGTACAAGTGAGCAGGGACTTGAACTGTGTTACAGAATCACAGCAATGTACTTTAAAAAAAGTTAATCTGCTATTGAAAAGGTAGAGGAGCTTTAGCTGAGAGCATAACCCATAGGAGGGTTGCCCCAATACTAGTACTGTGCTCATTGTCATATGAACACCATTAATAGCACAGTATATTGGCCAGCTTTCTGAGGAAACAGCTGTTCCGTGGGCATGAAGTATGCTTCATTTGGACCAAAGTAACTATATAGTTTTCTCCTCTACCATTACCTACATATCATTCCAGTACGTCTAAAAATCAGGATATCAAAAAACCCAGTGCCTGGAGGGAATCCCTTTGGTCAAGAACAGAACAGCAGCAGGAGGGGAAAGAAGGGGACTATGTAATTGTCCATTGCTTGACCATTCATCAGGAGGCCTAGAGATTTGCAGGAGGCTCAAAAGTTGAAATAGATCTGAAGGCATAGATCATCTTTATCTTCTAGTCTGCTGTAAAAGAATACAGACTGCAAGGGCAAAGGTGGCACAAATTGCAAGAATTAAAAAGTTTTCTTTCTTGAGCTGTCTGTCGTCAATAAATCATCTCTCTGGTCAGCTGTTAAACAACCTATGCTAGTCCAGCACTAAGAAGATGCATTTCTCTGAAAAGGGGTCCGTGGGTTGGATCTCTCTCTAGGGCATACAGTAGAAGAGGAAAATCCCTGTCTTTAATCAAACAGCCACACCAATCAGATTGCCAGGTAGCCCTGCAAGAAACAGCCTGGCATTGGCTCAACAATGAATCCAGCAGCAGAAACAAAAGCATGTGCAGAAAAGCACAAAAACAAAAGTGCAGAAACAAAATCATAGAGCTGTTCTCTCAGAGCAAGGAAAAGGAGTAAATCTCAGAATAATCCAGGTCTGGGCACGTCTCAGTAGGTAATCTAGTCCCAGGTCCTCCTGGAGGTAGAGCCAGTTTTGAAACCCCACATGAACTGCTGCTAGAGACCTTACATTTCAAGGTCTTCCAGATTAAGTATGATTTGCAGAAGGCACTTCAGCACTTCACAAGAGAAAGTTGAAAAATAATATTGTGGTAGTCTCTGATGGAATTTACCACAGTACGTGCATTCTTTAGCTGACAGGCATCTGATATTTCTATTGCTAACAGATCCTACTGTGATCCTGTAAGAGGTATGATGATGTTTTTAATATTTAAAACATCAATCATTATATCATCTTAATGTCCATCTTTTATTACCATTGGTTAGAATTGCTATTTACAATTACTTTTTCAGTACAATTCAAAGTTCATGGCTTAAAATCAGACAGCTGACTTAGAAAATATTGACTTACTTTAGACTCTAACATTAGAACAGCTCTTCCAAGTTTAATACTTGGAAACAAAAAAATGACCCCTCTCCCAACAACCCAGTATGTCCCTAAGACAAAAAACCCCACATAACTGTGTAAATTCAGAAAGCATTGATATTGTATTTGCTAAAAAGTAAGTAGAAGGAAAAAAAGTCCCAACTGTCTTTAGCAGGAAAAAATTCTGCTTTCAAAATAAGCCTATGAACTACTGGAACTGTGGGCCTCATATCTAAGAAAATTTGCGAGAGCCAATGCAGTAACAGGCAACATACTATCAGCACACAGAGGAAGAAAACTTGTCAAGGCAAATGATGCAGTGACAAGGAAATACTCAAAATACATGAAGCAAAAAGAATCTGGAATTTCAGAACAAGAAAAATCAGAATAAAAACTAAGCAACATATTATGGTCTCACAGAATCCCAAACACTTTTGAGACCTATTCTTCAGCTTCAGCATTTAACTGAATGACACAGGTGATTTTAACTGAATGACACAGGTGATTTAGGACTTTAAATCCTATATATGCACATATATTTCAGAGGTTTTGCACATACATTTCAGATGTGCTTCTGAAAGATGCACCAGGTAACTTCAAATAATTTAAGGAAATCTTCTGGCAAGAACTTCATTTGTACTCAACACAGTAATTCCTATTCTAAAAGGCCTACAGACAAAACAAATGACAGAAGAACATGATGACTTTACATGATGCAATTAAATGACGACTTTAAGCACAGGTCCACTGTATTAATACTGCTTCTCTACTGACTGCCTTTGACTTCCACATTGTTTCATGTGGCTATTTCCCTTTTTACTAATATTTATGTAGTCAAAGATGCATCTAAGGTGACATACTTGGAGAGGCTAAGAAGTTACATATATCATATCCTCTTGCCAAAATAGATGCTTACCACCTGCTAGGCACAGTTCTTCACCTATGTCTAGGTACCCAGATACAGCAACCTGCCTGCCCCAGCTTTCATTGCAAAGCATGTCCTCCTGTAGGTGTCTAAGAAATAAAGCTGGTGATTTGCCAGCAAGCTCTGCACAAAGCTAGGCTAAAATCCTGCCCCTGAAGGATCTAAAGGAAGGCACTACCTGCACAGATAGCTTTTTTTGCAGTAGTTAATCCTTACTTTTGTGATAACTTTGCTGAGACCATGATCACTTGTGTGGCTTTCTCCCCCAGATCTCCAAGAGGCAAGGTGTTAGTGACATAAAGCATTCTCTCCCTCCCTTGGCTTCACTATCCTACACTTGAGGGATGAGACTGTAAAAGGCAGTACAGAGATTTACAAAAGAAGCAGCTGCTAAAAGAATGCAGTGCAACAACAAACAAACAACCCAAAACTAAAGCACTGCCCTGCCATCACCTGGAAAGAAGGTACTGTGAGCTGCCCAGTAAATGCCACACTACCAAGAGACTGTAGTCATTCATTTGCTTTCATTTTACAACTAAGCACAAAAGGGAAGGGCTGAAAAGAAAATGCATTCTCTTCCCTTGATAGTAAGTTAGGTATTTAATTTATGGTACTGACAGTAAGTTGGGTGCCAATATGCACAAATTACTCACTGCTTACTTGAGAGAATACTTGTTATAGCCAGAATAGCTGAGTACTATATCACCCAACAGCAGAGGACCAGAAAATAAAGAAAAAATATCCTGTTTGCAAACAGGGAGAAAATTATATATAGAGTAAGGTCTAACTCCCTTACAGCCTTGAAAGATGAGCTGACATTATGCTATCTTCTGTGTACTCATAGCCCTCTAATAAAGCTAATCTTTCTGCTCTGCATCAAGCACACCATTTAAATGGGGGCCAATGTCAATGAACATTATAAATATTATTCCATCAGCAAAACTAAGGAAGCACTGTTTATACAAGAAGGCCTCTTACATTGCCTTTTACAAAATGTCAAAACTGTCTCCAAAACCTTCCTCAAAATCTATAATGCACACAGGGAAGGCTAATCTGCTTACACAGAGGCTTACCTGATCCACCTGCAGTGACCCACTTGAGGGGCAAAATATTTGTGCTGAATCCCCCTTCTGAACACAGACAGCTTAAAAAAGCATCAGGCCCAGGGAAGACTGCAAGCTATTTAAAACTCTTCCTTCTTTGCCTGGTGGAATCCTGGAGACTGTGTAGCGTTTACACTTGGAGATATTCCCAACTTACCTCCTTCACTAGTCAGCCATCCCTCAAGAAGCAGCTAGTAGACAGTGTAATAGCCATGTCAGTTTGAAGAATTGAGATTTGGACTTGGGAAGGAACAGGGACAGTGTCAGGCATCCTTAGAGCTTAGCTAGAGTCTGGTGGATCCTCCTTCCTATGTCTCCATCTCTATGAGGTAACCATGAAAACCACAAACCTCTCACTACTGCTGTTCTCCTATATGAGGAACAATTTCTCTCAAAATTGCCAAGTTTTCTTTCTCACCTGCCTGCCCCTGGAAGGCCACAGAGTTTCAGTAAACACCTTGTGATCCTGGTAACAATGATTTGCTATCAACTTTCTCTAAAAAGGCCTGGTATTTTCTAAGATTACTTCAAGCCCATGACAATGAATTCTGGTTTTTCCCATCTTAAACATGCTGTGTTCCACTTTAGAAACATATATTTCTACATCTGGGTATGTAAAGCAGAACCCTGGGGTCTCCGTCTGATGGGGAAGACCTAAAAAATGGAGGTAGATCTCAGGGCTCCCCTTTAGCTCTCCTTTCAGCTTCAAAGAAAGAAAACTATCCTATTCATTTTCTTAATGCATCCCATTCATTTTCTTCATGAGCCTTGCAATTATTTGAAGGGAAAGGAAAAAAAAAAAAAAAGTAATGTTTCCTTTTCCATGTAACTGCTATAAGACATAGAAAAAAACAATCTGAAAGTAAAGTCAATACATTTTTAAACTAGGTAAAAGAAGATTAGTTTCAACAATTTTAAACTTTTTGCCTCTAAGAGTCAGAAACAAGACAGTGGAAAAAGAACAGCCACCACACACAAGCCACAAAATAAGGTGGAACAGCCCACAATACATAAGCAGGCATATTCTAGACAGGGAATTATTGGCCTACCTTTGAACGAAAAACATTTCAAGTACTATATAAATATATAAACTGCCACCAGATGTCAGTACATCCTAGAGAATTGCAAGTCCCTACCCCAGGCTGATAAGGGTATTTATTTAACATCCCCCCCAACTGTCCAGGTACACAAATCCAGCCCTTCTGCAAGTCCTGAATGGAAAAAATCACACACAATAGATCTCATTTGCATGTTATCATCATGAACAAAACCCAACAAAGCTGTAAGAATAGGTCTAAACTTCTACTGCCTCAGGACAACAAGAACCAGCTTGATACTAAATACTCTGTAATTAAGGTTCAATGCCCTCCTCTCTCATGCTTATCAGATTGTCTAGCAATGGCATGAGTCTTGGCCCCACACATTCACATTCCCTCTGTTCCTAAAGAGCTTTAGTCTCCTTAGATTATGCTGCAAAGTGACAGGGAATATTTAGCAATGAGGTTGCTAAGCTATATAAAGCTGTTCTGCAAAAGAAGCATTACCATGTCTATCCTTGTGCTACAACACTGGCTCCCTCCACCTTCTCCCAATCTCTGATTTTTTACAAGAGTTGCAAAGGAAAGTGTTTCCGGAGCATCCCCAGCTGAGGTGATTTTGCTTTGAAACTTCAGCAGATTTCATTTAACTTCTTCGTGCAAATAAATACATAAATCTATGATTTCTTGATGGCAGAAATTAGTTTCAGCAAGACATGGTACATATAAACATTTTTTCTGCTCCATGTCCAAATTCAATTACAAACTTGGCTACTAAAGCTATTAACTAGAGAGGTTTCACAGGCTACTTAAAGAGCAGGCCTTATTTCAGACCATTAGTGCACAGATTAAACAACAGTAAAAAAGGAAAGAAACCACTCTCCCACACCAGACATAATTTATATTATTTAGTCTCAGCAAAAATTTTCAGCTTTGCTAGTTTATAGATTGAGCTTCTTGTCCTACCACAATCAACAAGTCTTACTTTGAAGCAAAAACATTTATTAAGAGAACACCAGAAACTGTAGAAACCAAGAATAGAACTGTCAAATGATTAAGAAACCTGACTTAAAATTTTTGCTTGGCATACAACTACTTAATGTTAGTGACATCTTGATTTCCATTTGGTGAGAAATATTCAGGTAAGCAAAGAAACATACACTGACCTGTGGAAATTTACATCAGGAAAACTTGCTTGCGTAAGAGTACTTTAAGAAATCATGCTTATAATTTTAATACTGGCTTTTAGCACAGTCTTACAAAAATCTCTTTTATTTTCTTACTAAATGCAATCAACTTAGTGCATGCATATTCTTAAGTCCAATGCAAAGAACTTTAAAAAAATTACATAATTAAAAGAAACTTGGTAAGTTAAAAACCATGAACAAAAAATTAACTTTTTAGGCCAATGGTGAGGAAAAGAACTTACTGAAGTATCTGTCTTGCCTTATAGGGCCATTTCAGCACAGCTCTAAGGTTTTAGCTTCAGTTTTAACTCTACCACACTCTTCGATTTCCTTTGCATAGATTTGTATCTCAGGCTGAATAAAATTGGAAGAGCAACAGAAACACAGATACACAGAGGTTTTTTCTGAGCATTTATGTTTTCTTAACATAGATAGCTCGATAACTTGGGATATTAATATGAAAAAGATAAATAAAAAGCAGAGAGGCAGACAGCATTCTGAAAGACTTAACTCAGATAATTTTGAAGGGGAGATGGAGTACAAACTGCCTTTAAGTCTATAAGTTGAACAGCAGCAAATGCAAAAATAAGAATTTGAAGTAAATCACTTCACAGGAAATGCTCAAACCACTTAAAGTAGAGCACCTCTTAATTTCATACCTAAACTAAGCCTTGGAACCTCCCTTCAATTCAGGTGAGATTTGTAGTCTCAGAAGTTTCTCCTGGAGGAGTCTAATCACTGACTCAAGAGGAAAGGCAAGGTTTGTTGGAAACCTAAGTGCTTAATTAAATAGAAAAACTACAAGCGTGTTTCACCTTGCTTTTGAGTTTCATTAGGAAACATTTCACAATCCCTATTTTCTTCCATACAACTGCACGTCTTTGTCAGGTTAAAACAAGAGGTAATTTATGTGCACTCTCTAAAATTGGAATTTTTAATTCCTGAGTCTTGGCTCTAATTGTAAAAAGGACCCTTGAGGCTCATAGTTTCTCTGTTAACTTCCCTCCCTCAAATTCCCTACACGCAAACACTTGTTTCTACAACAGCTCTTCTGCAAGTCATTTTCCCCCCACTTTTTGCACATTCAAAACATGCAAAAACCAAACCCAAGTATCTCGGTTTTACATGTGCCACTTACTCAGACTGAGCTCACTATGTCCAGATGATAACTACTATTCCAGTAACTCTCTATTCAGGAAATCTCAAGAATGTTACCAGCATCAAGAATACATGACTCAACAGCCAGATTGCCCACTATGCAAGAATAGTAGAATAGCTGGCTCCTTTCACCCGAGAAATGTAACTCCTTCAAAATTAAAGTTTTAAGAACACAAAGAATTTCAGCTTCTGCAGAAGGAAAACTGCAAAGATGCACTTAGAAGTTACTGAAAGTTCACATCAGCAGCAAAACTTGAGTGGAAAAGAGCTTACCATCAGTTACTATTTAGCACAACTTACTTCCTAAAATCTTTAAGCTTACCCTTGAGCGTCAAAGGGAGTTTTGGATTCTTCTCTACCTAAATTATGTGCAGCTAGCTTCTAGCATTTCCTCCACACCCACCAAGCAGTTAGCTCTGCTGTTGAATGCACTACGGCAAATGGCATTCAAGCTGTGAGACTCTGACAGAGGCTGGCACTTCAATAGTTACGTGGCAGTATTGGCATGACCATGCAGATGGAGAATGGTGGACACATGTTTTTCCCTCAGTGAAAAAAGTTCTAGTTAGAGATGCTTTTAAAAAAGGGAAATTGCGAGCCCGAAATGCTGTCATTTCTACATGGACAAGCAGGAATGATGCTTGGCACTATGCTTGAAATACTTGTACATTCAATTTTTCTTGCCGATATTGGCTTAAAAGTTCTAATATATTCACAATTAAGAATTAAACAATGCTGGAAGCATTTCCTATTGCTAGTGTCTTATGGTTACTATAACCATACTAAAATAGTTATGTTGGTTCATTTGTTTCTAATGATCTTCCTTTTTCAAGGACTTACAAATATGTTTAATGTCAAAGTATGCATTATTAGGGAATTTTCATCCTTTAATTATTTCACCTTTCTTACATGACTCAATTCTTTAAATACCCAGATTTCCATTTCATCTCTAAGCACAGTAGTTGCCTTAAGTTTCACTTTCCTATTTCCATCCTAGATCTTCTTCAAGTTAACTTAGCAAACAGTGTTCTTGCCAAAGTCCAAAGATATTTGCACTATTCCATCCCTGTGTATTTTGAGTTGCCGATCTTTTCTGTGACAGTCCAGAACCAGCTCTTCCATTCTGCTACCCACCTCCTTCCTTCCTTATCAGAAGATATTCCAATTGTTTTTAGAGTGGAGATCCTTAAAAGCTCCTCTGCACATTCAATCTGGGTGGTCTACTTTGTAATTAAAAAAACCCTGTCCCCTTTGTAAATGTGGTCCAGAAAACTGCCTCTACTCTGTGTCCAATGGCACACACGAAATCTTTCTTCATGTCTCCATCACTTCAAGAAAAATGTCTGCTATCTCTAACACATCATTAATGCTTGCACCTCCATAGACCTAGCCAAACACCCAGTTTTGCAGGTTCTTTAAGCATAAACTCTAAATTGAAGTCCTTTCAACTGATCCTTACATTTCCAGCCCATCCAGCAACTCCTCGTCTTCCAGGTTCACTTTTATGCAACACTCTCCAGTGAAGGAAAGGCAAAAATCTTGCTGTGACCAAAACAGATTCAGAAAACTGCTGCCGGAAAGAATACTCTAAGAAGTCTTTATATCCTCTTAGGGCCACCTGTCCCTTCTCAGTTGAATCATACAGCAGGTACTGTCACAGTCTAGGCCTATCAAGATCTGCAACCTTCCTTGCCCTTAGTAAGCCTTCTTCTCTACCTCCAGTATCACACAAGGACAGACTTGGCACTACAGATTACAGTTTGTATTAAGGCTCATTTGTGCTTTCTTCTTCATTGTGTCTTAACAAAGTGCAATTTCCATCCCAACAGCCTCCCTCCGAGTCCTCCTCTTCACACTGCCTACACATACCAGTCCCACCAGGGCTGCCTCACCCCATGCTCCACCCATTCATGGGCAGGTTCATGTACCCACTGTGATCCAGAACTGTGCCAGGGACTTCACAGAAATCACGGTGCTCAGCACCACCACATGCTGCAGTCACACTGAACATCTGACTGACAACTTATGAAGTCATTTAACCCATTTTCTGCTAGGGCCGACTAATTAGCAATGTCAAAGAAAACTCTGAGAGAAAAGAACAGGTGTTACTTGAAGCAGCAATGCTGAAACTGAAAAAACTATTTTTTCAGCAATAAAATCACCACTTGACCGTGAAGACAGCAAAAAAACCCCTCACCTGAACATACTTTCTTCTCTCCTAAATAGGCAGTAAACTTAAAACTTCTTTTGTAGTATTTCAGTGAGGCTCATCACTGTGGTATGTGAGCAACCCAAGAAGATTAAGTTGCTCATCTGTATTAAACAACAGTTGCTGCAGGTTGTAAACAAGCAGGGCTTCAGTTGTACAGAAACTCAGCTGAGGTTTCTGTTTGGCAAAGATGATGTATTTGAAACAAGGCAAGGACCCAGATTCCATTTGATATGGTTCTTCCTGATGCATAGATTTCAGGTAAATTCAGTAGCTCCTCTCCTTCCCCTCCATGGAACAAAAAAACTTTTCCCTCTGTGTGCTAACAGGATTAAGTGTCACATTTAAATTTCATCAAACTCCACTTTGTTCTCTAACTCCTTCTCTGAATTAGCAGACTGCTGCTGAAGCAGGCACAGCTTCTCCAACTCGTTAACATCACAGACATGTTGTGGCAGGGATCCAAGCTCTCTTTTCCTGCAGAGGATATAGCTTCTGTGGATGTGAACAATCTCCAGCGAAAGCTTAACACATCGTCCCATTTCCTCTGTTGGAAGGGAGTCTCCCAACTCACGCTCTGAACAAACACAGTCCTGGAGCCAGCCCATGGACAGTGTTTACAGAGACAGCAACGTCACTGATAGGACAGATTTGGATACTTTGGAACAAAAATACTTTGAAAGAAAAGAGAAGCAGCAGTATTTTTTTTTCCATTAAAAAGTAGTAAATTAAACATTAGTCAAATGCTGATACTTTTTTTAAAGCTATTACATATGGAGGCTTCCTTTAAAACCACATCTATTTTACTGTGGTTAAAGTAAATCTCAGGCTGAACAAAGGAACTGAGAGGTACCAATTTAGCACTAGTTCTACATTTCCATCCCCACCTCTCCTCTTGCTGCCTGACTTCCACATGTGCACACGAAGGGCCTAAGTAGTGCCAATATAAAATAAAGGAACACTTTTTTTCTTGTGGGATTTGTTTTAATTTTTTTAAAATGCACTGAAGACCTTTAAACTACCCAAACTTTGTGAAAATACAAAGGCAGAGCACCGAAAGTATTTACAAAGGTTCTGGACCATCTGTAATTCCTCATACATGCACTTTGACAACCTTATTTAATTAGTATCAACCTTTCACCATTTAGCATGCTGCTAAGTATTAGCCTATTTTTATTTTATTTATTTTAAGGCAGTGGAACAATACAGTGATCATCAAAAATAGTACATCAAAATAGTACATGCTGTACCCTGTACTTAAACAAATAAATACAGAAAACTATAATCCAAGGGTAGGATATATAAATATAAACTCTAATTTTCACCAAGTTCATGAGAATTATAACTTTTGGAAAACCCAGTCCATCTGGTAATTGAAGTGGTTTCAATCTCACAGTTACTAACACAGGAATGGAGCAGAAAGCTGCTCTCAGCATTCATTTTGCCAACGAATCAAACTTGTAACATCATATGGTCAATGTATAATACAAGGCAAACAAGCACAAGAGAAAAATGCACATTTTTTTCTTGTTTCTACCTCACATCTAGTCCTAAAACCTGCCTGGTGACTATGAGAGACACAGCTGGTATGAAGCAAGAGGCAAAGAAGTGTGAGAGAAAATGTGAAAATCCAGGCTCCATCCAAGAAGCAGGAAGGAAGAAACTCAAGGGTCAGCAGCAGAAGATAAGGGCAGAGACAGGCTCCAGCACAAGAATTTTTCTAAGTAAATGGCTTGGCAACAGAACTAATATCTTAAAAAGTTTCTGTGCCCAATGCCTCCCACATTGAAGCTGCTAAATCTCATCCTGTTCCCCTCTTCAGGGCTATGAATCGTAGTAACATGGAATGGTGCTACTCATGGCCAGAGCTGCTTTCTGTACAAAAATGAGCAGGCTACTTCTCAGAAAACCTAATTCGCAAGAAACCTCTCCTAGACCCAACCAAACAGTGGACAGAGGCTTCATTTTCTTTCACAAGTCTTAAACCACCAGGAAATCTTAACTGATGCATAGGAAAAAAATAAGGTAAAATAAAATTTAAATAAATAAATAAATAAAGCAACTGTGTACAGTTCTGCCTGTGCCCTTTCTGCCTAAAGATGAGGGC
Source organism: Corvus kubaryi (assembly GCF_017639235.1). Classification (NCBI taxonomy): domain Eukaryota; kingdom Metazoa; phylum Chordata; class Aves; order Passeriformes; family Corvidae; genus Corvus; species Corvus kubaryi. The sequence continues at coordinate 10,382,446 of NW_024582091.1, forward strand.
AGGCAGATAGTTATTTCAGACAGACCCCATATTAACTTCCTGACCAAGCCAAGTGAAAGCCTGCCAAGTGTTAAAGGGAGAAGAAAGGGATGTAAGCAGCCTGGGTACTTCCTTTCTGGAGATATTTTTTACCAGCGCTGCAATTCTATGGGTCTTACTGAGGGAACTGATGTGTTAGGCAGAGTACAGCAACATCCTGCTTTTACCTTCTGTGCTGAACACAAACCCAGAGAGGGCTGATGGCAAGTGGCACATAGGCTGTTTGTTAGGAGGCTATGTAAAATAGTGAGAACACCTCATGATGCTGATTAAAAAGCCACGATGACTACTTTCCCTCCTAGCCTGAATTATGTTTCTAGCTAGACATATTCTACCTTCTCTTCGAAGCTGCAGCAACTGACCTTTGCCTGCTCACTGCCCCAAGAGGCTGCACAAACTGCACTGAAGTTACCACAAGAAAGTACCAGAAATGATTCTGTCATCACCATTAGACACTTTGGCAGAGGCCAAAACCCAAATTTTAGGAGCATATAATATATACATCCCCTTCATAACAAAAAATCTGTCCTGGTGCTGCTCATGCCAGTGCAAGGAAACCTTGTTCCCTGGAGTGCAGCAAAGTGACACCTCCCGCCAACACAAGAGCAGTGCCAAGACATGCTAAAATGGGAGTCAAAGAGGAAGTTGAAAGTTAAGTTGGGTTCAGATTTTAATTTTTTAAACAAAAAAGTCCTCCATTCTGAAGTGACAAATGTGGAAGTGAAGATTAAATTATGTTCAATTTTACATCACGTGTCTTTGAATTCTTTGGAAAGGTAGAAAGTTGACACAAATCTACTGCATTAGAATTTATTGCAACAACAGTAATTTCTCTGAGACGATCTGAAAGCACACACCTCATTTTCTAAAATGCAGATATTTCACTCCTTGCTCAAAGTGTCTGGAGGCTTAAAATAAGAGCAGATATAAACCACAGTAAAAACCTGTAATATATACTAGCCTCCGAGCATTACTGCATTCAAAATATATTAGTTACGTTTTTGGTCAGCTCAAAGAAATGTTTGTCCCACCAGCTGATATTTCTCTCCTAAGAGGAGAAAACTGGTTTCACAAATCCATTCCAGCAAATTAAAGAGTATTAGCAACATAAGCCAAAACGCAATCAAATCAAAGTGATGATTTATTGCTTATAATGAAAACTAGAGGATTTATATCTTCAGATGTTCCTTCCAGTAATAAATTGATATTCTATAAAATATTCTGTAAGAGAGTTCAAGAAATTCAGTGCAAAATATTTTCAATATATTATGTATGTCACAACTCTGATTTTAGTTCATGATGCAATTTTAGCACATCCTGTTTCTACTCATATACTTCACACAACAGATTTGTGGCAACCACAGAAACAACTTTGAAAAGTTAAAAAATTACTTCTAAGGCAAAAGTGCTTTATCTGTACATGTTCTACTAGGAGCTGCTAAATCTCTAGGAACAAAGATACCTCACCAGTATCCAAAACAGACAAGCAGACACCCTACAGATGCAATTAGGAACGTTTTCTTATAACTTTCATGGAGGAGAATGCATATGACACTACCTTTAAGCCAGTACTCCCAGCAAGTGTAGTCTGCCATCAGTTCAGAAAACTTCTCTGCAAGAGAGGCACTGACAATGGTATAACCAAGTCTAATGACCCATGTCCCATGGCATCAGAGAGTAAGTGCCAGAAGTCTGAAGGACTTAAAGCACCAATACTCTTTCTAGAAATATTTTAAATCTGTTTTAGCTATTAGTAAATGAGTACGCTTACATAGTTAAGAGGAGATGTAGACAATAAATGCTTGTGAACACAAGGCAAACTGTGTGCATCTCAAGGAGAGTACCCAGGTAGGGATATCTAAATTTCAGCCCTGCTGTGCAAGCACCTTCACAAACATCAAACATTCAGTTGGCAGTGGAGAAAACTGACATGTGTAACAACAGAATAGTGGTGGATAGGCTTAGACCTGGGTCCAGCCAACGCTAGTGCAAGGAAGATGATTTCCATACCTTTATTTCATGCTTGCAGCTTTTTGCCGGTGTCTTAAGAGAAGCACTTATACCTTCTTGCCCTCAATGTATGTCCACTTGGCAGTGAAAGGGCTAAACCAGTCTTACATCAGTGATACTGACAGAAGATTCGAATTATTCCAAAATAACACTGTTCTCATAAGCAGCAACTGCAAAACGCCTGAGGCAAAATGTGTCAAGTTCCAAATTTTAATTATTCAAACCCTCTACTGAAACACTCATGTTCTCCTCTTCCTAAAGCTACCACTTTAATTCTTTTTTACTAATGTGAAAAACCTGCAGATCTTTGTCATGAGGAGAAGAATGCTCAGATTAGGAAACTTGAATGCTTTTTTCAGTATGGGTTCGCATCTCCTTTGCAATCAGATTTTCAGCTCAGCAATGACATGGAAGGAAATGTAACTGAAAAAAAGATCTTTTAACAAAGCTGGTATCTGCAGTCAGTTCCTCACAGGAATGAAACACCCAACTTTCCAGGACAGCACCAGATATATTTGTATAAAATATCTTTGTGATAGAAATGAACAAAAGAACAACATGCTTCTTTACAGATTTCCTCATACAAGACATTAAATCCTTCTGTGTAGATAGTTGCTATGGTGCAGACTTAAGGGGAGTAAGAGGGGAGATCAGACTTCTTGTTTACAGGTTTCCAATATGCTCCACTTGATCCATCTTGAAATTGAAACCCTTTAGCTTCCTGTCTTTAGGCTGTCAGATGGTAGAGAACAAACACAATGTTAGCAACTTTACAAAGCTCCCACATGTTCTGCACAGAGCTAGAGAAAAACATCCACGTGGATTAGGCAACAGACAGGAGGGACAATATAGTTTCAAAAAGAATAAAAGCCATGCTAAATCCTGAAAGACTTATTCAAGGGAAAAGAGACTTACTCAGGGAATGAAATGCCAGATTATCTCTGAACACTGTCAACACTTCACAATGTAACACAGCGTGGATCTTTAAAAAACTACACCTTTTCGACATTCTCAGGCGAAATTCTGATTCTTCTGAGAACTTCTTACACAGGTTTTATCCCAACAGGTATGCTTCTCTATTTACAGACTCAGGAAGAGTAAGACAAAGGCACTTAGGGTAGGATTCAACTCTCAATAAGACACAAAAAGCATGCAGTCCTCTACAGTCTAAAAAGCCTACAGAGAGATTCAGCTTACTCTACAGCAGACATTTGGGGTCTAATTCAGGTACCTAGACATAGGTAACTGCTGTCAGTTTAAATGTCCTGGCAGTTTCACCTCAATTCCAGTTGCCTCTCCTGTAAACCTTGTATCCATCAGCATTATGCAATTCTTATCAGCGCTTTAGAGATCCTAGCTGGCACTTAGTTCAGGCAAGTGACCAGAGGGCTACTATCCAGGCCCCACTGACTCTAGCAAGGACATTTTCAGCAGCTATGAAGACAGAAGGCACAGGAACCTGGTGCAAAAGTATAAAACTTAACTGCTCTTCATCAGTCATGAAGAGAATGCATCCTTTATTCTTTTGACAATTGATAAGAATATAGCTATCACTTGTTAAATACTCAGGCTGCTCTTTATTGTGGATTTGGGGTTATGCAAGAGACTTGGCCTTTGCAGTCACTTCTTTAGGGTCCCATGTTTTAAAGAAGCTGCCAAATGTAATTTCTTCCCTAGATCCCTTAGTCCCTTGCGAAGATTAGACTAGAACCTTTTTGCCAAAACCTTTATATAATCTGTCTGCATGAACTGCCTTAACCAACTTTTTTTTAGTATGGTGTATAAAACCCACTCATACAGAACAGGTCAGCTCTCCCATTCAGTCAGTGACCAGTCTGGTTCTGTCATATATTCTGTTTCCACTAAACATCCAGGGTGAGGTATAAGCAACCACCTGATCCAGGATAATTCCAAGGTTTAGGAACTAAATGATGCAGTCTTTCTAAAATAAATAGAAAATTCCCTGCATGGACAGAGATGCCTTTAAAGACCTCCAGAGGGAGATCCTGTCTAATTTTTGGCCTTTAAATTGCTTTGAACATCCATCTTAGGCATCATCAGTGGCCACACCAGCATCTTGCTCCAGCCTGCATATTCAGCTCAGTCAGGTCAGGAATTCAAAACTCAAAAATAAATAGAAAAGGAAACAAGACCTGTGACAACTTTCAAATTCTATGGCAGTTTTCTTGCTCTCTTTAGACTGCCATTTATTTATCCTCTGCCCCAAGTGCTACTGTTTGCCATAATCTATTTCTCTTTCTTTACCTGCTTACTGTTTGCACAAAGTGTAAAAATATTATTTTCCATATTGTCACATATGCCTGGAAAGTTTAACTAATGCCCAAAACCATTTACTCCCCAGTGTTAGCAAACAGCCTAAACTGAAACAGTAGCATCTAATCTGTATTTATGCTTCTACCAGCACCACTAGAAATCCGGAAAGAAAAAAAATACACTGGAGGGTATTGGAGTAGATTTATTTCCATTATTTTTTGGTTCTTCCATCTTCTGGGATTTGTTTCCAAGGGAAGATATTAATCTTCTGCTGTTAATCCAGAAGCCCTGCTGACTGTGTTCTGCCAACAGAAATCAGACCTTCACTAAGGCCAGACAGACAGAACAACTACTAAGTTTTAAACACCAGAGAAAGTATTGCCCCTTCATGTTTACAGGTACACTTTCCCATTTATTTAACAAGCATCAGAACGATTCTGCTAATGTAGCTATAACCCAGTTCTCACAGCTAAGAGATAAGGGATACTGTGCAAGAAAGGCATCCGGTGTTTCTATAACTATACTCCTTACACACAATCCACCCAATAGTAAGAATATTTAAGAGTCACATAGTTCCCATGGAGAGAGAGATCTTGTCAGATTTTATTCCAAATCTACTGAAAACAGAAGAGTTTTTGCCAAGTCAATTTTGGCAAGTGTTTCCAGCATTATCCTGTCTTGCCAAACTGCATTTAGATTTTGCTGGACTTATTTACTTGTTCAGTATGCTCAGAGAAGTAGAACTATTTGTTGCTGTAGAGAATTTGGCTTACTTTGAAGACCTGGAACAACATTTAAAAGATGAATCACAGACGGACTAACTTAGAAATTTGATCTGTTAACCTCACCTCATAGCACTAGTGCATGCTAAGTGTTAGAAGTAATCCATAGTGCAGCTACTTCAGTTCTGAGACCAGACAACTCTCTGAATCTCAAATGACGCTTTTAACGTTTTGTTTTTATATAGCCAAGTTCCATCCCTCTCAAAAATACCATCCAACACAAGCTGTAAGATGACACTGACGATCCTCTTTAGGGGTCAAAACAACACAACTACGTTTCATGAAAAAAAAAAAAAGAATCAGCATTCTTTGCTGACTGCATGGAGATGAATCCTCCAAAGGCTTGATTTTCAGAAGACATCAAGCATCCAGTCTCTTTCTCTCAAATACAAAGGTACAGCTCTTTAGGACACCGTAAGTTAAAGGCTGATCCCTCTCCCACTGTTGTCCACACCCTCACTCCCCACAGAGCCGGTCAGTGCTCTGCTTCCACCCTGTCAGTGAGGCATGCAGGAATGCTTTTGATCAGATGCACCAGAGGTACACTGGTGACATATTTCGCCTGACAGAGTCATGCTCTACTGCTCAACACAAAAAATGGACTGAAAATATTTAAGTATTTCAAAAACATTATCTGCAGCACTTGTTTCCAAGCTTTTGGTACTGTTTCTCCCAGGCTCGTCCATTCCACATTTTCAGCTTTACTACTAGCTTGCTTTTTCTCTCTTTTTTTTCTTCCCTGAGCCAGACATTCATTCTTCATGCCTCCCTCTATTCCCTCACTTCCTGACGCTGCCCACTGCCTTGCAATAGACAGCAACCTTGCCTTCCCTTTTCCAACACAGAAGTGATGTACTAGGTCATAGCCATGTCCAACTATCCTCAAAGAACATACTACCTTGAAAAAGTACAGAATACCACTTAGGCTTACATTCTGTCATTTCCTAACTCCTCACTGTTACAAATTCAGCTTGGAGGATGTGTAAACATACCCTACACACTTCTGGTTTGTAAATGTGTACATGTATGTATTTCGGTTGCGTTTGAGGTGAACGGCACCATCTTGCTTCCTGAGAGACAGAAGTATGCTACCATATGACCCCTTCCCATTTTCATTGTACTGTTCCAATATTTAGTTCACTTGCAAGCTAACAGGAATACCTGAGGATTTCTCTACAGAAAAAAACAAACCAAGAGAAAATAAAGGATCAAAGCCTACCACTCTCCGTCCCGGGGAAACATACCACTCAGTGACTATTCTTCATGGATAGTTTTAAATCTGTTCACCAAATTATAATCCCTCAGATACACAATTTCTAGACCTTTTACTATTTCAATTTTTTCTATCAGGATGTTTGGGTTGCCAAATCTAACATCATGGAATATACCATAAAGTCTAGTGTTTGTATGGGGTTCTCAATCTGCCTGACTTAACATGAAATAAAATAAAAAGACAACTTAACAAGCGAGTTCCATTTCCTGGTACAAGCTACTCAATTTACCTACTTTGGTTCGAGTCCTATTTCAGTATTTCTGTCCAAAATCATGTCAAGCTGACAGTCTATAAGCAGTCATAAACTCTACTCACACAGTTAAGACCTGGCACAATTTAGTTTCCATCTGTAATCTGGAGTACACTAATTTTAGATTAGCAATCCACAGAGTTTTTTATATTACTCCTCTCCAATTCCTTGATACAAGTTATTGGCATCTTCTAAGCTATGTCCTATTTTAATAGCGGTTGTTAAACATCCTCCTGGCTTGCTGAAGTTGAAAGAATGCCATGAACATTTGTATCTGACTACGCCCCAGCTTTCTAATCACATGCCTGACAAATCGATAGAGCATTGTCTTTAAGCACTACTATATAATTTTGACTTCTACCTGATCATGAGCACCAACATTAAAATCCTTTGTTTCTAATAAAAATCTTTCCTTCTTTCTCTGTCCAGCCGTCCTCCCTCCATCCATGTCATTTTCTTACTAATTTTATACATTGCTTCATTATCTGCTAATTTATATTCATGGAATAAAAGCTGACAGACATCTATTTAGGGATTTCTTGTGGCAGGAGGAAGGGAAAGAGTATTTTGAAGTGCTGTTTCCACCTCTATTCTCAGACATTTTATCTTTGCTATCTCCCTTGATTGTGGATTCTTCCACAACTAGTAAGACTTTTGTAAGCCATTCAAAAGTGCTACACTTTTTCAGTTCATATTTCATCTTTCCCTTTATGTTGTTCAAAAGCTTTCTACCTTTTGAATTTCTTCCTTTGAGGAAAAAATATTGAATTCATCTGACTATAAATTGACTTCTATGAGCAAGATATGCACACCTGAGGTAGTTATCCTAGACTGACTTTGAAGCTAAAGGAGAGAAATAAGAAGGGCAACTGGGGACAAGTCATCCCATTCCTAAATACGTACCTAAAATAAAACATATAAAATTGTCATGTAAAAGGGCCTCTCCTTATTCATTAATGTAAGCCTAGAACAATCCAGCTCGGACATATTTAACTAAATATAACTAAAGCACAGCTTTAGTAAGTTCAGCAATATGAATGCTTATCATAGGTATTTCCTACCAACTTTCATGAACAATTAGGGCCCCCACAGAGTATTCAAAGATAATGATAACCACACTAACCCACCATGGGACAGAGAAATTATATTTCCAGTAGTTTTCCACCTTGAGACACGACCGTATTTATTTGCAGAACATTAATAATTCCTATCAGTTTCTTTGTGAAGAAACTTACGTATTCATAAAATAAGCATTTCTGAGTTACTTCACTGATTCACAGATACCTGTATTATTGACCTGTCAAATGGCTGCCACCTTTGCTCAGAACTGATCTGCAGGGTCATTGCCCTGGGCCTCATCTAACAAGCTCTGCAGAATACATACAGCCATTTCAAATGGGTCTGACCTGTATCTTTCAAGTATTTGCGAAGATACTTATGTACAAGCAAGTTTCTCTAAGAAGAGCTGGAGAAGGTTTAGCAGACAGGACATTGTGCCAACTCTGCAGAGCCATGTGAGTGTTGCTTTATATGCTTTTCCCTCTGCTCCTAGTTGGGTCTTGCCCTTGCCCAGTAAATCTAGGGCCTAAGCCAGCTTCCTGGCTGTCAGTGCTTTCCATGCATTACATAGAAGCTCCAGTTACTGGCTGGAGTGTCTTAACGGACATCACTACTCAAAAAAAAGACCAAAAGCCCCCATAGCAGGTATGATTTCAAGGAGATAGCAAGTGAATGTGTCTCACATAGGCCTTCTGCCATTTCATCACTGTTTAGTTTAAGCTGTCAAAAACCCCTCTGTATGTTTTGAAAACACTTCAGGATGTTGATAAGGAACATTTATAGTTAAAGAATTAATCACTGCTATGAATCCCAGAATCACATGGGATGTCTAGAAAGGCTTTGAGGTTGCACAGCTTTCAACAATCAAAATAAAAACTTCACAGCTCATTCCAGCCCCCATAAATTAAATTGCTGACACACTAATAAGATCCTTACTCTAAAGGAACAGCAGCATTTGTTCCTAATGCAGGTAGACTAAGTGTTCAGCTCTTTTTTTTTTTTAAACCACTAATTTCTGAGCAAGAGCTTCATATGAGCACATATTCCATTGAATAATGTCATCAACTACAGGCAGAATGCTAGCAACTAATTGTATTAAGAAATTCCAGAACACAAAGCTGGTTTACTTGGCACAGCATGCACATCTAGGCAATGGGTGGAAAAAACCCCAAGCCATTTGCAAAGCTTCCTTTGCCTCTTTCTTCTCCTTCTTCCCTGATACAGGTGTGGGTGTGGGGGTGGGTGTGTGTGGGGGTGTGTGTGTATACATGTACGTACACACACACACACAAATAAAAATACAAGGCAGAGTATATCAGCCTTGTATAGTGGAACTTCTCAATACAATTCATTTCAAGCATACATATATAAAGATATATATATAAAGAACATTAAGGATATACAAGTTGTTATGCAGAATGGTGATAATCTTTCTGGAGGAAGTAAAATGTTTTCATTGCTCTGCACAGAACAAAGCAGACAGCTTCCCCAGAAACAGCAGCACACATCAGAAATGCAGCTATCAACTCTGCAAAGCCAACACTGCAATATGAAAATATTAATCTTATTCTCTAAGTATACAGAAGGTAAGGAGGGCAAGAGGAAAAAGAGTACTATAAACATTACTGTAAGAACATCTCTTAACAGCCTACGGCCTTCAGCAGAGTGCACAAAATCTTCCCAAAGCTTTTATTACAACAAAGTAGTTTAAAAGGTTGTTGACTGATTAACCCTTTATTTCTGAAACCAAGGAAAAAGGTTTGAAAAGGATTGAAAAAGTTCAGGTCCGTAATGGAGAATAATAGCATTATAGAACAACTGGAGTTGGGAGTTATTTCATGTATAGGCTGTGATGAAGACAAAAGCAAGCAGTTTTAGTTGCATCTAATGAATATAGGTGAGTCAAGGAAAGGCAAAGAGATGAGTGATATGGTGAAAGCAAAGAGACAAGACATCTCTGCACAGCATCCTGGAGAGCTAAAAGCAAGTCCTCTGTCCTTACACAAGAAGGGTTACAAAAGGAGTACAATGGAGAAGACAGAATGGCTCAGAGCTCCTCCAATTCAATGCTGAAAGACCTACTACTGACTGAAATACACCTGGATGCCCAAAGGAGATTGAAAAAAAACTGCTCTGAGCAATATCCCTCTCTTCCACTGACAGTCCTGCCTTGCTAGAGGCAGAAGTTCTTGAATTGATTTTCTACGCTCTGCACTATGAAAGGAGGTATGTATTTAATCAAAGGATGTACAAGGAAGGGGGGAAGAAAAAAAACCTTCAGCAACACAAGACAAAGTTACAGAAAGTATTTCCAATTTATTCACAAGAAAAATCCAAGTGCCAGTAACAGGAAGCCTGAATTGGAGGAAAATGCTGGCTATCCATATTAAATTAAGAGATGTATTGTTAAGTAAAAGCAGCTATGTTGACATCCACAGCTAAAAAGATGCCTCAAGCTATCATCTGGAAAAACACTATGTCACTGCATGGCACGTGGCTTCCTTCCCATATCCTTTGTTCATTTATTTGTTTCATAATAACTATTTGAAGCTTTAGGAAAAAAACCAAAACAGCCTGTATATGTCAATAGAAAAAAAAAATGGAGTTCGTGCATCTTGGTCTATAAATTATTGCTTAAAGGGAAAAAACTTATATGCCAAATTCAACTCAATTCACTACAACTCGAAAGAATCATCCTAATTCAGTTTTTTTAGCGATACAGGATTAGTCCATCTTCTTTTATTATGTTTCTAAACAAAACAAGCATATTGTTTAATGCCTATTTCACATATAATTAACAAGGAGAACTTCTCAAGAAATATGGCGACTAACACTCACTTTTCAAGCAAAGAGTTAAAGAACGTATCTGAACAACACAGTTTTGAGTGCAGCTTGAGTAGCAACAGCCGCTCAGTACCAAAAGCTTTCTGTTCACGTCATCAACTGTGTTTCCTTCATAACAAGTGCATATGTAGGCAGATGGATTGTGCCATTTCCAACAGTTGCCCTGTCATTTTAAAGATGATTTCCATAGACAGCATGCAGATGTAAATAGCACTGGTTGACTTTCCTCTTTTACTTTCCTCCTTCTTGGTTGGCAGACACAACTTCCACAGAGTCAAAACTAAGACCCCCTCAGACAAACCTGCTGTTCTCTTTCAAACAGGGCTGGGGAGCAAAGAAGCTTTTTAAGAATACATCATTAATTCAGTAGATGGGTGAAGAGGGCTTGACTTGACCTACCCAAATCTGAAAGCCAGGGCCTGAAAACAACACCCTTCCTCCCCAGGGATATGGTGACCTCAACAAGTACTAGGTAAGACAACACACACCAATATTTAAGGAAAGACAAAGCTAGCAGCCAGCTGCTATTTCAGACAGAAAATAAGGGCCACTGCTCTAACACTCTTGTATTACGTTTGCATGGCCAGGTTTTGGTAGCAGTGGAGACTACAGGGGTGGCTTCTGTGCCAAGCTGCCAGAGGCTTTCCCCATGACTGGCAGAGGCAATGACAGACAGCTCTGAGACGGACGCACTGCTGGCCAAGACCGAGCCAGTCTGAGAAGGCAGTGGTGCCCCATGATAACATATTTAAGAAGGAAAACACGTTATTGTAATTTGGCTCAAAGAGGAGAATAAGTGAGAGGAACACTATGCAAATGTCAAGTTCAGTGGAGAAGGAGAGGGAGGAGGTGCTCTAGGCATGGGAGCAGAGATTCCCCTGCACTCTGTGGGGGTGCAGAGATCCACCTGCAGCCCATGGATGAGACCCACACCTGAGCAGGTGGGAGCCCAAAAGATGCTGTGACCCTGCTGGAAGTCTGTGCTGGAGCAGGCTCTTGGCAGGGACCCACAGACCCATGGAGAGAGGAGCCCATGCTGGAGGAGGTTTCCTGGTAGGACTTGTGACCTTGTGGGGGAACCACACTGGATCAGGCTGTGCCTGAAGAACTGCACCCTGTGGAAGAGTGACCTGTGTTGGAGCAGCTCATGAAGAACCTTAGTCCATGAGGAGGATTCACATTGGAGAAGTTCATGGAGAACTGCCTCCTATAGATGGGATCCCACACTCGAAGAGGGGAAAGACTCCTGTCCCTGAGCACCATCAGGAACAACCTGAGATGAACTGATCGTAGCCACCATTCTCCATCTCCTTTTGCCAGTGTGGGGGACAAGGTAGAGCCTGGGAAGGAGGGAGGAGTGGGGAAAAGGTGCTCTTAAGGTTTGTTTTACTTCTCATCCTTCTGCTCTAATTTTGAATAGTAATAAATTCAATTAATATCCCCCAGTTGAGTCTGTTTTGCCTGTGACAATATCTGGTGAGTGATCTTTTTCTGTCCTTATTTCAACTCATGAACCTTTTGTTTTATTTTCTTTCCCCTGTCCAGTTGTGGAAGGGAGTGATAGAGTGGCTTTGATGGGTGCCTGGCATCCAGCCAGGGTCAAACCACCACAAACTCTTCTGAAGTTTAGCCCTAGCAGTTTTTAAGAGGTGGCTGGCAGAAGAGCAGGTTACGTGTCTGAAGCTGTTTTTTACAAAGAAAACTCCTCGTGTGCATGTAGTGTGAGTAGAGGCTGAAGAAAGCAGTCCCAACATACTACTACATTTTCCAAGAGGAAACATGCTGAACTTTGAGACGGTACGTAATTCAGGAAGAAGAGTAATAGAATGGGTATTGAAAGAATTTCCTGCCAAAGCACAAATATTATCAATATGTAAATCTTCACAGGAGGTACTTAATGCTTTTGATATTAAATACTCTGCCTATGCAAGTCCTTTCCTATTGCTCAATCCTCTTCAAAACTACTGCGAAGCTTTCCAGATGAGGAGATTATGTCAAGAATCTTCTGCCTAGATGGCATTTCTCAAGTGCATCCAAGTCTCATAAATTTCATTACAAAGTCACTTAGAAATTCTCTTGGTTGTCAATAAAGCCAGTTTTAAGCCCAGAAAGACTCCTCTAAGCACTTGTTATTTGTTAAACCACAACTCTGTTCATTACTGTTCTACTTTGTCAACAGTAATATGCACCTCTATCATTTACAAATGTAACCTGACCGTTGCCAGTAATTCCCACTTTTCTTCTGCCATAAATACCAAAAATTCAGCTACTTCTACAATGCATGTAAGGCATACCCTAAACAGCTACCTTGGCCCTGAAATGAATTTGCAGTTAAGTCAACTGCTGTATTAGTTGAATTTTCTTTTTCTGAGTTCACTACAAGCTTTTCAGAGTCACTTAGATATGCAAGAAAAGGCTTTTGGAAACCTCAGCCCATTTCACCTGCTCTGTCTGCAGAGAAAAAATGATCAACCTAAAATCACAGCTTCATCGGTGTCTGTCCTAATTTCAAATCCATGTACTATCCAACTAAACCATCATCTTTCAAGATATTTACACCCAAATAAATAACTGGCTAAGAAGATATGTCTTCTGTCTTCCCACATTTTAATTAGCAAGCAAGTCAGAGCCACCTACAAACGCCCATCCCTCTGCCCTCCTCCTCTTGCTCCTCCCATTTGATCCCTGGCCACATTATCTAAATTCGACTTTGGTGCCACTAGTCTTGAATCAGACTGTAAATTCTTTTTGTAGGACCTCATACCTTACTATGTACAGTAAGTGTGCAAGATGATGTAGAGTACTAATCCTAACACGACCTTCAAGCATTACTGAAATACAATATAATTTCAACCTGACAAGTATACAAATCTTCACTGAATGTTACCTGCAAAACACAGATTAGGGAAGTTTCTTGAATACAAAATACTTGTTTTTTGACATTGTAGATACTGTTTTACCTACCTACATGACAATAATTTTTTTAAGAACTCTGACCAGGACATTAGCTCCTTTACAAAAAAAGTCAGAAAGTCCAGAAAGTCTTAGGGTATCTGTTCTTATGTGAAACGTAAAGGGACAGATTCATGTTTAGATTATGTCCTCTCATACTTTTATACAAGCATGCATATAAACATATTTGAGAAAAATGGATACTGACAACAAGAAAAAACCAATTAACAATAAAATTCACTTTACCAAAAGCATAGATATTTAACATATGTAACAAGCAGATGCATATCTTCTCTGTGCGCTCTCAAGAAGGAATACACTAGTGCTTTCAGTATCAGCTTAAATCAGTTATGTGCTACAACCTCACTGCTCTTTTTCTAGTATGATAGCAATCACCATTAAGTACTGTCCCAATCACATAAATTGCTCTCTATGTCTTAGGGCTGTATTTTAGCAACAGGGTCCACCCACACATATAATTAGTTGGCAGGAGTGGAATCTTGAAATTGCCTCAACTGACTTCTAGAAAAGTATGAATCAACTTTTAGCACTTCCTCCTTTTTTTTTTTTTTTTCCCTCTCCTTGAAAGGGAGGGTGAAGGGGAAGATTGCTGAACCTCAAACAGCTGAGATGCTACGGTATGTCAGAGGTGAACCTGGACACATGAAATTTCCCTGACCTCCCCATCATTTTTCAGGGTTGGGCCTCTTCCAGGAAAAATAGATTTTCAATACTTCCGCACCCCCCACCCCCCAGTTTCTCTTTCTGGTGAATTTCTAGCTTCCAGAAGTCCTTTAAGTGATCATTTCCTACAAGGCTTAGGATTTCAAATTCTAGATGAACCATTGCAGAGATGATAAAGATGTGAAATAATCTTGTAAAAACTTTCTAGCGGAGTCTAAAAACAAAGCCAAGTAACCTGCACAACCAAGTAACTCTGAAAACTTAGAACTGAGTTTGCAGTTAAAAATATATCCTGATTCCACTTTTGATTCTTCCTTTCAGAGATTGAATGATTTCTAGATATTAAGACACAGACATCACAATAAGGATTAAGCAGTATGTAGAAAAGTTTGGCCTAATTCGCATGCCTGTGATAAATGAAATGAAAGTTTTAAACAGACAGCTATGTTTTAGGTGTCAAACATTTCTTGACGTCTGTGGCAGTTGGCAGCTGCAAACATCCGACTGAAAGCCCCATCTGCTGCTTCACAGCTTCCAGTCGAGGATGTTTACAGTCGCTCACTGTCAACAGCAATACACATTCCTTGGCTGTTTATTTTATATTATTAACATGCAGAAGCCTCCAAGCAGGTTAGTTAAGATCACTACAACTTCTGTTGCTGTGTTGCTGCCCGTAGATATACACGGGACTGTTTTTACAGTATTTACTAATGAAATAAAGTACAACTTCCAGAGGAACATTTGCAAACAGCCAGGCTTATTTTCTATTCAAGCGTTACTCTTCTAGTATTACGTTGCCTATTTTACACCCAGTAAGAATTAAACAAAGACGTACAAAAAGAGAAATTTGCTTCCACTGTTGTACTTGTTTTTGTTCCCCAAGAGACTTGTGCAATCCTGTCACATTCATCCAAAAACTGCATTACTCTACAACAAAGTTCACTTATCAGCACAGCAACTAAAGATAGTAACTGGCACAAAAATAGAACCAAACCCTTCCTAAGGGTATTTCTCTAAAGTGTCTGGGATGGCTTCCTTCCCCACAGAAAAGTGTGTGCAAGGAAATTATATGATATTAGAAGTTAGCTTATGCAAGATTTGTTTCTAAATAAAACCATGGAAAAAACCCTACCACCCATCCCACAGGGAACTGTGGGTAAGAGCGAAGAAGTTGTATAGTAAGCTCTGCAAAGGCTTCAATGAAGTTCAGACCTGCTACAAGATTTCTACAAATTATCTGAGCTAACCAGTTGCTGGTACACTTCACAGAGAGTTGGCAGAATGGCATTTCTCACCAAATGAAAAAGCCAAAATGATCTGGCATAAGAACATCTCGGTTGTACAGTTCTGCTGTTTGTTTTTTGTTTTATCTCCCATTTCCTTATTAAGTTAATGATAGGGAAAATTAAAGATTAATCACTCAACTATTTTTCTGAAGTCATATGAAACCGCAGCAGGCAAGCAGAATGATTATATCACTCTAATTAGAAGGTGTTTTTCCTTGAAACTTTCTTACCCCCAAATGAAATTACCACACTGTAAACTGAGTAGGTTATGAAAAGACTGTAGGTGGAACACAGAAGCCTGTGGCGTATTTACTCAAACTGGTAAGCGTGAAGGATCTCTATAAATCACTTTCAAAACTCAGGGTTATATTTTCTATACTAAGGTTAAGAAAATTAATCTTTCAGGCAGCAGGTGAAAAAAAGCAGAATTACGCTGGGGCCTTTCCCTTTATTCAATATCAACTTTGAGCTACTAAAGCTTCCTAGGGAATCACATTTTCTCAATGGGTCAAGTCACTAAGGAAACAAAGCAAACTTTATCAGTGCTGCACAACTCTACATTCCAGGAATTCCTAGCACTTGGCATCTATATACCACACCAGAGCCACAGGATCCACTCACCCTCTCCTTAGGAAAGCTACCATGACAGGCTATGAGACTCTCAAGTAGGGTCCCCAACTTTTCACAAAGTTGGCAATACAAGGAGGTACTGGCCATTTCAGTGTGAGGTCTACTGAAGAACAGGGCAGTAAGAAAATACATTTACTATAACAATACTTTGGGAAAAAAGGAAAAGACAGCTCCTCTTTTGGCAAGTTCTATCTTATTTATCACAAACCAGCTAAGAAAAACACTTAAATCACCTTGTAAAACAATATGTATAGATAGTAACAAAAAAAAGCCAACAAACAAAACCCTCAAATGCAAAACACTGATTGCAGAATGAAGACAAATTGCACCTAGTCATTACACTAAATTATGATTTTATTTGTAGACACTCTGGCCTAATATCTACAACTTAAAGAGGGAAAATGTAGGGAGCCTATAAAATGCAATTAATTAGATGAAGGACATTATATCAGCAGCAATATGCAATTCCACTCTATATATGGCTACCTTTCAATTTTAAAAAAACAAACAGATTACATCTGTATGAAAGTCAAAACAAGGTCAATCTAAAACTGTGAGGCACTTTGTCACACAGTATGGACTGTTATGCAGAAGAAGGCAATGAGTTGTCTTTACCACTCCGATATTTAATTTGTAAAGTATTCCTACAGAGGTGTTTAGTAAGAAAGTGTCCAAGACTTAAATAGCAATTAACTTGGGGCTTGATACATGCTGATCTTGATAAGGTGAAACACAGCTGAACAAATATAGGTATGACAAAGGGAACAACATCCTAACTTTCCGATGTCTTCATGAATTTATAGTTCATGTCCCAGAAGGAAAAAGGGGCAAACTGGTAGCACTAAGCCCTGCTCAGTGAAAAAAAAGCTTTCCACTGCTTTTCTCTCATTCCCCTGAAATTTCTAAGTCAGGTGAAAGGATTATTGGTGACAAAGAAAGAACTATAAAAACAAACAAACAAAGCAACTAAACCAAACTTGCCAAGTGCTCCTAGAATTCAAAAACAGGGCCTCTACCTTTTCTGTTACCTTCCATATAGATGAGGTGATAGGGTAACTCAGGTAAATTAGTTTTTAGATTAGCACTGGAATATCAATAGATAAAAATGCCAATTAATAGCTACATAGAATTTGCAAAACTTAACTCATGGCAATTATTTCCTAAGTTGCTTTATAGTTTATATTTTCAAATTTGCTTGTCAAAAACTTTAAGATCATCATTAAATATGGAGAAATATTATTCCTCCTCTTCCTGTCACTGACAGCACAAGAAGATTAAGCACACATTACTTATATGAACTCAAGTTCACAGCTGTTATGATACAGCAAGAGTATCTCCAACTGTTGCAGATTGAATCTAATTCTCCCAACTGCATTTGAGCTCTAAATGCCTGAAGCAGCAAGCTCCCCCTACACTAAGCAGGCAGTTGCAGACAAGCAGTTGAAATTACACACCAAATGAGACACAAAACATCCAAACGTTTGGGAATGAGATGTCCAAACTACTGATAAAATCATGAACAACATGTAGTGCCTAGTTTTCTTGAGCCTCTCCTCAATGTCTAATCATTAAGGATTTTAATCAGCTTTTAATCCACCCAAGTAAATGGCTACTACAGTGCACCTCACTAGCAATATATCTGCTGAGAAAAGCCCAAGAACTTACTTCTTGGATATCAGCTGATCCTACTTCAGTCCCCTTCATAAGAGATACCCCACACCTCCGGGGAGAATTACATTCTTCGTCCGCCAAAGACTGCTCCTCAGATTTCCAGGAATCTGTATCACATACATGAACAGAAGTTATTGTAATTCCAGAAGTGCAGCAGTTCGGATCACATAGTTCTCATTATTAGGACTGTCTGCAAGAAGTCAGATAGCTTTTAACAACCATTATTACAACTGTGTCCTTTTCTGGTACTGTCATTTAAAACTTAGAATGTGTTTAAAGTGACACATTACTACTCCTGAATGCAGCTGTCTCTCAATTAATGTAGATAAAGGTTAACTGCTAAGGCAGCTAAAGTATTCAGAAATGACACTGAAGACTTTAAATTTCCCACCAGAGGCAGGCATAATGATTTCCCATTTATTGCATTAAGAAACATACAGATTACACAACCAAAACCAACCAACAATCAATCTCAGATTTAACATCATTTCAGAAAAGCAAAATCCCCAGAGCTTTTAAGATGGAGAAAAATTTATTCATGCGCTCATTCTAGAGGAAGAAGGACATAGAGAACCCCCGTGAGATGGATGAACAAACAGATATACAAGACAGAACTACAATACTAGGCAAAACCCAAAGAAACAGAGACTGAGAAGAGCATAGAAAGAACACAATAAGGAGAAATAAAGTAAACCAACCTAAAGTATAGGGAGAATACACACGACAGTTTTGAAATCTCAGTTATGTGCACACAACAAAAGCAAAAGAACTGCAGGACATAGCACTTAACTGAAACGTATATACTTAAAACATATTATTTATCAATTTGCACTCCTGACACCTTTTGAAGGTACTTGAACCCATTCTGTATGTGCCACATGAAACAAAGGTGTCTTTGATAAGCCCATCTCCACCAACCAGCTACAGCAACAAGTGAAGGCTAAAGAGGAGTATGAGCACTGTTTATACTCTGCTATAGCATCAGTGAACAGTACAGTGTTGTTTACTCCTCTCCATTTCAATGTCATAAGGGAATCACTGTGAAGCCTGCAAACCTTAAGTATTGGCCAGAATGGAAGATGCAACAGGTTCAACTGTCCCTTGGTATCAGCTGGCAGCAGTGGGCGAGACCCAGGTGGTTCAAAGCACTTCTCTCCTTGTCAGCAGAGCCAAGTGCCATGCCAGTTGCTGTTCCACGAGCAGAGCAGCACCCAGCCTGAAACCGCGCCTAACTAACTCTACATCAACTCTTGCGCCAAGTCCCAGTGCAGAACTATTAAGTTTGTGGCTTCCTATTTCAGATAAATACAAAGACCATGTACTGGGTCAGCACAAGAATAAAGATCATATATTAGACCAGAAAACAGTCCCCAGTGGTAGTAACTTCACATAGTTTTATGGGAAAAGCATTGTCCAAGAGAGCATAACATAACAGATCCCAAGCTTAGCAAGGAACATTTACTTAGATTTAACAGCACGAACAAAATACCTACAGCACACAACTCATTCAGCTGCACTGTCCATTTTCAAAGGGAAGGCAAAATACAGCTGCAGTGATAAGCCTCTGGCACAGGGGACAAATTACAGGCATGGCACATAGAGATCCCTGGACACAGGAGCAGACATATGTTGGGCTGACCAGAACCATGTTCAAACACAGAATTCTGCCCCAACATCCTCCAAGAATTTCTAGAGCACTTTCATCCTGTATTTTGCGAACTGTCTCCTAACTCACATTTCTTATTTCCTTTATTCAGGACATATAATTTATGCTTAAGTCACATCTCTGGGGAAATATTTTATACCCTGCTTTACTCTTGAGAAAAACATTGACTTTAACTCTGATCCTTGTGTTGGTCCAGTGACTCACACCTCACATTCTACAAGTTTACCCTTATACTTCTAATTTCAGGGTCAGGTTGTTAATGCAGGAACCAGTTCTGCTTGCCTATAGGTAGGACACTGCACCCATCCCAAATCCCCTGCAAATACAGGGAAGGCCATTTTTTACTTCCCATTAGTCCTTTCCTCATTTAGAGCTCAAACACACAACTGGGACATAAAGACTCTCAAAATAATTAGCACAATCATAATGTTTGTCCTTCACCCCCATCAGATCAAAACAAATACAGCCTCCGATCACAACACTATTGTGACTTAGCGTGCTCCACAGTGAACTGCACAAGCCCTAGATGTTGCAGAAGAGTCTGCAAGGGTTCAGCTTACACATTCTTACCTATGAGGTTGTGCAGCGCATTGATTACTCTTGTTACAAAGGTACTTGAACATTACCAGAAATTAGTTCTAGATGAAAGAGAACCTCTACATACTACGTGAGGCAAAACATCCGCAAAGGTGCGCAGAAAGCAACTTTGTTAACAACACCATGTTCTAAACTAATTTAGAAAATGCTTGTTTATTCACAGCACTACTCAAGTAAAACTTAACACCAACATTTAAAGAACAAAACTAGAGTTCATGTGCAGCAAATGCACTAACCTTTGCACACATACTGACTGGGGCAATACACCTACTCAAGTTCCATTCTTCATTTATTTCCCACAGCCTCCCCTTTTCTTGGGTGTGACCAGGCTTATGAAATGAGGGAACAGAATTAGGCTGAACATCAGTAGTTAAACACTTGCTTGTTCCCACCACTTGAAATTAAACACTCTGACGTATCAGGCAAAATGTGGACATCATACTGACAGGGCCATGAACCTGAATCTTGTTAATGTTAACTTGTATCCTCATCACCCTGAAAAGGTCTCTCCTCCCAACTTTTCAGAAGCAGAAGCTACAAGAGACTAATAAGCACATGATAAAAAAACACCCACCAAGTTAAAAGAGAGGCACAATTCAGTCCTACAAAGCAAGGAGAAAGCATTAGACTGACCAGTGAAACAAGATGAGAGAGAGGGTTTTACCACCACAAATATCCTAGCTAAGACACTGTGGAAGCTCCACAGCGCTCAAAAAACTACTACACAGTAATCAACACTGACATGCCAAAGAATGCACACACTAGAAAATTCTGCAAGAGGAGAAGGCAGAGTGAGCCCCTCTGGAACAGCTAAAACAGACCTGCATGTGAGAAATGACAGGTAGGAGGAGGGCACAAAAAAAAAGTCAGAAGAAAACCCCACTGTTAACTTCAGGCATTGGGAACTTAGAATTATCCTTCTTCCTCACCTTCAGCCCAAAGTTTTCAGCGTTAGTCACAAAGAGTTACTCTAAATGCTGCCCGCACACAGCCTTCCACAGATGCAAACAGGTTGTGTTTTACTGCATTTTACTCCTGACAGCCGAAATAACTGCCCGGAGATTACAGAAAAGGAACAGAAAAAGAAACAGGACACATATGAAACTGTTTTCTATTAAAAATCCTCCACTTTTCTGACGGTCAATAGCGAAGAAAATCCCTGGTGGATAAATATAGATTTTGTAATCAGCTAAAAATTAGAGCTATGAGTACGTCTCTTGACAGCTCCAAGAACAGCTCTCAGTTGCTTAGACTCACAGAAAGTTTATAATCAACTTGCTGCAAAAGCTTTAATTTAGAACATGTGTCACTTAGGAAAAATACTGAAGCAAGACCTGACTTTATTTTTCAAATGTCTTAACAACTAATCCCCTTGGGATTATGTCAGGCATGTCACATTAGGATGACTTGGGCTCACCTTGACCAGCGAGTATGTTAAAATGCAACTAAACCTGTCTACATTTCCACTCCAACTCATGCTTCTAAAATTTCAAATGGTTACAGAGGAAAAGCATCTGTGGATTTAACACTGATCAAGAACACATTATCAAGTGTTTTATTCAACATGAAATGTCATAGGCAGAAGCAGTCTTACAAATAATGTAAAATTCATTTTCTACACACCTGAATTCAAAAAAGAAGGGGAAACTTTTCTACAGAAAAATCTATTTGCTGTGGTAGGCTGCTATTGTAAAAGGTATATTTATACAGTACAAGCTTTTGGTGCAAAGGATTACATATGCAAATGGCTGAGTTAATAAACTAGAGCTGAGAATGAGCTTTTCCTGTTCCTGTTAATTTATGGCCCGGCACCACATTCCTTTCACGCAATGCCATAATCTTCAGAGAATGAGTTCACATTATCCTCCTCAGAGTAATCTAGGAATGCAGATAGAAAGAACATCAGCCATCGCCTTCATAAGACTCTCCCGCTTTACCCTCAAGGGTTTAGGTGACTGATAAGGTTTTAGATATTATTAAAACTTCAAACATCCGTTCTTGGCTGCTACTACCCTCCGAGCACACAGCTTCCTGCCAGCGGGTACTTGTACCAACACTAAAGCCTTCACAACATTGATTCAACCAATACTGCACGTCCAAACCACCACGTGGTTCTCCAATCCCCTGCTCACCTTGTCACTCCTCAACTGCTGAAATGCAAGAATATGCAACTTCCAGATCTGTCCTTTATCCCAACAATAAAATAAGGAGTTTGGGAATACACCAGCTGCACCAGAAACCTTTTTGTACAATACAAACATTGGCACAAGAAGAGTTCAGGTATAAATCCCCCTCTAGACATGTCTCAGCCACAACCTAAAACTTGGCTTTCACTCCCCCAGTTGAATGCCTGCACCCATGTGGTGATGCCATCCATGTTTTGACCACTGCTTTCAACAGAAGAGGCTCAGTCCAGGAGCTTCTGCCACCCAGGAGAGCCACCACATTCAAATCACTCCCCCAAATCAGCAAGATAACCTCTTTGGAAAAGGGGACCCTGCTCAGGCATCTCATTCCAGGACAGTATTTGCAACTGCAAATAACAAATGGATTGATACCTTCACCTAGTTAGACCCAAGACTTAAGCCTCTATAAAAGCTAAGCTGCAGAGCAGATCTCTCTCTCCATGTCCTGCTGTAGAGGTGACCGAGGCACCTCTGAGGTGACAGAGGACACCTTGCATGGCCTTTTTCTGCAAGTCGCACAGACAAAGCAGGTGCCAATTCTGGGCTACGAGCATCAGGGCAGCTGCAGGTCAGGCATCTGCACACTCCAGCCCTTAGGCCACCCTGGATGTTTTGCCTCCTCCTTCTGTCAACTGTACAGAAAGTACAAACATGCTCCTGGCACATTTATCTTCACTCAGCTTTCTGAAGAATCAGTGAAATGAATCACATGCGGCACTTGTATCTATTCTACTAAAATAAACAAAACTCAACCACAGGATCACTTTTTAGTATTCAAAGCACTCATGCGCTGATGGACACAGCCCTGATGAAAATACTTGCTCAGATGACAACTCCTCCCTCTGTGGGCTTTAACAGCTCCTAACCCAATGCAGGGTCAGGGCAGTTACCTGGCTGCAAATGCACCTTGAACATCACATCTGTCTTCAGTTAGGCGAAGGGGATTCCAGTACAAAAGCAGCATTAACAAAATAACTCAGAAAACTACAACAGCAATATACCAGGTCTCTATAAGTAGATTTGTAACTAAGAATAAGAGCTATTAATTAGTTTTCAATGGTAACAGCAAAAAGCTAATGATGTATTAGGAGCCACTGACACTGCATTTAACATTTAGTATTTCCCTCATTTCTCACAAGGTGACAGACAGACTTACAAATTCATGATATGACACAAGAGGTCTCAACACACAAAAACTATTACCAACTATATTAACCTCATCGGGAAATCTATCCAGAAAGTGAATCCAATAGAAATTAATCTTTAACCAGATCTTTTGACAGTGAGCTCATAAGTAATGTTTCCATTCCCAGTATCTGTACGAGTTCGAGTTACAACAACGCTATGGACAACAGCCATAAAGAGGTAGCACGCATTTTAACATGTGTATATTAGGTTTGACTTTAAGAGCCAAGTTTTTGGTGGGAGAGGGGAGTTATCTTCTGCAGTCAACCTTTTTAAACTCAGCCTTCTCCATTCAAACAGCTGGCATATAGAAGAGCTTAAAACATAAAAAGCAAAGTGACCTATTGTGTTTTGACTCAAACTAGCTACAGAAGTAACCTTCAAGGTTACCTTGCCCTATGTGCGGCCTCAGGAAGGAAAAAAACCACAGTTTCAGCAAAGGAATTTCTTGCCTGGCTGGAGGCCACACCCGCCACAACAACTGATGGCAGGAAAGCATTTGGGTTCACAACTCTACCCGTAGCACCCAGCCGGAGGCGAAGCAAAACTTTCTCATTTTCGGAGAAGAAAAGAAACTCTTGCTCAATAAGTAGCAATTATGCTGCAGAATTTATATGCTGAGCACGGCTGAATGTAGGAGCACCAGATCAGTCAACCATAGCTTTAGTGCTTTGAGTATGATTAACAGAATGAACTTTCAAAGGTCAATTAAATGTCAACACATTTTAAAGAGATATTCTTCCTAAGCTGGGGTGATGTGTAACAACAGTACCTTCCAGAGCTGCTGTGCACTTTCACCTCAAAATTTTACCCATCTTATACTTACATGTGCAGATATAAAGATGATAACTAATTAACCTTTGATAGAAAACAATGGCTATTTACGCTCCTGGCTTTTCTATCACTAAGCCGTCTTTATTACTTGTGTCTAACCAAGTTCACAGAGACACTTGCCCCAAAATTTCATTTCAACTGTCGAGGGTGTGAGCAAAGTGAGAAGAAAAGGAGCAAGAGCAGTTTGAAAGTCTAATAACTTACTAAATGAAAATGAGAAGAGGCTTTTGATATGCAATTGAGCTGCCTCGATGTAAATCTGGAGGAGGATTGGGGGGGGGGGGGGCCCGGGACCGTAACTGAATTAATTATGAACGCATTAATCATGACTTTAGGCAGCCCAGTGATTTATCTCTTCACTTCTAAACATTTCTGACAATTGAAACTTCAGCTAACTAGCTCAAGACATCTTAAACGCGGAAAAGCTGAACGCTCAGTACGATTCATTTAAGCCACCCCTCAAACCGGACGCTCAAATCATTAGCTAGTTTAAAAGTTAAAAAAAAAAAAAAAAAAAGGCATCCATCTCAGTACAAACTAAAAGGATCAAAATCCCGACCAAGGCCTCACAACAATACCATAATCGTTCTGACATGAGCAGTATTTATTCAAAACCAGAGCTAAAGAATAATTTGAGAGTTGGGAAAAACCAGCAGAGAGCCGCACTCTGTGCAGACGCCAGAAAACGGGCTGGAGAGTTTTCCTTCCACAAGAGCAGCGGTCCCGCCACCTCTTCACAGGTAGGTTTGTAACTCCACGCAATTTTAGGAAGAGTTTTTTAGGAGGTTCCCGCTCCGGCCCTGACAGTCCCGCCAGGTTTTGAGCCAGGTGCCGCGGGTTGCGCACGGTGACGGCTCTCCCTAGACCGGGGCCAGGGCGGACAACCTTCTAAGTTCCTAAAAAGTTTCCAGACGCGGGGGCTGCCTGACCCCCACTGGCTCCGCGGGGGCCGCCGGGCGGGGCCGCCCCGTCCTGCTGCACCTGCGGCCCCGGCCGGAGCCCCGGGAGCTGCGGGCGCAGGGGGCAGCGCAGCGCGGCCCGGCCCGCAGGTGCCCCGGGACCCCCGCCCGCTCCTTACCTGGACGGGTCCCGCCCAACTTTCCCACTCCGGGCGAAACTTGCGGCAGGCAGCGGGCCCACTCCCGACGGCCACCTCCAGTCCAGTCCAGTTCAGCCCGTCCCGTCCCGTTCCGCCCCAGCCCCCCGCCAGCCCGGCCACAGGGGCGGGGAAAGGGGGCGGAGGAAAGCAAGCCCGCCCCGCGCTAGGCATTGTACGCCCCCGGAGCGCCCTTCCCAGCGGTTGAGGCGGCGTAGGCTCCTCCTCCCCTCGCCATGTTCTTTGTTTCTCCCGCTTTTCCCGGCCGTTCCCGGTGACGCCGCGGCCGCCCCGGCGGGGCCGGCGGAGCGGAGCGGGGCCGCCCCGGCCGCAGGTGACCGAGCGGCCGCCCCCGCCCGAGCGCCGCCCCCCCGCCGGAGAGGATCCCGGCCCGCTCCGCCAATGGGCTCGGG
>NW_024582091.1:10408576-10701134 GCF_017639235.1 Corvus kubaryi
AGGACAAGCAGAGTGATGTCCCCGCTGGCCGTCCGGAGAGAGGAGTTGGTAGAGACCAAAAGCCTCCCTTGACTCGCCCTTACGTCAGTTTTGGATTGTAGGGAACACCAAGTCCCTTATATACCCAAGCAGCGAGCAGAAGAAATGGTAGCGATAACTCAGAGGTGAAAACCGCTACTTGGGGTCTCCCATGTCTATCGTGGAATTACCACGATTTGAGATCACCCAGTCCGACCGTCCCCCTGGCGCTGTAACCCTAAACCACGTCACCCAGCAGCACAACCGGAGACTTCTTGAGCACCTCCAGGGGTGGTGGCTCCACCATCTCTCTGGGCAGCTATTCCAGTGCCTGCCCACCCTAACAGTAAAAAATCTTTTTCTATTATCTAATCTGAATCTCCCGTGTCTCACCTTAAGGCCACTTCCTCCAGTTCTCTCACTATGTTATGCTCATTTGGTGACCGACAAGTATGCACCATTCGGTCCTACCCTGTAAGTCACAGTTATGCACCTCAAAACTGGATGTTTATTGTTTATTCTCAAAATACATATTTTTATTGCTTGGTGCTTGAACGTGAACTTCTGTCATTATTCCAGTCCTCAAGTTCAGGCAAACCCTTTTCCAGGCTATCCTGATCTTTCTAGTGGCTGTTTCTCCCAGCTGCACCATCAGGGAATGTCACTGGTACACTCCGTAATTAAGTGCGTGGATGGACATGTTAAACTTTAGGTAGGTGTGATGCCCGATCCTTCTGGAGCTTCTTTCTGTGAAGGAGTACTCACTCTGTGGCATCTTTTAGCCAGCTTCTTACCCATGCTGCAGCATCTCACCAACCCCTGTAACAGTTTTCTGTGAAATTATGTACCAAATGCTGACTGAGATCTAGTCATGCTGAACCTCCTGCCTTCTCCTTATTCAGGAACCTTCCTTTGCTCACAGAGGGTACTGGGTTTGCTTCACAAAATACACCTTTGGTAAAGTCCTGTTGCATTTTATCCCACTTTCCACTTACTTGCACCTATTTAATTGTATTCTCCTTACATATTTGCTCTCAATCCTTAGTGACTTATGGCAGTAGACAGATAGTCTGCAGTTGTTGGTGCTGATTTTGAATGCTGGCAGTAAAAGCACACCAGTGGGTACCCCATGTGGGCTTCCTCCTGGGAAGAACATCTGACTCTTGCCCTTTGATGACGATTTCCATGGAAGAAGTCCTATGCCAGTGATATAGCAGAAATAGAGGCTAATTCCTGCTTGTATGCCATACGCTGTGTCTTGTGGCCGTGGAAGACTCATCAATATTATGATTAACAAAAATAGATTTGGCTAACTTGGATTTTTCTCCCATACATGGCATGAATGTCCTTCTTTCTCAGCCTTTAGTCTTGAGAGACGAATATCCGTGTGTAGGCACCCTTCCTGTGCATCTCAAAACAGAGCCTGGGCTTAGATTTTTTTGCTGCATTTCTATTTCTCAATTAAGATCTGACCTACTGATCTGATTTGGTACTTTTCTGTTGTCTGCAGGTTTTAGCACAGATGTTCAGGTGTTATTATTGTTTACAAGGCTTGCATTTCCATCACAGCCAGACATGAGTCCAGGGACAGAGCCTAGCCGTGCCATTGTGGTACAAATGTCTCATCAAGGATAAACCTGCCCCCAACAACCCACAGCTCAAGTTGGGCAAGATGTAAGGGATGCTAAAGGACCAATGACATCTAGTATTTATACTGGAATAGTTACCTAAGAATTAAACCAAATTTCAGCAGCAGAGCAGGGCAAAAATTTCGGAATTGCTCATATCCATACTGCATAAATCCCTCCTGCAAAAGCCCAGCTTCACAATATGTGGGTGAAGTAAGATGCTGGTCACAGCAGATACATAGTGGTCTGCATTGCCTTTATGGTCTACCTCTGACTGACCCAGGGTAATTGGCCATGTTCCTCATAACCAGTTTCAAATGTGAGGAAAACTTTTCCTAAGCCACTTTTACAGGGGAAGAGGGTTGTGTAAGTGTCATATCTCACTACCGCCATCGACTAAGGGCAGGAATGGGCACTGCTGCTTGGCTGACATCTGGTAACCCCATCAGAGGTGATCTGGTAACCCCATCTCACCAGGCTTTAACACCCAGATGGATCAATCAGAAGGCTGAGTTAGCCCAATCTTGCTGGCCTTTGAAGACCTGAACATTACTTGTTTACACTTAAAGTAGATTGGTAAACATATAAAATTTGGTCACATATTTAAAATGTGCAGGCCTATATTTATTACCTTTTTTCACTCACATTTTTTTATTGTAATATCTGTGAGTGAAAGCTATTAGACCGCCAAATGAAATGTTCTTTGAGTTAGAAAAAAAATGGTGTCTACTTTGTTAGGGGCATATCTCTTACAAACATGGTAAGTCAGTGGTGCTCTTGTAGTGATTAATGGAGATGCCATTCAGAGTTCGTGGGGTGGAGGGGGTTGGGGTTTTTTAATTACCAAGATAAACACCTTATCAAGTCCATTGCTCAAAGACAAAACAACTGTGTTTTACTTACTTTCACTGCTGTAGTGAGATGAAAAAGTGGTGATATATTCTCCCCAGAGGTCATCATAGATACAAATAAGGTTGTGGATCTAATATATATACACAGACTGGTGGACAAAGCCCAGGGTTTATTGTACTGTAAGAGAAACTGAACAGAAGGGAAGGAGGGGATTAAACAAGGCATTTGGAAAGAAGAGGTATCTACCTTACATGGCATCTGGTTTGCAGTAGAGCTGCTGGATGGGAGGCTGAAAGGAACAAAAAGCACAGTCATTTAATTTAATTTTTTAATGAAGGACAAACACACTGCAATATTAAGAGCAAAACCAGTAATATCTTCTTGCCTCTTCTGATCCAAACTCAAGAAATGTGTCTCACATCCCTTTTGAGCCAATACTCATGCTCTCACATATTATTTCCACCAGAAAACCAAGTCAAGGGTAGAGCTGAGAGCTTCAATATTTATTCAGTACTCCTAGCATTCTTCCAGTCTATTTTCTATCAGAAAGATTGATTCCTCATGTTTCCCTGAGTCAACATATTCCACCCTTCCCTTGCAGCTCTGACCACTTGTCTTTGCCTCTTATCTGGCTTTTCCCAGTCACAAACAAGCAACACATTCTGGCTGATGTTCTGTTTCTGTGTAGCATGGCCTATATAATCTGAGGCTTTGGGTGAAATTAATATTACACCATTTTTCTTACTCTAGAAATGTTTGTACTAAAAAAGTGACAAAGATGGGCACCCCTCCAAGCAACACATTTCAGCAGTACAAAATGATTTTCTGTGTAGTCCAACTTTCAGAACAGCTCTTGGTTTTATAATGTCTAGCACAAGAGGATCTGATGTGGGTTGGCTGATAGATACAACCATAATGAATCTGCTTAATGAATAACGCTAAGATTGGGCAGTTCTGCCACTTCATTTCTGACTGAAACAATAATTCAGAAAAATACATTGCTCCAAAATTCATTTTCTTCTTCACTGTAATGACGCTTTTTCATCTGCAGGAGATGTAATGTGAATATATAACATTTGGACCAGAGAGGTTATATCTTTGTCCTCCACTATTGTCTTCAGTGCTGGAACACAGCAATGGGTTTCTTTGAAAGCACAGTAGACAGCTTTTTAAAGTGGCCTCTCTGGTAAAGAGGACAGCAGCAGATGTCCAATTCAGTACTTCTATCATGCACTCGGTGAGATACAATTAAAGAGAGGTATGTAACCTTTAACTTTCCAAAAACATGATCAGAGAAACTGGAATATTGTCTTGCGTCTGAGCTTTAAAGTAAAATTAACACAGCTTAGAAAATACTTGAAAAATACAATTTTACAATTTAAACAAGTGATGTTTAGACTTCAGATCTCAGCTATAATGAAATACTATTCTAGACTGATAGGGTTCAATTTAGTGCCTCACAGAGGTACCCATGATATATATCCCTCCTATTACCAGTTACCCTCTTCTCTCTCCATAATTATTAATACCACAGTTTACCTCCATATAGCATAGTAGAAGAAGTATATGCTAACAAAAAATACCTGAGTTCCCTAAGAAAATTACTATATATGATGTATTGACCATGACAGCATACGCTTGTCATTTCTGGTGAGCTTCATGGGACTATGCAATAGTTAATTCCAGAGAAATGCTGTGGTTGAAAACGATAAAATAAAATAAAATAAAATAAAATAGAATAAAATACTATAGCCAATTTTCAAAAGATGCAGAAGCTCTGTTTTCAAGCCTTGTTGCCAAGTCATTTGCAACTTACATTTGAAACAACAAAACCCTAAAGAATAATGAGCAAATCAATGTACAGATACATGCCATATAGCTTGAATGCATGTGTTTGCTTCACAGTAGGTGGTGTTACAGCTCTTCTTTTACCCTAACCTAGTAGCTTTGGAAGAGGGTAGGGATTTTTCCAGTAGCTGTTTTGAATTGCATTCTGCTATTGTCTGATAGCATCACTAGCTGAAACCTTAGCCATGAAGTCAAAGTTAAGCCAGGCATGAGAAAAATCTTTAGTACTGAAGGCCAACAATAAGGGCAACGTGACTTTGAATTGCTGTTTAAAGAACGAAGGGCCCGGTTTTTGCCCTTCTGGTATCAAAGGAATTTTCTCCTTAAACCGTCTTGCTAAAGACAACAGGACTATATAGTTAGCGCCACTTGAGATTAGTAAAAAGCAAAAAATCTAGTAGTAAGAGGCAAACAATTACAATTAGAAATACTTCTAATAAATGTCTTTGAAGACAAAGAAAGTAGTTCTCCTGGTACAAGATATTACATAAATATATACATTTAAAGCAATTTATATTTGTAATACTAAAAGAGAACAGTAAATGTCTGTAGCTCTTTGCATCTTCTACCAGAAATAGACCAGAAAATATTAAATGTATAATTCCCTAACAAATTAAAATTTGGAGTAGAGGTCAATACAGAAACAAGAGAGGGGAGAACATGAAATACTGTATTGCAAGAACTATTATTTACTCATTTTTGGACAGTTCTGTGGTGGTAAATGTGTGTAGCATGAACAGACGCACTGTGCATGAGCTTGTAAACTGTGTACATTGGGGAGATGCCATCAAACAGCATGAACTAACAATTTTGGTTTGCAAGACAAGCTGCTACTATCACACGAGTTTTGTAAGGCTCCTCTTCTCTAGCTGAATGTGTGGGACAAGAAAGCAAAGTAATTAGTCCATATCCTTTGCTTTTTTCTGAGATAATTTTTCTCATTGGCTAGAAGTCTTTTTTTTTTTTTTTCTCAAAAGATACTTTCAAGTTTCAGGTTTTCTGTGCTGTTTCCTACAACATTTGTACAGTAACTACAGCATAAGGAGCAAATAAGTAATGCCACAATATTTTATCACATTATTACTTTGGTAATATTAAATCATTGAACATGTCATTCATGATAGTATTATTTTCTATAGCAAATTACCAGGAAAAGCAAACATCAGCATTTTTCTTAAAAGAGTAGCTGGTGGAGTGTAGCTAAAGATTGTATCGTCCAGGGACAAAGAATTACAGGGCATAACTGTAATTCTTATATTGCATAATATGAGTGCTTGATTTTGTGGCTTTCTTTTAATGTAGCTTTTAAGTTTCTTTAAAAATTGGAGGAGGAAACCGCAAATTCATCATGACATTGGCACATTGGGGCTGAAATGTTTAGGCACCCCATTGAAACCACACCTGCTTGAAGCAGCTTTGTTTGGTTTTAGCAGTAGCAGTTTGTAGGAGGACCAGCACAAGAACAGGTCTGCTCGGTGGGTTTCAGTGGTAGTGGCGGCCACAGAGGATTCAGGGAGCTTGGCTATCACTCCAGAACCTGCCACACTATTTTCATGTGACAGCTCTTCCATCTGTTCCTCTCAAGGGTGATCCATTGATCAACAGTGCTTCCCGAATCACCTGCCCCTGCCAGCTGCCCCAAATCTGCCTCATTCCTTCCATTTATTTTAATTTTGTAAAGTTCTTGGAGATCTGCTGATGCAAAACAATGCTGGAGAGGCAGGTGCTTTTCCCAAACACTGCCTGCAAAACAGATTGGAACAAAGAAAGAATGAACCAGAAATAGGACCAAATCTGCCTGATCAAGTGACGAGCACCAAGAACAAGTGAAACCACAGATAGGAGATCCATATCCTCCCACTACACTGTAGAACAGGTAACAAACCTGTTTTTCAGGTCTTGGTAGTTGCAGTAGTAGAGATGCTGTGAATTTCTGTCTTTCAGCTGTCTGCAACAGCAAATACATTTTGTGGGTGATTGCATATTTTCAAGCTAATCATCAGGAAAGCTCTGGAGCACAATGTTGCTTTCCTGCAGAGATGCTTTTTAATTTAGTCCTGGTACCCGATGGCTCTCAAACACTAAAGGGTCTAGAGATCCACTGTGAAGAGGCAAGGTTGTGTGTCTGTACAGAGAGAAAGGACACACCTGGTGTTACATGAAAGACCCCTTTCACATGAGCTGCATGTCCATCCAGGCCTGCTCATCCCACCCTCATCTTCACGTCCTACCCTCGCTTCCACATCCCACCATGCTTCTGCATCCTGCCCTCATCTCTGCATCCCACCTTTGTCTCTACATCCCACCCTTGTCTCTACATCCCGCCCTCATCCTCAGCCACCCAGCTTTTCATTTTGGTGGGCATTTCACCTGGAACAGCTCCAGAATGATGTGCTTGATTCTCATGATTGCCATAATAGTTTCACAGCAAGTTTCAAAAGTGCACTGAACTGACAGCACTGTTGTGCTAGAATAGCTAGAAAATTTCTGTACTAAGGCACTGCCTTAGCTTGCACTCCCATCTCCTAGAAGCCAGTTTTGTTAAAACACACAACTCAAAAACTGAAGTCTAGTAACATCGTAGTACATATACTTGAATAAAATCTGCATTTTTTTCCATCAGCTGAATGATTTAATACATGTGGTTTATTCAGCAAGGTTGCGAATGAGCTGCTGTAACAGTAACTTAATGATGGCAAGCTCTGAGTTTCAGGCAGTGCTTTTTATAGCAGGTCATTGCTGTCTTCAGTGTTTGAGACAAATACTGGATTCATTGGGAGATCTTTCAGCAGAAGGATATGTTGAAAAGCAGCTCTGTCAAAGTGACTTTGCTGCTAAACATTTTCTAGTAGTCATAGAATCTGAAATCTGATTTATTAATTAAATCTTATCAGCACACGCACTAAAGAAACCTGCATGGCTGAACTATGCCCTTCTTAAGTGAGATTAAAGGACATGACAAAAGTTTGTAATAGTATGCCTCAGCCCACATTTCCTGTAAAGGATATAACTTGTTATTTTTCAAAATATGCTGAATATATTTTCTTTATATCTTGGTTTATTATGACCCGTGGGAGCAACTGTAAAACTGAAGCATGCAAAAACTAAGTGAAAAAAATAACTGGGTTACACAGGAGGAGCTGGCATATCCTGACTGTATTATTCTCCTACAAAGGAATAGAAAGGTATTTGGCCAGATTTTCTCCAAAAGGGACAAAAACTTCAAAAGAATCTTTGCTTAAACATTCATTGAGTAATTTTTCAACTAAATTTATCAAGCTAAATGACACATTGAGAGAAATAGAGTATGTCTTAGCATGAACAAAGGAATAAAGAAAACCCTGTCAATTAGCAACATGTAGCTGAGAGCATCATCCTATGACATTTCTATGAGATAGCTGTAAATAGTGCCTAGTCCCCCAGTATGAGACAAACATCTTGCAGCCTGCTCTGTGCTGGGTAATTACAATGCACTGAGCCTGTATGTTCAAATTTGTCCTTGATAGGAAAACAATTCCCCAAGCCCCAGCAGGTTACTCTGTAACCAGACATAGGCAGCTTGGTGCCAGTCTCCCCCAAGCCCCAGGCACACCTCTCCTGTCTTTCACATTTTGTTGCTGCTGTTGTGTTTTTGCACCAGTCTGTGCTTCTTCCTGTAATCTAGGGTGGTTAATGTGCAGCACTGCTTCCCCACTGGCAGACTTCTAGCCTTTGAAATTCATTTGAATTCCTCATGTGGTGGCACCAAGGCACATGGATAGTGGTGGGCTGGTGCTCTCTGAGGGAGGTGAAGTGTTTACCAAAGCTGCTTTTTCCCCTTGCTGATCTGCACCTCTCTAAACCCCCAGACTGCCCAGAGAGACATCCTCCAGTGTGGAGCAGGCTGGAGGCTGGAGGCACCTCTGCTCTGCTCTGACTCTGCTGT
Source organism: Corvus kubaryi (assembly GCF_017639235.1). Classification (NCBI taxonomy): domain Eukaryota; kingdom Metazoa; phylum Chordata; class Aves; order Passeriformes; family Corvidae; genus Corvus; species Corvus kubaryi. The sequence continues at coordinate 10,416,848 of NW_024582091.1, forward strand.
GAGGTGAGCACCCTTGCTGAGTGCCATGTTCTCCCAGGGCTCCCAGGAACCCTGTGCCCATCACAACCTCACCGTGCCCACCTTCATCCCAGAATCTCCCAGTGCCTTTCCAGTTTCACAGAGACAGCTACAGTCCTTAACCCCTGGCCAAGGTGACAGCAGATTGGAAAGCACTGCACACGGAACAGCAACATGGAGACAGCTGAATAAGTCCTGAATTACTCATTTCAGCAGTGGCACGTAACAAAAGCAGCATTGGTTGGTAGTGCAGTAGTTTACTGGGTGTTACTGTGGCATCAGGGTACTGCCTACCTTGGCTTTGACCCAGCCTGTGTAGTTACTGTTGGAGGGGGATTTGTGTGCAGCCCTTTGCCATCTCTCCTCTGCTAGAGAGCATTTTCTGGGCTTCTCTTATGCCTTTTTCTGATCCTTTTCTGCCACGCCAGAAAAAAAATGCAGGGGCCTTTTTCTGAGTACTCCTTTCTTATGTCAAGGAGCAGTCAGTTGTCTTTGGTTTCACCACCACTGCTATTCCAAGTCTGTATCTACTTCACACAGCCTGAGTAATGTGGTACTTTAGGCTTCTGGCACCACTTGCTAAGCCTCCTGATGGCAACAAGCCCACCTCCAATGTTGCACCACCTCCATGGTGCCATCGTAACCATGACCCAGCTGCTGCTCACTTGCTCCCCCGTGGGAAGCACAGGCCTGGTTTTCCCGCTCTTTGTTCCCTGTGTGGAACAGGTGTCTCATATCCAGAGAGGCTCACTGCAGTTGTTCACCACAGTTGTGTTTGTTTTGCTTCAGCTGCCCCTGTTTCTGATCATGTCTCACTTTGGCTCTGAGGGTGTTACAAAAATTGGTTACAATGTCACCCCCTTGAGCACTGAATCAGTGGCAGAGGCTGCTGCCACGTACAGGGAACAGTCCATTTGCATCCTTCCTCAAGCATCCTCACGACAGTCCACCTTCAGAAACCACAGGAATATTGCAGAGCAATTAAATAGCTCCTGGCATTAAACATGAACATGCTCAGTATGACATTTTGCCAAGGGTGGATTGGGATTTCATACAACATCTCACTGCAGGTACTTACACACTCTGTTGGACATGAATGCTTGGCTAGACAATACGTCTTGCCTTGGAGGAACCAGCACAAAGCACCGATGCGCCAGCACCTGTGGGAGCAGATGGCTTGCCTACTTTCCTCCAGACATTAAGGCTCCAAATCCACAACACATCTCTTTCTCAGATTTACAAAAAGCTGCAGAGGAACTGTCTCCTGTCAAATTTCTTGTTTGGAGCTGGTGGGACCAGCTCCAAACTCAGCTATTCACATTGCATTGTTCATTTCTGAAAACTTATACTCTAGAGTTTAAAACTAAAGGCTGAAAGTGGTGGGGAAAACCCAAGCAAACCACAGCATGTGTGACTAAAAGCAAGATGAGAATCAGTGGTCCTTGAGGCCTAAACCCTTGTTTGTGAATCACCAGGGACTGGAATACAGATCCCATCAGTGGGCAGCAAGGCAACAGATTGTGTACAGGTGGTCCAGCAACACCAAACCTGGGGAGAACTGTAATACCAGAACTTTCCTTGACTTTCTGAAATCCAAGACAGTCAGTCAATACAGAAAGTATGCTGAGTGACCATTTCCAGCTCCAATAGGAATTTTCTCTGACCTTTTGACAACTACCTGCTGTATCACCTCCCCAGCTCAAAAAAAGGAGAGAATAGTTTCCTCAGTAGATAGCTCAGGTTTAAATTTAGTAGCTACTTTTAGAAAATACCTCAGGATTCTTGGACAGGCAGCTTTGTGCAAGTACTTCTGGCTATCACTGCTGTCTCCGTAGGGATGAGAAAAGGCTGTACTAAACAGGATAAGAATAGCAACAGAAGAGTGATACTGTTCTTGTGTGCAGGATGGGTGAGATAAATGTCATCTTCCTCTTATTTGCCTTCATAAATCATCTCGCTTTCTCTTTTTTTTTACCTTAGGAGTGTTGATTTTCACCTTAAATGAAATGGGCAAAATGTTATAAGGGAAGTCCAGCTATTAAAACAATCTGGTTAGACTTTTCATGCCCTTATTTCCTGACAACTGAAAGGACTTTGGATTTTATGCATAACAAAAGCTTTTGGTCCACAATGGCAAGAAAATTACTTATATTCTGTATATTTGTTTATATGGCATTAGGTAATTCTGCTTTCAAAAAGCACTTTCCTGTACATATAAACACACCAAATCCCTAGTGAAGATCATCGAAAGAGAAATATAATTTTACCTTACTAAATAGGTAAGATAAATTTGCCATTTAGCGGATCCTTGCCGAGCCATGCAGGAACACTGTGGGTGTTTGGAATTCACTCCTATTGTCCCCAGGCTGAATCGCTTTGAAAAAGGTCACATGAGGAGGAAAGGAAGTTTTGACTTTCACATGCCTGTTATTGCTAAGGAAACCACTTCCTTGGTATTCACATATTCAGCATGTCTCCAGTTTTGGTACTCTGACAAATGACATCGTGCTGCTGCATTGAGTAACAAAGAAGGGTGGAGAAGGCTGTTAGACAACTTGACGTGTTTGAAACACCAGTACAGCTTTTGTAGGACTGTCAAACTTCAAGTAGGCTCTGTGAGAGTAAGCAGGGTCCTTTGCTAGCTGCAGATGCGGTACCTGGAATTTAGAAATGTTTAGAAAAGGTTTAGAAAAGGTTCTGGCCTACACCTCAGCAAGCTCGGGTGCAGTTTGGAAGTTTCCTGGGTAGTGATGGCAATATTCTTACACCTCTGTGGATACCCAGAGACAAATTTTCTAATACAAATATGCCGGTGCTATTCTCTGCGTAGAATTTATTTCAGCTTTCAAGTACGTGCTTGCCTTTTCTTTGGCATTTGGATGTCAGGAACTGAGTATCCTTGGTATGTGGTGATTTCAAAGGTACTTGGATTTGAACTTTGGCTATGCAGGACTTTTCCCATTTTTCTCACATCTTACTCAAGAAATTAGAAAGAGTGACAAGCTACCATTGGTCAGGACTGAAAATCTCTACCAATATGGGGATTTTTGTAAAGAGGACTGAAGCAAAACTTCTTTGAAATTTTATGTGCAAATCTCAATCTGACAAGAGGAAAATGTATCAAAACTAGGCTTATTTCTACTCAGGGATAAAAAGCAGTCGAGTATACCTCAGGATACAAGTGGGCTTTACTGTAAATATACAATAGCTACTGACATTACTAGGACCAAGCGTGAGGCATGCACAAATCATAGGAATTGAACAGCTAAAGCCCTGCTCAATTTACTGAGAGGCTACTAAGCTTTTGATATGTCAAGATCTATTTGTCTAAATGTTATCTGTAAAGACAACATAATGTAGTGAACTGAGCCTGGGACTCAGGAAGCCAGAAATCAATATTCTAATCTTGGCCCTATCTCAGATGCATTTGGTAGCTCCAGAGTAGTTGCTTAATCTGCCTGCACGCTTGCCAGAGACAACAGTTCAAATATAATAAACTCCACTGAATTGCTGTGCAGATCAGTTCACAGCTTCTGTATAGTTCTTTGAAGAACTGAATTATTATATAAATATTACCATTACATGCAGGACTTCTCAAGGTTTGTCTCCAGGAACAAACATACCAAGTATCTTTGGATTTGAAAATTCATTTCTAGCAGATGCCCTTGCCCCATAGAAGCTTGAAGCACAGCCTGGTGGCAGCCCAGAAGGCACAATGGCATCTGGCATGATACCGTCTTTTCCCCCCCTCCTTTTTCAGATGTTTTCTCTCAGAGAACATCCTCATTTTCATTCTGACCATGGCAGGAGTTGACCACACTTCAACAGAAGTTATTTGCTTAATGCACAAATAGCAGAGAGAAGGACCTATGGCCTGTTTATTTAGGAATTAAGACTAGAAAATAGTTGTGATTTCTCCTGGGTTAAAATACTTGAAAACATGCTACTCATTTCCCCCAATATAGTAATTTCTGAGTGATCATCTTACTAGAGGCTTAGCTGAGCCGTACTTGTGTCCAAGGATCTCCGAAGGGTTACCTGAGGTGAAATAAAACATAAGTCACAATAACCTTCTTCAGCTTTTAAGACATAAAACCAACAAATAAAGAAATTAACCAGCCAACACCACAGATTACTTCCTATAATATAGGAAAGAAGAGATATACTGGCTGTATCTCTCTTCCATGCAGGAAATGAGTTCCACCCACAGAGGACAAGAACACCCATATCCTAGCAAATTGTGCACTTTTCCAGCCCAAAAGAGCAGCTCTTTGTGAATTGTTCTTGAAACTATGAGGGTTTTTTTTTAGTTTTGAAATTTCTAAGAAAAAACAAGGGCTAAAACAATCGGGTCTACATTTACTGGTATGTATATTTGTTTTACAGTCATTACTACTTGCAGAAGGGGGTCGAGCACCTCTAAGAGCCCAGGGTTTGTCTTCTGTCCTAGTTGGCCCTCATGATGCTGTTAAAATACACAGGCTGTGACTGGCAGGTGGTAGTTACGCCCGAACCTAGGCAAGGTTTTGTTCCAGAAGAAGCTGGAGATATTTGCTACATTCAGTGGTGAGGCAGCAGGGAAGGCAGTGCACAGGGGGATGCACTCACAGCAGCCGGGGTTGCTAAGCACACAGCCTGCTATGCCGCTAAGCAGGCAGAACCCAGCACAGCCATTAAGTCTGGAAGAGGCTGAGTATTTAATAAGCTGCATGCTACCATGCATTTACATAGCTTAAGTTGTAGTAAAGCCCTAGCAGGAAAGGGTCAAAAGTGCAGGGCTCGAGGGCTAGAGCCCACGCAGACCGCATCCTAACCCATCCTGTCCTCAGCAGAAAAGAACTTAGGGAGGAACCACAAGAAAACAGCCTCATTCCAACCAAGGAGAACTTTAAAGGCCAAAAGGCAAGAATTTAAAAAATGTAAATTTAAAAAATAATTGAAATTATAGCACATGTGACCAGGTCTGGTAAAACTCAATTACACAGAGGTTGCAGAGTATCTACATGCCCCCAATAAACCAAGCGTAAGGAGTGCAGTGGAAAGGAAAATGAGATTCCCGTCCTTTGTGGTTTACACATCTAAAACAAAATGACTGTATGCTCACCCTGTGTGCTCTTAAGACTCTTTCATGTGAATCATTTGACACTTATTTATTTCCCAGTATGCATATTTAACTATTTCCCTGGGCATCACCTTCACCCTGAAACTGACAGAGACCGGAGTCCTGTTTCAGGCAGTGACTCCCTGCAGCAAGTTCTCTGTCCTCTCTATTCCCTCCCTCATTAGCAAAGGCTGTTTCAATACAGAGCTACTGACTTTGGACAGGACAGCCCATGTCTGATTTCACTTCCTTTAGCATAGTCACAGACTTCAGTGACTGTGCTTTTTGCTTTTCATTTATACTGACGTAGCTGAGATTGAAATCTGTCCCACAGCAAATATTTATCAGAGCATATCAAAGGAAAAGCAGACCAGAAGAGAAACAAGCACAACAGCGAGTGCCATTAAACTTTGCCAAGTTAGATTTCAAAGTCAATGGAAACCACCCCAGAGACACAGAGCTAAAATGTAGGACAAAATAGAACACTGAAAAAAAAAGTTTCCAAACACTGGTGTCCTACAGAACAAGTTTTGATTACTTGTAAATTGCAAAGATTATGAAGCAAAAGCTCCACAGAACTAAGAATATGTGAACAATGTCAATGGTCACTGCCCTGGTGCTTTTGTTAACATCTTTGCTTTGATATGTAGACCCATTGCAGCTATCTGTGCAGGTCAGGGACCCTTCCTACAGAGTACTAAGAAAGTAATGGGACAACATCCACAACTGGCTTTCTAAATGATATAAAATAACGGGATGCGCCACTTTAATTAGATAATTAAAACTGTTTCTGCTTTGCTAGATGCCAAGGACACCCAGTTTCTTGGCAACAGACCTCTAATTTTCTTTCTTTGATATCCAGGTCACAGCCATTTGGATTAGAGGCTCATTTCCAGCAGCAGTGCACAGCAGGGGCACACAGCTTCCTGTCCTGCTGTTGGTATCCCCCCTAAGTTCAGCATCTTGCAACTACATTTATAAAAGCTGTTAAATGCTAAAGTCCTTATAAAGGGTAGTTTCTCAATATTCACAAAAATTCACAAAAAAAAGACATTTAATATCATATTAAATACATATTAAAGTAATATGTAAGCATATTAAAAAATTAGGCAGTCCTGTGCAACACCAGCAACCTCTTACATCATCCGCAACAAAATGTAACCCTGTTCTAGCTAAAGAACATGACTGAAAGTGTTAAAGCAAGAGAGAGGAAAACTCTTCCATCCCCAGCTCTCAAGCTTCTTTGAAAATAGGGTCTACCACATCCCTGACCATTTGCTATCATTCCCCCTTATGAGGGAGAGGAACACTGTGCTAGAAGAGGTCTACCTGCTATCCAGATTAGGTGAGGAAATCACATACCCTTACTGAGTGTTGGTCAGCTACCTGGAAGAAAAGCACGTAGCTCTGAATGCCCGTACCAGTGCTTTGCCTGAGCTGACATCATTTGAACTGTGGAGCAAACTACAGCCTGAAGATTATCCAATGTCATCAATCCATATGTCAGGCACAGTAAGTCAGGCACAGTTAGTCATTCCCAGCCCCACATGAACTGTAAAGGTATAACTGATGCCTAAAGATTTTTTAGCTTTTTCATGTATTTGTAGCTTTGTAGATTTTTAATTTATAGTTGTATGGTTTCTAGTATTTTTTCTTGCAGTTTCTCACATTTTAGAATAATAAGCTAACTCTAATTAATTTCATATCCATGAAATTCTGTTGAGTCTTATTCTTAGGAAGAGAATTTCTGACAAGAACATCTGGTTTTCCACCAGAACTTAACAGACATAACAAATAGGGCAAGGAAGCCCCTGGACCAGCTCCAAGGGGCTGACCCGAGGGTGGGTTACTGGGGCAACTGATCTCCTACTGGATGTACCTGCTAGATATACTAATTAATTTACCTTATAAAAATTGTAGAAATCCTTTATCACACATGCGGGTAGCCATTTCTGTGCACCTGAAAGCTTTCATTGAAGACCTGCTTTTCATCAGTTGCAAGTTTTTGTCTTTTGATTTTAGTCAACCTAGCAGCCCATGCATATTTTTGAAAACCAGACACTTTTTAAAGGAAAGGACTATAGAGCACGGTACCAAGGGGTGGGTTAGACAGAACAATTCATACAGAGCAGATGGTAGTCACAGTGCTTAACGCACTGTTGGAAGGTGCCCAGCTACTCTACTTATGAGTGACAGAAGAACCTATAGAGGATAATGACTTTGTCAAGTGCCAGCAATTTATTACATCGTATTCCTGAGAACAGCTGCTACTACTCCTTCTGACATGCCTGAGATCCTGTCTGTAGTGCTGCTGAGGTTGCTGGTGCCTTTTGGGTCAATGTGAACTTGTTCAAAGCTAACCCAAAGCCAACTGGCAGAGTTAGCGTAGCACCAAACCCTCGCCAATAAACCACCCAGCAGGCGTATCAGCTTATGCTTGCTGCTACACTAACCCTCACTTGGGTTTTGGTCAGCTTGGAGTGTGACCAGAACAGAAAATGTTGACACACACACACACAGAGCTTTACAAAGAAGGTACGCCAGGTGTTACCACAGTACCAGGTAAACATGCCTCCCTCCAGCTACTTCAAGCAAAGGTTATGAGGAATGTGCCTTCTATGCACTCTTTCATCTGACAAAGGCAGTATATATGACAAGATATTTGTATTCTTGTGTACAACCTACATCCATGCCTATATGCATCACCATTTATTTTTCATTAAAAAACCCCCATTGAGCAATTTCATGAAAATAATGCTGCAAAGTGAATTTTGGCTGAACTCAAAGAGATTATTTTTCTCTTGCTTGTCCTGAATTTTATCTTCCACTAGGGACAGGTGAGGTAAACAAAGCAGATTGCTGATGACAAATATTTTGGATGTATTTTGGAAATGAAGGGGTTTTTTTCACCCCCAGAGAACAGCCTGGTCCTGTAGGGTTGGTATTTCATGCACAGAAGGGGAAATGAATTAATTTTTACTCAAAAGAAGACCACTTTTTTCTAGCAATGAGCCAGTCAGAAATACTGTTAGTTTTATGAACTTCTGATGATCAGGTAGCCGCCATTTTCTACATGATCTTCTGTTGAACAAAGTGCATAAAGTGCACGTGTCATCTTCTCTTGAACCATAGCTGTCCATACCCAATCATCTGCAACATCCAAGAAATCACGGATCAAAGTAGAGAGCAAGTTAAGACAGTCTTGGCAACCTTACTATTCTGTATGTGCCAACTCAGTAATACAGCTTATTGTAGCTGGGATACAGGTATGAGTAGTTTCAAACCATGATTTAAGATTTTTGTTAGGTTCATTTGGACTATCTTGTAAAGGAAGCATTCCACAGAAAGATGGCACGCAAGAGAAGACCTAGTCACCAGCTGAAATCCATGAAATTATTACAGTTCTTAACACAAAAAAATTATATGTTTGAGAGTCAGAAAATAAAAAAAGGAATTTTCCTTTTAAAAATACAAAATCTTAATGAAGAAAATGTATTCAAAATAGTGTAGAACATCAATTTATTTTAAAAAGAAAATCTCTGCAGACAATGTTTCAGACTTCACACAAGGAACTTGTTAACAGGCAGTTTTATATGTTTTAGTACAACTTGCTTTGATCTCTTTCAGATAATTATTTTTCCAGCAATCAGCACCTCTATCTCACATTTTGACTTGAAAGGTGCCTATCACCTTTGGATTTGAATAGTAAAGATTGCTGTTATTTTTTATTGAGATCATGACCTTCTTTATTACTACCTCAGATACTACATCAATAGCATCTTTCCTTTAACTGTCCACATACAGTTTGAAATACTGTAGCCTACTGTGTTGTGGTTTATGGTCTGATGTCAATGAATGTAATTAGAGCTCCTCAGCATCACCTTTCCCTTCTCTGGAGAAAGTTACTTTCTTTACTTCATTATATCCTGTGACAGTTACCTCAAGCCTGTGACATGTCTTAACTCTTCGCTGCTCTTTGGTGGTATTTCACTGACAGTTAGCAAGCTGTTATTATGAGATGGCTTCTCAAAAGACTGGATTTTCAAAATTCAGCTTTTAATTAATAGGTATTATCTCTCAAATCATCCTGGCAGCAGTCTCTGAGAATGGATGTGAAAAGGAGTTCCTCTAATACTGAAATTCAGACTCCCTTTAATGTAAAATTAAGGCATGCTAACCAAGGAACCTACTGACCACTCTCTTTCTTATCTAAGAAAGGAGGATCTGACTTCACAAAGGTATTAAAAGACTACACGTACATACATACATGTCCACTAAAGAACTATGTCCAGATTTTGTTTTGACTGTAAATGTGGTAATGCCTGTGAATCAAAAGATCTTTCAGAAAGACAAAATCAGCTGTCATTGTCCTCCAGCAAAAACTGGAGATCTTCATTCTTCTCCATCAGTCAACTTTCTTCATTCTTAGAATCCCTCCCTTTCAGATGCAAGTGCTTCATCAACAGATTTTATATGCTTCTCCCCAGCATAAATCCCATAATGCAGGTTGTCATCCTTTACAGTAGCCCAGGACATTTGTTTGGTGGAAAACCTTGCTGCCCACTCTCCTGCCTTGTTGACAACAATGACACCCCCCAAGCCCCCAACTCGTGTCTTCATGTAGTCTAATGCAGTGTCCGCTGCCACCTCTGGTGACATTCCTGAAAATAAAAACAAAATCACTTCATGGTATCTGTCCTGACAGTTTTAAAATCCCCTTCAAATTTCACCCCTCCCCATGGACCCAGTCAAATCTAATTTCTCTTCCAACTGAATCAGCAAGCCAATTTCCAGTCAAACAAAGGAAGCATATTTAGAAAGGCTCTGGACAGTTGTGAAGAGCTGTGGTGGTGTGGTACTGCTCCAAGTATTTATTTACATAGCTTCAGATTTTGATTCAGTTTCTGTGTTTAATACAAATTAATTCACATGTTCAAGACCACCATTTCTTATGCCATCATTTGACAGGAAAAAAATGTAAATCTGCAAGGTTTTCATCAAAGGTTTGTCACAAGCTAGGTCTAAAGCATTTACAATTTGTAAAAACACACATCAAAACAATCAAATTTCAGTCATCATCTCTGTTCTAATTCCACTGGCTGCAACAGAGCTCAAAGTACGTACTTCACATTGTCATAATTTATCAAAAGCAGACATCAGCCTGACTCTTACTGAAACTTCTGAAACCGTCAGGCAAAATGAGGTCTCAATGTACTAGACATCAGACAAAGGACCAGCAATACAACTTTAGCTTCTCGTATCAAGCTGATTCGTATTAACAGGAGTATTTTCTAAATAAATCAAATTCAGTATGTACATCATACACACAGACCTGTAACAGCTGCAAAATATTTGTTCACTACGAGTTTAAATACATGTTCAGGAATGCAGCTGGCCTGGCCTAATTACCCTAAGATATATATACCCTCAGTAATGTTATGCAGCTTAGGTTATAGAACAAAAACTGACCTTCATGCTTTCCCTGCAAATTTTGAGTTAAAACCAAATAAAACCAGGAGAGTCAGAATTATTCACAGCCCTGGTGACTGACAGGATAAAGCTCCTTATGCTTACGCATGGGTGGCACTGTGACTATTCAAGTCAGTGGCACTGTCTTTGAAGGGTCAGTATTTCACTGTTTGATTTTTCACCGAGACAACAGCTGCCACCATAAGACTAAAATTCCAACAGCTGTTAAGACTGGCAAAGCAATTCACTCCTGAAATACAGAAGTAAATTTTGCAGCATTTGTCCAAAAGAAGATATTTAGTATGTAAATACTGGATAGCTGAACAGAATTATGAGGGCTCTATAGTTGCTCTTACGTGTGCAACTTCAGCTCACTGTTCAAGGACTCAAAAAGTTGTAATAACTTGAGGGCTTGTTTTCAGTGCCTTCATGGAAACATGTTGGGAGGAGGGGCCAGGGGGAATCTAACTGCTGACGTGTTTGCCTGGCAGCTGAGTTATACTTCTGGGCAGGATGAATGAAGGTAAAGCAAGCATGGGCAAGGTGTACAAGTGCAAACTAATGAGACATGAACACGTGTGGGTTCATTTTCTTTTTCTCTCTTTCCAATAAACTTTTTAATTTGAGACTCATTTGACTTTCAAACTGATTAATCACAAGCCAGATAACTGCTATCGGTGCGTAAGTCTTGCAATGCAGTTAACTTCAAGCCAGAGGAGAAACTGGTTTACACAGTTTAGGCAAGAGCTTAAAGAGCTGTTCACAATTTGAATACTCAGGGACATAATTTAGAGAGTAAAGGGAGAGGATAAAGTGTTAAAAGCTTTGGGAAATAATCTGTAGGTTGTATTTTATGCTGAAACTGTCACATCAGCTATGGGATTTAGAGAAATGCACCCATTATATGCATTATATATGCATGTATATGCTCTATAAAGCACAACAAAAATATTCTCAGCTGTTACTTGTCTCTCTACTTACTGCTTCTTCAACAAAAATGTAAATTGAGTATTTTCCAACTATTTCCAGTTTGGTTGATCTCAAAGCAAGCTACACTGTACTGCCCCAAAGCTACAGCTTTCTAAAAATAATGGTGATATCTATATTAATGATTCTTGAACTGCATGCAACACAAGTATGTTGTCTGGCTATCTTTACAGGCTGTAACATAATCAAGGGTTTAGATGACAGACTAAGTCACGAAGGTAAAGCTCCAAAGGGTCATCCCACAGTCAGATTGTATTACAGTCACACAAGACATACTGTGTCAGCTGTTTACCACATACCCGCCCAGTCATTTTAGTACATTTTCCAAAACAAAATGTAAATTGAAATCATAGTTAAAAAGTCTCAAAAATAATTTCTGTTGCTGTAATCAGAGTTGTTACAATAAAGACCTTTACAATTTATTAGAAAGGCAAGATCCCATACTCTCTTATTTCAGCTCCAGTTATCTAGCCCTCCCTCACTGCTCCCTTAAATATATCTTGTTTTTACTTGTTTTCTATTTCTTGTTCACAGAATTTTAGTTTATAATCGGGAAAACTGATTAAAGAGAACTTCAATTAAACAAAGCAGACAGTAATGTCTTTCCATGTACACTGATCTAAAGCACAATTCAGTATCAGGCAGCAGAGATAATTCTGTTCACTTCAGCTATTTTAGCTTTATTAATAATTTAATGTTTTGTTTTCTTTTTAAAGAGCTGACCCATCCACACACCCCTGAGAGCAACTCTTCTGACAACTGTTCTAGGATGATTGTATATATATACACTGAAACCTGTGATTAGGCAACATTTCCTATCCTCATTATTTCAGCTTACAGGAAGTTTGGAACATACCTTGCTCCATGTGATAGAGGATCAGTCGGGCTAAGACCACTTTCATAATGCTCTCCCCATGTCCTGTGGTTGAAGTGGCACCAGAATGGTTGTCAGCATAACCTCCACTTCCTTTTCAGAGGGAAAAAAAAGACAGAAGGCAATATTCTGCAATATGATTTAAAAGCCCTGCACTGTTTAAAATAGATACCAAACATTTCTTCCTTAAGGTCCATTAGCTCTGTGCATTTCTGGGACCAAAGTGTCAGTAATGCTTCTTTCTCATTTCTGCCTCAATTTGAAAAGTAAAGTATATGAAAGAGATCAACAACAGTTGGAGCAAGTCGGTTGCCAAGCTGAGAGAGAAGACTAGTGATCTGTTTGTGTACAAGAGACAGAAGCAGGCCAGCACTCCAAAGGAACGGGCAAAAATATTTTCCAGAACAGCAAGGGAGGGTATACTGAGAATCAGCAAGATAGGGCTGGGATGCAGAATGCCAGGTCACATCAATTGAGAAGATATGAAGGAAGATCTAGTGAGGACACTGGTAAGCTGACCAGCTTGAGGGGAACTTACCCTCCACAGCATGTAAGAGATGTGAAGAGCATGGGCTCTAGTAAAACTTCACAAAGCACCCCTGAAGAATCTCCCAAGTCCTCACCACAAGCAGAGTGCTTCTTCTGTTGAATTCCCCTTCCCCCCTTTTTCTTTTCTCCCATCCTTGTTTTGCTGGCACATTCCACACCCTGTTCTCCACCAAGCTTCTGCTTGCTCAATACCCATATTTCTAGCACATCTCCTAAGAAAAATATTTCCCAGGAGCTAGAATGAAACATACCACAGCATTATAAACAAGGTACTGGGGGAGGGGAAAGACGCCTCAGAAGAGCAATGGAAGTTTCTCCCCTTCTGTACTTTCTTGATCAGATCAGACCCTTTTAATGGACTCAGAGTAACGTGGAAAACCACTACCATATTAAGTCAATGCCCCCTTACCAAAGCCTCTGATGTTTAAAAGCACAGCTGGCATTTCTGCAGATGCCTAGTGAGACTCAAAGTTGCAAGCAATATGCTCAACAGCGCCCAGTTTCACTTGTCCTTCACAAACCCACGTCCCAAACAATAAGAATGCTGAACATGATCTACACAGGAGGAGGGTATTTGCAGTCAGAAGGCTGCAGCCAGAAACAAAACTGAAAACCATAGTGAAAATGCAGAGGATACCAAAGTGTTAGCAACTTTGTATGCAAAAGAAAGACAGTTTATGATAATCATATACTGCCAACAGCAATGCTATTTGAGTTTGGAACATGTTTTACTAAAAAGAATTATTTTCCAAATCCCAGCTGTATGGTAGAACCCTGAAGCAATCAAATGGCAAGTCTGTTTCATGAGAGGAAGAAGTCTGTTGAAAGGATTTCAAGTGTCTCTTTATACACGGATAAGAGATCTCTTAAAATATTTCCTTTATTCCACACCACACCTATTAGGTTCTGAGACAGTCTTATCAGGGCTCTCTTAAGAACAGGAATTTACTCAAAGTTGCTAGTCACTTTATAATTCTCGCTCACTGATGCAACAAGTAGTAATTGCAATTACACCTACTTCCTTAAATATCACAGAAACAGCATCTTAATATGGAGCAGGCTACATTTTTTGACTTAGTGGAAATCACAGCCATAAAAAAAAGAGAGCTTTATCAGAATCAACAGAAAGGAAACACAGGTGTTAGCATTGAAGAAAGGACAGAAAAAGCAAACTGCCATCCCCATTTTCCACACAGAACTCCCAATTTTTTCTTGCAAATCTCCATGCTGTAAGGAGCTTTAGCTTTGATACATTTGAATGTTAAACCTCCATTTCAGATGGACTAGTATTTATGTTTTGTTTCACTAATGAAAAGGAGAATGCATAATACTTTTTTTCTTTCTTTATATGAGACACCTCCAAAAAGTGAAAGGCAAGGTCCCACACCCCATACCTATGCATGCTGTGTCACCAACACGGCCAATCAGTTTATTAGAGAGTCCTCCCGTGGATGTTGCACAAGCTACGTTGCCTTCACTGTCTATAGCAACAGCACCGACTGTTCCAAGGTCTCTGCCAAGAAAAACAGTTCACAAAATTAGACAGAATTAAAGCATACCTGCCAAAGCACGTTGCCTTTATTTCCCAGGTAGCTTTAAAGAAGATTTCTACAACAGAATTACTCCTCATCATAAAGCTATTTTTGCCATGCTTCTCATTACAAAAATAACAAGAAACATGCAACAATTCTCACAAGATTTTTATTTAATCAAGTAGAAAACACTTTTTTTAAAAAATCTTTTCCCCATGACTTGTTTACTTTCATAGCATGGAAACTTGGGGATGAAAAAAAACCCGCAAAACAAAAGCACACAGGGCAGAAATACTTCTAGTCATTATAGCTCTGGAGTAGTTTTTTGGCTGACACACAAACTGACACACAACTTTCCCCTAAATGGCAACTCGAAGATGCAACAATTGGCTCCACTGTCTCAACAGGAGGTTAACCGGAATTATTAATGACAATGCACGTAAATGAGTGAATACAGAAAGGACAGTAATGTTATGCATGCACTGAATCATTTCCTTCCTGTTCCTCCTCTTTCCTTTTCCTTACTCCCCCCTTTATGTTTGAATGCTATTAAAAAAAAAACCAACCAAAACCAACTTATTTATTTGCCTTTCAACTAGTATTGCTCACAATGCATCATTAAGACATATTTTAGTCTTTGTACTCTGTAGCTACGTAATCTTGAGGTTTAAATCACTTGGGCAGTAGACTGCTGAAACTGCACATTGGTTTAAAAATCTTCGTGCACTGAAGAAAACAAAAGTCTCAACTATTGCTTTATTTCTTCAACACAAACAAGTCATATACAATAGCCTGCTCAAAATATACATGTGTAGTCGTGTATGGAGAAAAAAAAGCCTGTCGTGACTTACTGTAACAGTTGCTGCACTGAGAAGCGAGACATTACTGAGAAGCAACAGTTTAAATATCCACATATTCCAGTCTTAGCAATTCACGTAGGAACATAAACCAGTATGTGACTAGGAGAGTTACACCAAACCCCAAAAATATTCTAAATCCCTCCACACAGGAAAATGTAACTATCCTTCAAGGAACTACCCAACAGGCAACTGGAAAAGGAATACCTTTTGAATTTGCCTGACCACTGGTGACAGTTTCTCTATAGCTCTGCAAAATCTAAGCTAATTAAGTCAGACTAAGTCTTTGTGTACCATGAAACCCACAGTCAGGTTCTCAGAGACCCAACTTCCTGTTCCCTCCTGCTTATGTAAAATATCATACTGTCAGTCCCTACACTTCATTCACAGCAATTCAAAGTTGACTGATGAATCACAGGACTTATAAGCTGCTCTGACATTTATATAGAGACGGACCTCATCTCAAACTGATATGATGGTGCAGATGGGCTTCCCACCCATCCATCTGTTACAAATGATTTGCCGAAAAGAACATTAGTAAATTCAGTACTCGCACATTCCTGTAGCACCCTTCAACCAACTAAAGTTAGATCCTCCTGAGAAATTAAGAAAGGTGTATCCAGATGTCCATTTTCTTAGGTAAGTATTTACCTTAAGCAACTGTGAAAATAAAAGCACACATGACACAGGCAGTAATTACCTGTTTTGGTATGAGAGCACAACCGGCAATAAATAGCAAAGTGAATGTGTCCAACACACCTCATCTGCAGTGGAGCAAACAGACAACTACACTTGATTTCTTACTGTCCCTTTTTTACTGCTTCAGTGTAACCTCTCCTTTGATCAGCTTCAGAACAAATGCAAAGAAGATATAAATAAATTTTTTTGCACGGCTAGTTGACTCCAGAACATTAACAAGGCAGACAAAACTGCTATCAAATTATAACCATCCCTCTATTTTTAGTTATTGACAGTAGCAAGAACCTCAATAGGTACCTGTGGTATACCAGAAGATGCTATTAGGGACCTTTTTCAATCAAGAATTATTCCTATATACTGCATATACTGTGATACAGAATGTATTATTTGGATTTGTTCATTCCCTTTTGTCTAAATCTTTCATTATCCAATACCCATGAGTGACATGTAGTTATACTATCCTCATTCAACTAACGAGATACCTGCTATTTTGTCTCTCAGCCCTGCATCAGTAGTAGGGTTTTCTGTTTATTGCTGCCAGGGTCCTTGTTAGTTAATACCTCCCTGAGTTACTCTTGCAGTGTGATTCACACTGGGGCTAGGACCCCATTTACTACCTTACAGCCAGACTCAACTCCCTTTCTGTGGGATTCTCAGGCAAACTCTGGAAATTCTTAACACGGGTATTGCCAGAGTCTTTGGAGTGAGAGACTGCAGATAAATCGAATCATGCCTTGTTCTTGGCAGAAGGTGTGCAAGATGGAATGTTGTACATGCAGTGGAATCCAAAGCTTTCAGCATAAATGAATTCAGGCTTCTAACCAGCAGAGGAGAAAGGTATCTCTTATGAAGACACCAGACTTTACCTGCGAAGCCTACGAAACCCCAGGGTTTCCAACACTGTGAGGATCAGGGGACTGGAAGTAAAATATACACCAACCTTCAAATTCCCAGTATGATCTGGTATTATGTTGCCTCTGACTAATACTACTTCACCTTCTGTCTGTTTGCCTCAGGCAAGTTTCTGCATAATCACTGTGGACATAACAGGGAAAAAGAACATTCCACATGTGATACAGAATGAAATGGGTCTGCATTAAAAAAGACCTGTTTCCAACTTTGTGAATTTGTGCTGATGTTTTGGTTTTCAGAAAAAGAACAGCATGGCCAAGACAAGAAAAAGTCTTCAGCTTTTCAGAAATGCACAAGCTTTTTATTATCAGATATTCCAGCACAAGGCCGTGCTGAAATGGAAGATGCCTAACACTGTTTAAAAAAAAAAAAAAAAAAAAAAAAAAAAAGATGCAGTTATGAGGAATGAATGAAGACTTAGATGCCATGCTATTCCAACTAGTATTTTCAAGAGAACAAAGTGGTGGCTACACCATCCTCAAAATTCTTTGTAATGAATGATAATACCACACAGTCCTTGGACAGACCACGAATCAAAAGGAAACTTCTGCTGGATACAAGACGAACTACGACCAAGACCTTAAGGTCAAGGAACAATGTCACTTTGTTTACAAGACCACATTTACGCTTGTCTCATTACTTTGTTTTTCCTTCTAGTGATTTACTGAAAGTAACACATAAGTTGTAGTTCACAGTCTCATTCATAGACTTTATTAATTAAAGAAATGGAAGAAATGGAAGAGATTTCCTCTTTTGATCTAAAAAATTCTCTACTCCTGCCATTATTCCTATTTCACAAAACATATGAACAGCACATAATACAGCATTTATGTAATATAACACAGTGTCTTCCTGCACCACAGCCACGGACGTACAAATGGAAGCTCAAAACAATTTAGTGTTTATGCCTACCTCACAGGCACAGAAAACATTTTTGACACCTGGTATTTTTCATTCCTTTACTGCCCATCTCACCTTCCTCTCTACTTTATATGAGACTGGGCTGTTTTCCAAGTGATACTCATTTTGCTGTTGGGCAATACCATCCAGCAGCATCTCTCTTCCCACCCACCTTTAAACGTCTCGGTCATTGTTTTTCATTCCTTTTCATAACCAAAAGCCACAACCAGCACTCGGAAGGAATTACTGGTCAAAGTCTGATGTTGTTTAACTACCTAATCCAATTTAAAGACAAATCTGATCATCTCCTTAACCAAGATCAGCTTTCTTAGGTTTTTGGGGTTTTCTTTATGAACTTGTTTTAGTATGTGCACTAGAGATTTTTTAAAATCAGTTCCTCCACAGAAAAAAACTATACTAAATGATACCTGCTGTTTGTTAAAGCTACTCTATGCACTTCTGTAACTGACGATTTTAAGAGTAATAACAAGATCTAACTTTATCCTCCAATAAAGCCACAAAACCTGTGTTATTGTCAAAGTGACCAATAATCTTAAGCAGCAACAAGCTTGATCAATTTTCTTCCAGTCCTTTAAGCTTAAGCAAATTCATTGAAAGCTTGGTTTTCTACTGCTTTCAATGAAGACATACTGTAAAGACTGTATCAAACCATGTAACATTTGGAATACAAGCCTTCAAGGTTTGCATTTATTTGTTTGGGGTTTTTGTTTTTCTTCGTTGCTTTGTTTGTTTGGGGGTTTTAGGTTTCTTATGAGTTTTTTTTTGTAACCAGAGAGTACAAATTAATTTACCCAAGTTTAAAAATAAAATATATTTTACCTACTTCTGAAACTCTTCAGGGTTGGAATCTGGCTCAAGGTTCTTCTTCCATCTCTCCCGGGATCTCTCAGTTATGAGTTTCTCCCCTGGAATCTCAGGAATACCCATGGCCTTAGCAAACAGGTGTGCACCATGGTCAGTCAGCAGCATATGCTTCGTCTGCAGAAAGACAAGAGATTCATTGACAATTCTTGTTGTGTCTTCTACTGAGCAGTTTTGTATAACCATTAGTTTTAGAAGTATCCACACAAAGAAAATTCCAAATTTTGTTTTTTAAACTTCTACATTTCTGTCCATATCCCCTTCCACTATAGCTGAAAAAGCTTTCAGCTCTCCAAACCACAAAGTTTAACCACCTAGAAAAGAAGGTAGAAAAGGATTGTATCTATCTATTTAATGCTTCCTATAATGGGAGAAGAAAAATTGGTAAATTTGTTCTTTAGCTAATTTGTATGCTACTTTTTTGAACTGTTTCAAATGAATCACCAAATTACTTCATAACTATTTTGTCCAGTTAATGAAGAGATCTAGAAGGCTTTTACTCAAAAAAATTCTAAATAAATTCCTGTTTAAAGGCATTACACCTAGTAAAACAACCACAAAATGTAAATAGCATGCAACTAAATTGTTTCTTAACATCAGCTGAACAATTTTAAGTATTTCCTTTAATAAGCTGCTATTCTTATTAACTCAGAATTTCAAATTTAAGAACAGAATACTTTCTAATGGATTTGACCAAAAAATGTTTGCTCTCTTCTAACAGTACTTGAAAGTTCTATTTTGATTCCTTTATTTACAAAGCACTTCAAATCAGATTTTAATTCAACAATCTTAGTTAATTCCATGCTTCAAAGTCTGTAGAGCTTGGTTAATTTACATTTTAGAGAACTATGCCGGATAAATTTGTTTAATTAATCCTTATACTTTAGTAGTCGCTCTGAAATCTGATTTTTTTTTTAATGTGTCAAAAAGTAAGCAGCAGCTTCTCTTACAATTACATGGCTGTTAATTGCTCATCAGAGCCTGGGAAGGTATTAGAGAAGGGATGGTCTGACCATACAGCACAGAACAATTTCAGAGCAGAGCACCTAACCTACAGCAAGCCTTTATGTCCATGCAGCAGCACAGCACACAGGACCCAGCTGAGGTCCAAAAAGAACCATGTGATGCTGGAGGCAGCAGGCCCGCAGAGCCTTGCAAAGCACCCACATGGCACATTCCCAGCTCTCAGCCAGAAGCAAGGATGGCAGAGGTTGGGTATTTCTGTACCATGCTACATTCTGCAGGACAGTTACAGTCTCAAAGCTTCAGGTTAAGATGTTGCAGACCATCAGCTTCTATTGATTTCTAAACAAAGACAAGTAATCACTACCATGACCAATGCAGAGCACTGCACTGTTTTAAAGGACTCCAGACAAACCTCTTCCCAAATCAGAGACAATGATCTCTACTTAAGCCTATTATAGCCTCTGCACTAAGCCCTCTGGACAGTGACGGAGGACTACACTTTAGAACCATTTCTGATGTTGCAGCCCCGATACCAAACCCTTTTGAAAATTTAAATGCCTTTTTAATAATCTTTAATTCATGAGAGTATAGCTTTAGGGAATGATACTAAGGGTGCCCAGGAAGATGGCCCCTGTACATGTGAAAGCCTTACAATGCTGAGTGCTGCTACCATGTCACCAGATGATGTCAGACCTACCTATTTCTAACAAGCTAATGAGCAGCGTTCTTTGACTTGAAAGCCAACTTCTTTGTGCAATACTGCCCCCCTCTGCCACTACCACTAACCCCGGAGAAGCACACAATACAATATTTAAAACGGTTTTGGTTTTTATTTGTGGGTGTGGGTTTTTCTGTTGCTTAGTGTGTTTTCGTAGGAAATTTGAAATTTGCTTTTGTCTTGATCTGTACCAGAAGGCTGTGTCCTCCATCACTTGCTTTCTTCAGCAATTAAGACTATATCATCATTTAAATAAGTTTTTTAAAAATAAAATTTTATTATAAAAAGATGGAAGTTATTTCTAAAAAGTTTTCAAAGGGTTCCATCCCATATGCAAGTTTGGGTAACATATGCACCTTCCTAGGCTACACAAACAAGAACATTTGCATACTGATAAATAAGCTTCTATGACAAGACTTTATGTTTGGAGGGCTTTTTTTCCTTCTTTTTCACTCCTCACTGAAAAGAAGATGTCTTAAGGTGATTTTTGTTACCCTCTTCAACAGATGTTGTCAATCAAAAGAACTGGTAGAACACTGTCAAACAATGCAAAAGCTTATTTTTCTGTCTCATTCTTCCAGTTTCATTAATATGTTTGCCAATATAAAGTGCCTACTTTTTCTGGAAGACATTTACATAAAGTAATCCAAAAGGACAAAAAAACGGTTCAAGAGATCTTGGGAATAAACAACAAATTTCAGCACTTTTAGTTAATTTCACTGGAAATGGGGAAAACACACCAAATTTCTGCCTGGCCTAAAATTCAGACCATCAAAGTTCATTCTTTAACAATTCTGGCAGCGCAGAGCACAGAAAAAACCTGGCCCTTTGCCTCGAGAAGTCTGTGTTCTAAGCTAAATTCTCCTTTGTCTAATGTAAAGTCCTGCAGAATAACAGTAGGGGAAAACATACACAGCTTACGTATACCAATGAATTAGTGCTCTAATGTTCATGAGAAGCCCAGCTAATGAAGTGCTGGAGCTG
The DNA here is from genome assembly GCF_017639235.1 of Corvus kubaryi. Lineage (NCBI taxonomy): Eukaryota > Metazoa > Chordata > Aves > Passeriformes > Corvidae > Corvus > Corvus kubaryi. The sequence continues at coordinate 10,438,296 of NW_024582091.1, forward strand.
AGAAGGGTCACATGCCCCATATTAAAAAAAAAAAAAAAAAAAAAAAAAAAGATTTCAATGTATCATTCTATTTTTGTTCAATACAAACAGGAATAATTCAACAGAAATTTAACTGCTTTTTCAAGAATGTGTTACATGACTTAATGTACTAAGTCTTCCACTTCTGGAAGCTCCTGTGATCAACAGCACAGTAAATAATGAATGAAAATTATTTCAGTGCCCTCTTTTTTTCTGCTCCACGAATCTGGACAAGTTTGAGCCCAGTGGGAAAGTGACAGCACAAAAGGACAAATGTGTTGCAACAACAACCTAGAGGAGCTACTCTGGCCACCAGATGGAGCCCACACTGTTTCATAATAGGCTGGAAATATAATTACAAGCAGACGTGCAGGGTGGTTTTGGTTGGTTTGTTTGTTTTTGGAAGCTGCATGTTTCAAAATTCCTTATGGCATTGAGGCATCTCAAAACCACTGGGAAATACACATGCAGACTTAAGACCCCAGGAAAACTACCCGTATTACCCACAAGTCAGACAGTTAAAAATGTTTTTAATTAAGCACAGTACAACAAAACCCAGTATGAAATGTACTGTGAAATACCCTAGGTTGGTGTCCCAAAATTCCTGTCCAAGATGAACAGACAGGCAACAATGAACTGAAGAGCAACATCAGTGATATTCCCATTTATGGGAGATGGAGAAGCACAGAAACTCATCTCAAGATACATCAAGAAATTCAGGCCAACATTTACATTTGAAATTTATCATCATCTACACAGATTTTTTTGTATCTTGGTAAAGAGTAATACCTTTACCACAAAATGTCACGGTGTTAGGGCTATACCACTGTACTTGGTCCTGAACAGTAGAATTTTATTATTCCACCACAAATTTAGCCTCAATACCTCTGAACACCAGAAGCAACAGGAAATGACAAGAAGGACCTTGCAATAGACAAGACAGACAGAGGAGAGGGCTTTCCGTTTGTTGGTTTGGGGTTTTTGTTTGATTTTGAAACACACTTTGGAAAGTTACATTCTCAAAATACAACAGTTGTTTTGACCTTATTCTTGTTACTCAAATGGGATTTTTTTTCATGAACAAGACAACAAAGAAAATAAATCAGTGATTCTGTAATGTGACGTGAACAACGGGCATTAAAATAAGTTCTCTACAGAAGAAAATAAAACATTCACCTTAACATGCTAGAAACATCTCACCCCCAACCCTTCATCTATAGTCTCAAATTTACCTTGCGAAGTTGTCTATCACCTAGACTTATTTACTGATCTAGTTAATGACAAAATAAAATCCATATGAAGGAAAAAAACACTTATTCATCAACAGTTTTAAAACTGCTTTCTAGGAGACATCTATTTCACTGAAGTATTTATATTCAATATTTTAGTGATATGTTCTGATCTTAAAAGCAGAACTATCTTCCAGTTAAGGACACAAAAAAATTCTATCTGCTTTGGAAGCCATTGAGGACAACATAAATGTCAATCATCTTTATACCAAAACAGGTTTTGTTTCCTCAAAAGTCACTTTGAAAGGTTAAAGAAACGTAAGTGTTCCTTGTTAATAAGTGTTTTTACAAATATGAACCTTTTCAACAATGGGGCAGCTGCACCAGTAGTCTGAAAATGTAAACTCCAAAAGACAGGACAAACTTTTTGATCACTGTCACAGCCTTGTAACACTAAAACAGACACAGATATCACAAAAATCACTCCCATCCTGACATAGATCAGTTGCACTCTATCTGAAAAATAAGAGAAGCCTGCTGTGACAAATATTAGACTTCTTAGTGGAGTAGGGTGGGATTGATCTTATGTAGAAGGTCAAGTAGTATTTTATTGCCCTGATAAATTTGATTATCTTGGAAAATCGGTCAGCACCACATAGAGGTAATGTTATCTTCTACTGCTGGAGGACTACAACTGCACTGGTGCTACCACTTGATCAGGTCACAATGGAAAAAGCTTCCCAGAACAACATCGGAGTGTATTACATAGCCAAATATGTAACTGGGTCATTTAATTCAGCTTCATATCACTGCAAAGTGAACAATGTATTACCTAATTTTAATCTTGCAAGATCAAGCACAAGACTCAGTGACAACAAAAAGCTCTTCAAAAACCAAGTGAAAAACAACAACAAAAAACCCCTTGAACACCAGCAGTGGAAATACAGGAGACCAACATGTATAGGTCAAGTTATATTTATAAAAAACAGCATTCTAAGGAAACATATCTCAAAACCCCTTAAAATAAGTGCCTCATCGTCATGACCATAGTTTCCAAACACTCCAATCCATTTCTCCTTTCCTTCCTGCTTTAAAGCACTACACAAATATCATCATTGAGGTGTATCAATACACAGGATTAAGTTCAAAGGAAAAAAAAATGCTTCAAACTTTAGTAGATAATCAGCATACCTTTTCCATAACAAGTCGAGCAAGTTTTATTGGGTTTGCTATGCACTTAACTGCAGATACTGCGCCAGAGTCTAAATTCTTTCCATCCATGATAATGGCATCCATTTCTACTTCGCCTTTTTCATTTAGAACAGATCCACAACCTAAAGACAAAAAAAAAAAACAAACTAAAATTAGAGGGCAAGAGAAAAAGAAGAAAGTCATTAAGAGCTAACCACCCAGGTGATTCAATTAGCTCTCAACAAGCAACCCTTCTCTTTCCCACTTTGCTGACTTACTGAAAGTATCTCCCACATACAAATAAAACAGCAGAAACACTGCCGAGTATAACCACAAAATCCAGCCATTAACAGAAGTCTCACAGAGTACATCTACTTTAAAATTGAGTTTTATTTTTTCATAAGATGAAAAACACACTTCCAATTCCATCCAAATGATACACTTGGTATTAAAGTTAAAATAACCAACCATCATGAACAGAATTCTTTATTCCCCAGATCGCTTTCAAGTGTACTAAACTATTTTACCTTTACAGTTCTTCCAAAGGATACAACACCACCCAAAGAAAAAGTATAGTGTTTAATCCTATCAACAGATTAACATCACACAGCACTCCAAGAAACTGCCAGAATTAATGGAGCAGAATAAAAGTGTCCCCTCACTACTGTAGGAAAAGCTTGAAATAACAAGTTCTTCCATTACCAAATTAAAACAGTAAATAAAGTATTTTAAAAAATAAAAATTAAGTAATAAAACGTCAAGTAGTTATTTTCTTCTATAATTATCAGTGCTATCACTAACCTAATTGAAAATTAATGACATATAAAATGAGACAATGCAAGTAGTGTGGTTTTTGTAAATAATGCCAATAATTGTATCACAGGGGAATAATAGGTTGTAAGTTATCAAGTGCACAAGCCTTGCTAATACAGATGGTGAAGACTAAACCTGAAAAGAAGTAAAAAGCCAAACCAAAACATGGCAGACTCACATGATAGCTCAGGTAAAAAGACCTGAGCATTGTACACAGCTCATCCAGTAGGGCTTTTCTCCTTTCTGTTAAACCAACATTAAAGTAGTCCAGAAGCCACTGTTAATAACTGACATAAGACTTCTATATCAATGTACTTCAGACCTGAATATATGAAATTAAATCCCCTGTAACAAGAGGCAGCTAAATCCTGTAATCCTCCTCTTGTAATCTCAGAAACTGCCCCTGCCACATACAGACATACCCCCAAAAGTTATTTTTTACCTGTCTCCAACTGCATAAATTATTCCAGAGTTCAGTCCTGCATCATTCATAATATGTTAATTTCTAGACTTTACTGATCTGTAAAGAGCTTACAGGTTAATTGCCTTGTGCCACCCACGTTAACATCATTCTTCCAGCTTTTCCTTACGCTGGTAAGGAATTGTTTTCTTAGCTAAACCCTGCCATGCTCTTTTAACTTCCTTTGACAGGGTAGGCTTTTTGACCCATGAGCACAAAATTCCCACTAGAACTAGGGCAGGCCTCTCTCAAGTATCAGTGACCAGAACCATGATTTCAGGGGAAACTCAACGAGGCCCCTTCATCACTGCATTAAGAGTATCCTATGTCTACTGCACATGTCTCATAGGATACAGGTCAGGATTTTCTAAAATTTACTCAGCAGACAGTTTCTGTAATCAAAGGCAGCTTTCTAAAAAACTCTCCTTTTACAGCTGGTAAAGAGAGACAGGTGCCTTTTAAGAACAATTCATCCCACTTGCCATAGAATCATAGAAAGGCCTCGGTTGGAAAGGACCTTAAAGATCATCTAGTGCCAACCCCTTTCCATGGGCAGGGATGCCACCCACTAGATCACGTTGCTCAGCGCCTGATCCAACCTGGCCTTGGATGCTTGCAGGGATGGGGCATCCGCAACTCCTACAGCTTCGAGAGCTGTATAACCAACTTTTCTCAGTCCACTAATCACCATGAAAGTCTCTACACCACAGCAAAGCTAGTTACTGAACTTCAAGTAATCTCAGGTAGGATTAATCCTTCCTTCTGTGGTTACAGACTGCCTTTTCACCTGCCTTCCAAAGCAATGGGTAGGGACCACCAGCCTCTGAGGCCATGGTATCCATTGGCAGCAGTGCTGAAAAAATAAGGTTTGTGGGTTACTCATTAAGCAAAGGACTGGGAAAACAAGAGAGAGACAACAGAAGACAGAAAATCTAAGGGGACGCAAATAATGAACATGTCTGACATTAGCCAAATCACAGCTGGGATACTGAAATCTCTATCTGTGGATATATCTGTGGATACATTCCCTCTATCTGTGGATAGATAGATCTGTCTTCTGTCCCGCAAAGGCTGCATAGGAAAGAGTGTGCAAGGATCAATAGAGTGTCAGTTCTTACACCTGGAGTACTCATGCCAAACTGGTTCATACCACTAGCCAAAGAGATCACAAAGAAATACAACCAAGGCCACTTTCTCACCACAAGTAGAACTCGATGACTTTACTACATTGCACAAGTGACTAAAATGGTAATTTTATAGCTTCTGAGCCCTTGCACCAAGCCTACATCGAGACAACCCTACACAGCATGGCTACACCCTATCATTCAAAAAAGGACACAACTTTATTGTTGTGCCCATTCTTCCCTACCTTTATTGTTGTGTCTTAGCAATGTCTGTGTTTGCCTAGCAAATATTACAGCAACACTGATTTTATCCTTTTATGAAGATAAATACTACACAGTGAGTTTTGAACAGCCACTCCAATCAGGGTCCTCTTCACATAGCTTTCAGCTCATTTCTGCCAGATTCCAAGAGCAGCTGTATCTAATAAGCATTAACACAATTAGATGTATCTGAAAGTAATAGACTACTTGCCACTTGGATCATCATAGTCAAACCTGAACAAAGGGTGAATGCTCAAGTCCAGTTAAGTAAGAGCCAAATGAGAGAACACCACCCTGATGCTAACTATTAAATGTACACTCTAAGTCTAACTTACACCTCTAAGTCCACTTCATGATTTCAGCTTGAATGCTCTAAAAATCAAAATGTTCAACCCAAGTCAATAACAAAACACTAAAAGTTTCATATTAAATAAAAGCTCTCCCTTGCTCTCGACTGCAAGGTGAGAAGGAACAAATGAACCTCTGCAAACTAACTGAGCACATAACTAATAGCTACATTATCTAAAACACTGAGCACCTACAGGTTTTTCATTCCATATTCATTCCTGACATACCATGGTAGGAGTGGGGAAATATTTTTCCTGAAATTCACCAAAATAATAAATTTGAGGTCCTAAGAAGAGGAGAAAGTATTTGATTACTACCATTAACATTAATTCACATTACTGATTAGGAAATTCAGTTACGAACCCTTACTATAAAAAGGGATAGATTCATGACTCATATACCATTATTGGATTACTTCTGTAGTATTATTTATAAAATAACTAATTGCAAGCATTAATGAAGAGAAAAACCCCTAAAATCGCCAACATCAGTATTTCTAGGGCAATAGGTAAAGGTCGAGCACTCAGGATTAAAAAAATGCTGCAAGGTATGTCCAAGTGCCTTGAAGATGCGCATTAACTAAACACATATTCCATAAGAGTCCATGTCTTAAAACTGGATATACACAGCACAGTAACAGGAGAAGATTTACAGAAAAGTAAAACAGCACCACACAAATTAAATGGCAGATACATAACACTGAAGAATGGGAAAAGAGTAACTCATCTTTTTAAGGGTACTCATGAGAGACTACAGTACATACCATGCTGAGAAACCACCTATTTTGTGACACTAATATTTACTCCATGGCAATGTACATAAATCAATAATAATGCAATAATAATAATAATAATACAAGCTAGGATTTTTCAGAAGCATCAGGGCAAAACACTTGGAATACAATATGATTCTAAGTCCACTTATTTCCTAAAAAAATTACCTGCATTAAAATGAGGATCATCTTCCATTGACCGTACTGCCTCCTCAACTGCATCTACGGCACTGCCTCCCTGCTTCAGGACACTGTAACCTTGCAACGCAGCTCTGACAACACCACCACGACATCCCTCTTCTCGTTCTTTGAAGATCCGGCCAGCTCCACCATGCACCACGATGACAGGCTTCATCCTGCCAAGTACCTCTTGAGGCTTTCAGCTGTGCACACAGGCCAGTTGATTGGAAAGAGGAGTCTTTAGCATGTGCTCCTTTCTACACGGAGAGAGGCTGCAGGTTAGGTAACACATATGGGTGGTTTGCCTGCCACAATTTTACCTTCTGGGAAGCCAAGTACTCACATGGAGGAGTTCCTAATTCAGTCTGGATGAGTTGCACCAGGCAATTTAGTGCAACTTTGCGGCCAGCGCTGCTTTGAGGAAGGGCCCCTTTCAGGCTAAGTTACTCTACAATCTTGTGGTTTAGTATGAACCCTGTCTGGTTTATTAACATGGAAACAAGCATTTAAGTAAGCCTTGAACCTGCTAACTGCTCTTTGTTTTAGATGGGTAGCCCTGTTGTCAGAGTACAGTAATATCACCAGCAATAAAGAAAGGCAACTGACCCGACCCAAGTTAAAGGCTTACCCAGCTCAACCACCTGGATCCCAGACCTCTGATCTCTTGCAATACTTTGAACTTCGAGCAGGAAAACAAGGTGTTCATTCACACGCGGAAGCCAAACACCTCGTTGTTACTGCTCATGGCCTCCCGCGAGCAAAAGACATTATTGCTAGGCGCTACATAGCCTTGGTGATGTAAATCACGGGTTTTGCTTCCAGAAAAAGGCAAAGAAGCAGCAGCCAACTCATCTCCCACTGAAATCTGGGGCACCTCACTGAGAAAACTCCCCTCATGAAAAGTTTCTCGGGGACGGCTATTTTTGGAGGCTGTGAAGAATAGAATACAACAGCCTTTCCTCTCATCCTACAAGCAAACCCTTCGGACAGAGCCTCCCGCACTCCTCCGGTCCCTCGCACTGCTGCTGCCCCAAGGGCCACCGGCCGGGATGACAGCAGGCGGGGAGCAGAGGAAATCCCAGCCCGGGCCGCCGTGGGGAACAGCATCTCGTAAACGAGGCCGTTCAGCCTTTTATTTCAGCCAGCAGCTACGTTTTTCCCTTACTCAGCACAGGCTACCCTGGGCCATAGACCCAGCCCAGCCGCGCTCCGCGGCAGCGCCTCCGCTCAGGCTGGGCCTGCGCCGCTCGCCCGCCCACCCCCAGCGTTCCCGCGGAGCGCGGGGTCAGATCCCACCTGGAGCGCCCCGTCCCTGCCGTGACTCGCGGCCGCCCTGGGCGCGCTTCCGTGCGGGTGCCCCGGGCAGCGCGGGGCGGGCGCAGTCCCAGGGACGCTTGGCCCGGCAGCCGCCCTTCACAGCCATGGCGCCCCCGCCTGCGCCAAGGCGTGCCCGCACCTAACATGGCGGCCGCTGCCGCTCGCAGCCCGGGCTCTCCGCCCCGCACGCCGCTGGGGCCGGGCCACTGCCGCCGGCCCGGAGGCAGCGCGGCCCAGCCCGGCGCTGCCGGCAGCGGGGGCCGCCGCACCGTGCTCAGGTCGGTGTGGGTCCGCCCTCAGCTGCAGTGCTGCCGCCGCCGCCCTCGCCCTGTGCAAGGCCATAGCCGCGGTGTCACACCAGCTCACCGCCTGCCACTGCTTGATTTCCCCTCGAGTTAAATTAGAAAAATGGCATCTTTCCCCCCAAGTGCCCACCCTTCCCTCTGGCCGGGCCGGGTTATTCCCGTTCCAAAGTTCGGGCTGCCTGTGGAGTTCTGTAAGCTGAAAGGAGCTGTAGGTCGAGGCAGGTCCGGTCTGTGGGGATCATCGCCCTTATCCCAGGCAGGTTGGCACAGACCAGGTGAGGATAAGCTGGATGTGGCAACACTGTTCCCAAACTGATGACAAAGACAAGAAATGAGTTTGATGTTTGTTTCTTTTTAATTATAAGCTGCTGATGGATCAAACAGTAGTTTACTAAAAGAAGAGCTGCTAAAGGTTCTTTCTGAAAAGTAAAAAATAGAGTTTGTGAATAAAACCCTGTAATTCTGAACTCCCTTACTTGTGTAACTAGAAGTGTAACCAAAGATTTCTCAACATTTGTACAAGCGACCCAGCATGCTGCTGGCCTTGTCCCTTGACCATTCCTGCTTTTTTCACCACCTCTTCGCTCCCTTGTCTCTGTTGAGGTGTTGCAGTCCAGGCTGCAGGGAGGCAGTGAATGCAGCCTGCTGTGTCCACTCAGGGCATCGGGGGACACGGCTGTGCGAAAAGGGCAAGGACTTACTGCAATGTGGAGTCACTCAATTTAAGATCTGTTTTGATCCTGAAGGTTGGTTGAAAATTAATTAGTGTGGTTTAATTAAGAGGAAACACTCCTGATGGTTTTTCTTTGTCACTGGTAGGCTTAGCACAGAGGAATTAAAATTTCTTACATTAATTATTTGGAGTGACACCTGTTTTTGTAGAATATTTATCGTGTTTTCAGGTAGTATCAAGACAGGAAACCAATACTATTTAGATTAAACAGTTTAGAAGAATCATTTCAGTTGTTTGCATGGACAGCTGAATACAAAATTTATATAGTAACTTTAAGTTGAAATTTTAATATTAGTCTAACGTTATGATTCAACAAAACAAGGGTGTCACGTGCTAGAACTGGAATAATCTGTTTCTACATCAGCTTCTTACCTTAAGCCTTCTTTGGGCACTACCTTTGTCATTGTGGTCAAATCATTTATGTGCTTTTTAAAATGCTGTAAAGCTTCTCAGAACAGACTGGAAAGTATTAGTATTTAGTTTTATGATTATTATTTAGTTTTTTTTTTTTAATTAGCACATTGAATTGCACATCAGAAACCTGCCCTAAAGCTATGTAAACTGTTAGAAGAAGTTTTAAATAATTGCTGTAGAAATCTATTGATTTTGTTCTTGCTAATTTTTGTAAGAGACCTTTGTGTAACATAATTGCCTGAGAAATAAATTTTAAAATGTACAGAATAAATTAGGAGGTTTGCACGTGGAGCCTTGTGGAGATTAACTTTCCTGCTTGTAAGGTGAATGTGCCTTACTTGAAAGAGGTGGGAACACATTACCACAGGTGAGTAAGGGTAGAGGGCTGGAGTAGGGAAGTAAGGGATCTGGACACATGTGGATAGGGAACATGTGTGTGAAAATACTCTGACGTCCCAGGGTCTACTCTTCATATCCAGTGACTAAAGTACAACTGTTCTTGTGCCTTCTATTTTCCTGCAAAATCCATAAATTAAGAACATGCCCTCCTTCTAGAGAAAGAATTCCCCTAGAATCTCATTGAAATGTTAATTTTAGAAACCAGCAAAGCAAGTAAAATATATTGTAAACATAACCGTTTTAATGCATATTTATAATAAATCTATTTTTAAAATAAGTTTTTATGTAGCAACTTGTGTTTTTATCCATAAACTATTTTAAAATCTTCAAAATATGATGTAGCACAGAAAGCAGTGCTCTATATTTTATTGATTGGATTGTAGGAGCATGCAGAGTTGATCAAGGCTAAGGCTGCTTGAGCAAGTGTCAAGCATGCAGAAACAGAATGCTGTTCACAAAGTCTGCAAACTTGAATCTTTTTATATTAGACAGAACTGTCATATGGAGATCACTGCGGCATTAGGATGCTCACGCTCTGGAAAAACTCATGCATGTTGAATAACTTCGTTCATGTGCACAGTTTGATTAAGTCTGTAAACCACTTCTTACCATATTCTTATTGCAAAGAGTGTGCCACCATTTAGGGGCGCTGGAAAAAACAGTTCCTCTGAGAGTTTAATTTTTTTATGCAAAGTTAAACTTACATTCAGGTAAGATCAGCAGTGAAATGTGCAGTAGCAGGACAATAAATGGTAGATGAGTTATTCACTGAAACACAGTTGTGACCAATTCTAATTGATTAATGAGTTGTATGTTGAATAGTTCAGCTGGAAATATTTTCTTGGGAAGAGGCACTAGACTCACCAGTGTCCATGATGTTTTCTCCGTTTCTGCTCAGAAGTGAGATTAAATTGGAGATGGGTTCATTTTCCTGCTTTGGCGAGGTTTTAACCCTAGAACTTTGATGTCTTTCCCATGGCAGATTGTCCCAAACAAGAAGTTCACAGTGCCTTACTGCTCCCAATATTTCAGTATTTTGTACACAATGGAATGGTTCTAACAGACACAAGCGACTCTCAGAAGCCTGTGTGCTGGGGAAGAAGGGAGAGTGGCATAGGATGCAGTGCTGGTCATGGGAAATCCCCGTTCACATCCTAGTTTGTGCACATCATGCATTTGACCAGTTTTCAAAGCTAGAGTTTAAAAATGGTCCTGGTGTTTCCTGTTTCTCTGTCCTGTGTATTTACTGGATTTTATCAGTATTTATCAGTCATATGCTCTGCTGAAGGTGCATTTGAGGTGAGTGTCCTGAGTAGGACACAACCAGGCTGACACATGGATGACTGGCAGAAACTAAAATTAGAACTTTTTGTTTTCCCATTCTTCCTGTTGTTGCAAGAACCCTGAAACCATGTTGCATTTTTGTCACTGCACAGCTGAAAAAATACGTTCCTCTGTCACCTCTGTGCTTTTGAAGTCCCTCCCACAGCCTGTGAAGTCTATAAATCCCACTCTGCTCCATTCTAATCACTTTAACTTCAAAGAAGGCAGATCAAGTTCAATTTTTTGAGATTATTTTCAATTCTCTGTTTATCCCAAGCTTTACATCCCCTCTGTAAAACTCTTTCAGACATTCTTGTTTTGGCTGATCTTCATATAACACAAGAGCTGGTTGGAAAATTTGTCTCAATGTCTGACAGAAGCTTACAGCTTCCCAGCAAGTGCAGGGGGCTTCTGGATTGATCCATTCAGAGAAAATGGCATCCTCGGGGTTACAATTGCTTTGGTTCAATCCCATGCTTCTTGCCAAAAAACCTTGCAAACTTCAGAGCTACCACAACAATTGCAGCATTTAAAACCCCCAAATTAGGAAGTATTTCTCTTATGTAACTCTCAAATTTATTTTGTCTTATATTTTGATTACGTTAGGGAAAAATGCAGTTCTCTTAGTTTTTAATGATATACAATTAACATGCTAAAGGCTATAATTAAAACGAAGATTTCAGCTTAGCCCATATTTTAGGCAAAACCATAATTTCTTTTTAAGATGCATTAGAAGATGTTTGCTTAAATATTGCTTGAGGTAAGGATTAAAACTTCTAAACACTCCAGGAATTTCCAGGAGAATTTATAATACACCTTAGCAGAAACAAAGTAACAATTCTAAGAATTTTGTATGTGTGCAGGCTTACTGAGGGTGATAGAAGTATCCACATTAAAGCTTTTAGGTGGATTTTGTCAATATGCAGAACACCTTTGGGAGAAAAGATAGCACAAAACAGTTTAAAATAATTCATAGGGGATTTCCCTGTCACAATGTGGAAACAGAATGAAAATTAATCAAAAGACAAATGAACTTCTGTCCAACTTTGTCCTTTCTCTGTGACTTCTTGTCACTCCAATGTATGGACCTTTAGCAACACTAAATGCAGGATATCACAGAATGCAGGAAATAAAAGAACATCAGCATGGCAAATCCATACCAAGTATATGTACAATACCTGAGATGCTCTTCATACTTGAGAGATGAAATAGGAAAAAATGAAACTAAGTTGGGACACACAGTCATGGAATTAACAAAATTACTTTTGAGTAACTTTTTAAAGACATAACCAAGTTGCCAGGTGTTGGAGAGAATCACAGGGCTCCTGTATCAGATATGATATTCCCTCTCGTGATTTGTAATGGGGTTCAGATCATAAAAACTTAGTAAATGCAGCTCCAAGGAGTCATTATCATTACCTGCAGGTGACCCTGTGGAGGTATTTACTTTTGCAGAAAGGTGGGCAGGAAAAAATTAAGCTTTGGAAGTTTGCTGCATGTGCATTATATTGCAGGTATGCTTACATATAGCAGTTACCCAATTATCAGGAGGATTTTAATGACCATGTGTGGCCATTAGAAAGAAAAATAAAGACGTGATAGTTTTGCTTAGTTCAAATGTTTGGTGTATTATTAGAATCATGTTTGGTTTTAGTGAAGTAAAAAGCTGAGATGTAACAGTAAAAGAACCATGAAATTTTAAGTGATAAAGTTAAATGCAAATGGTTTATGTAGCAAATAAAAGTATCTCCTAATGCAGTAATTAACATTAAGAAATATTTAGAAAAAATATGTGCCATGTACATAAAACTAGATTCAAAGGCATGTTTAGAAAGATTATTCTCCAAAGTTCTTCCTCAATTATTTCTTAAGAAAATTTTATGCTTTTTTCATATATCTTATCTGCTGCCAGACTGGTTTTGAGCAGATATTGTGTTTTGTTTTTTAATAAGGAATTGCATTTCCTTCCCTTCAGTTCCACCTAAGTATAAACTCATACAGTATATGTAATACTGTAATAATAATTGATAAAAAATGTAGTTGGAAAAGGTTACAGTTAAGATATCACAGTGGTTGTAGTTTTTGATGTGAAAATAACTACAAGGGAATTTTCAGGAGCTAAGGGGTTTTATTTTGAATACTTGATCTCCTATTTTATTTCTATCCCTAAGTCAGCACCCCAATTCTAACAAAGTAACTAAAACCTATTTTGTTGCGTATACATCTAAAAGCCATATTTCAGGATGGATTTTTAAGATATTTATCAAATTATTTATAAAATGCAAGAATACTGTAGAGAGTAGGCCATGAATAGTATGCTAACAGAATATTCTCCAGTATAAATCAAAAAAGTCAATCATAAGGCTGGTGACAGGGAAAACAAATTAAGCAGGGAAAAGAAAAAAGGTGTATTTTAAAATGAGAATACTAAATGAGATTGCCAATTGATGTCTGCCAGGCATAGACGTAGATCTGTTATGGTGAGAATTTGTCAGTTCTCTCTAAATGCAATGTAACAGGTGATGAAATTTGTGTGAGATCTTCGGGTAAGCCATGCAAGTATACTGAAAGCAAAAAGCACTTTCAAATTGATTGTGATATGAATGGGGAACCCGTGATTCCAGAGATTTCCATCGTGTCACTTGTGTTGATCACAGGTGGGGAATATTGTTTATTTTGGTACCATTATCTGGGAAGCTTCCTAAAGCTGCTGAGAGCAGCAAATTTTGTTTGCCTTCAAGTAAGCAAAAATGCAGCTTACTTATGCACACTGGACTGCTAGGTGTCTGCAAATCTGGTTATCTTCCTGAAGATTTGATCATGTTGCTGGTGCCAGCATATTCCTAAACAAGCTCATATGGGAAGAAAACCCAGGATTAGGTGTTATTCTAAGGTTGCAGAAAGAGGCAATTTGCCATCTGATCTTTACGTAAAGATAAATGAATGGGTATGGATTCACAGTGTATTTTATTGAAGAGACTGAAACTATTGCAGTACTAGCGAAAAAAAAACATAAGCAAAAATGTAATTAGGACTGGTTTAAAATGAGAACTTAATGTACTATGTTCAAGAAAAGATCAAGAGAGTAGTGTTCAAAATGTTGGTACCATTTTACTGTTTTCAGCACTGAAATACATGTTAAGAAATGAGACAAATACAAACATGGTACCTTGTATTAAAGGGGCCAGATTTAGGTGGAGTTGTAAACTGCAAATAAATTATTTTATGAACCACTAATTCTCCTTTTTTGCTACTTCATGCACTTATGAACAGCCTCTAATGTTGTGTGTTAAGTCCTTATTTTAATATTTTTTCATAATACAGTCTCAAAGTGTTATTAAGGGAATTTTGAAATAAATCATCGTGCATATTGTTACATTCAGTAGCCACCTTCAGTTGGGTATGAATTAACACAATATGAAACAGATCTGCTAAGGGCATTCACACACTGAAGTTATATTCAGGGTTTTATTGGGCTATACAGAGGAGATTTATTTCTTCACCCAAATGTTTGCACATCTAATAAAACTTACTTGGCATGTATGTTCAGGACAATGGATGCTATTTTTTCAAGGGCAAATTTTCAATCCAAAACTAAAAGCTTAGTTTTGAGTGTCACATTTGTCCAGAGAACTGGAACAGGCTTTGTGAACAGAGTGCTGAGGTAAGGCCAAAAAACCCCCTGGTTTTGAATATCAGATAGTTTCTAGTGTTACAGGAAGGAGAGGAGACTCCCAGGAATTGTGGTCTTCTACAACTATTGGATGTTTCATACAGGGGGGCTGAACTCTGACCAGTATTTAGAAAGGAGGTTTGCAGCGTGGACCTAAGGTAGCACAACCGTGAGCCTTGACGGTGCATGGGATTCAGTATTGGTGGTGGAGCTTGTGTTCCTTCTTAGGATGTCAAGGTTGAAATGTGATCTGTGTTCTTGTAACTATACTTTGTGTTTGGTTTGCAAAGTTGTCTCCTGCTGTAATCAGGAAGACATTGTCAAATACAAGGCAACTGCCATCCCTGCCCTTTCCTCCATATTTTTCATCTTTCTCTCTCCTGCCTTCCCTCTTCCTCCAAATTTCCTTTGTTGTACAGTGGGCTTAGTGAAAAAACTGGCAATGCAGAATTGGTATTTCAAGTTGATGGAAAATTCAAGAACATGAGATAGCACTAGATTCATCATATTTGGTGAGCTGTTTCTGCAGAGGAATTTTGAAGAAAAAGTAGTTAACATCTGAACATCAGTATCCCTAAAATTTTGAGGATATGTGGTTAGGTCTATTATCTTTCTGCTGCTTTTATGTCTTTTCTAGCTTTTGCATTTTTAAAGAAATCATTTCAATACCATTTTTTTGTAAGTCATTGGAAGTCACATTTTTTACCCACTTTTTAAAAAATAGAAGTTTTTATGATTATAATATTGTGGATGAACGCTGTCTATAACCAGTAGAAATGCTTCAAAGCTGATTGAAAGGAGGACGCTAGCCTTTCTGAAATGCTCTCTGATCGAATATGAGATATGGGAGCATCCAACTTGTTTTAACAATGGAAACTCCTTTTATTTCCCGTGTAAAAATAGATCACAGTGCAGTGACCCTAGAGGGAGAGAAAGAATGAAAAAAGATGTGTGTTTCTCTTAAAATTCTGACTACATTGTTACAGTCTGTGTCAAAGGATGACAAATCCGAATTGCTCTGCTTCCTATGTTCTTTGAATTAGAGCTTGGTGTGTGTTACACTATTTTGACCTCTTCAAAATTTAATTAGCAGATTTCCTTTTCCCTCTCTAGCCCATTTTGAAGTGTGGGGCAAAAAAAAAGAATATATATATATATATAGCAGTGTCATAATACGTCATTCTTTTCTGAATCTAACTGCATATTTTGAATGGAATTTGTATGAAAGCACTCTTGTATAAATTTAAATCAGGATGATATAAAACCATTAAGTGATATTAACCAATGGGGATTAAAGACTACCTGAACTGGCTAGAAAAAATTTACTGCCCAGTCACTAATGTATAGGTTTGATGCTTGCTAGGGTATTTGCCCAGCTGCACCTGCCTTATCAATGTGTTCAACTGTGAATTAGTTAGCACAAAAAGTTGGCAGAGGGATAGGGAATTTTTCACCTCAAGGTCAGTAACAAGGCAGGCTAATACTGATTTAATGCTGTTATGGTCTCGTAGCTCAGCATGAACATGATTCTATATTGCCATCAGTTGACACATGTCTACATTCAAAGAAACACTTTTTAAACTTACATCCTTTCTGCAAGAACACCAAGTACCAGGCACCTGCCTTAGCTGGCAAAAAGTTAAGTGTCCTGGCTAAGATAGTTGTCTAGGCTTCCTCTGTAACTGTGGGGAGAAGGATTTTCAGAGTGATTCATACAGTTCTAAGATGTGTCTAAAATAGATGAGATGACTCATCTTCTGGAAGTACCTGCCACTCTACTGACGACAGAGGGAGACCTAGATGACTAACCTACCCTAGATAGCTAAATTTTGAACTGGTAGTTAATACAAGAGAAAGCTCAGTACCAATGTCTTTTTCTTTTAATGAAAAGAGGCTCAAGTATGCAGTCATTATGAAAAAGTCTGTATGACCACAGATCATACAGTATATGCTGAAAAAGAGATGGACCTGCACTGCTGTCCTCCTGTATCTTTTATAAGTATGTTGACTTTATTTCTTGTTAAATTAATGTCAAGGTGAGGAAAAGAAGGTACTTTTTACCTTAAAAATCCCACTGGAAAGGGATATGTGTTATTTACTTTACACAAGTCTATGAAACGATGAGCATGATATTTATTCTGCATCAGTTTCCATTATTGAAATTTCTTTGTATTGAAATTGCTTTGTATTTATACTGGTGGTATTGGATGTAAAATCCATTAGGCGGGGTGTAACAGATTGTTAGCATGTATTTGCTTAAATACAGCATGAAGATCTGCAGTCTGCAGGGCATTAACTTCATTGTTGACTGCTTCAGATGCACCTTTTTTTGGAGAAGTTACAAAAATTGAGCTTTAAACTTGTTAATATTTAATTTAAACCCATCACTTGGCCAATTTGAAAATTTGAGGTCTTCGGGAATTATTCACCACATTTGATTTTAGGTAGCAAATTAGGTTTCTAAATAGGGAGTCTGGGCACCGGTTGTAATCAGCAGAGTAGAGTTGACACCTCCAGGGAACAATTTAGAGCAGCTAAGGTAAGCAGGAAGGTAGTGCTCTGGTTGCCCTCCAGAGGACTTCCACTGCTGCTTAGCTTGAATCCTCTGAAATAATCTCTGAGATATTTACTTATCCCTTTATATTTACTGTGCAGGAAGTGTAGTCTGGTTTTGTAGGCTGTTGAAGTAGGCAAAATGAATACTCCCCTTGTTTTCTATCATAATTCTTAGGTTAGTAATACCTTGTCAACTCAGAGTGGAATATTTTTCTGAATATATTGAGAATATATTTCTGAATGTCAGACGTGCATCAGAAGTGCCTGCTGCATGGTTAATGTATACAGTATGCTCAGCAATGTTAATGTAGTAGCATATAATGTAGTGGTGTGTATGTAGTCTATGTAGTATGCTGAGTTCTAAACTATTTTCTTGTGACTTGATTAATAGAGCACCCCCTGTATGTCCAGGATAGTCAGCAAAATCCATTTGGTTTTCTCAGAAAATTTGCTTTCATTTTGGGTGCTCTCTGGTTGAATCCTGAGCAATTCTAATCTCTAATCTCTGTGTCTGCAAGGCACAAGTAGTGAACTGCTGCCTGGCACAGGCACTGTAAGGCCTTCCTCACCTGCCCTTACGTTCAGAGTATCAGAACACAGTGCTTTGGATCAAACAGCGCAATGAATTGTTACATTTTTTTGTTGGTCGACAGCTGTTTTACCTAAAGCATTACACTCCTACTGTAGCTTTGAAAGTATAATAACTGGTTATATATTGCTTTATGCAGATTGTACAGGGCTTCAGAATTCAGGGTGTTAACTGATTTGCTACAGTTTGAAAAATCATCTACAGAGTTTACGAATGTATTGTCGTGGTAAATTGAGATCTGTGGATTTTTCTTTCATCTAATATGGAAGCCCAAGTTTATGGATAAAGCACAAAATCAGGATGGATGGAAGGATGAAGAGAAGTCATGACCGCAGATCAGCCTTGATTAATCTTCATTACACACCTGGAGAGAAAGCACAATATAGGATATTACATTAGCACCTGGAGGAGGAGGAGTTTCCAGACTTTCAGGAAGAAAAGCAGGCATGTTACAAAAGACAAGCAACGACTATAAGTGCTGTACCCTGGGAATCGTCTCCCAGTGAAGAGTTTAGGTGACAAAATCACTTTGATATGGTAGCCATAAGAAATAGCGAATGTGTTCGTCAAAGACAATAAACAACCTTGAATCTGGTGGATAAGTTTAAATTCTGTTCTTTGGTAATTCTTCTTTATAAAAGACAAAGGAAAGTAAAATTGCAAAGGACACAAGGGTGTATCCAGGGGAACAAGAACATCATTTATAGTCGCCAGAGTTGTATGATGAGGCTCACTTGCTAGATACCTGATAACAAGGAAAGCCAATCTGTCACTGCATGGTTCCATAAAGAAGATTTGTCTATAATAGGGAGCATTAAACAGGGTAATGGAAATTACTTGAGCAGCTACTGAATTAATTTTCATTTTAAACATACTCTAAAGATAACTGACTGGACAGCATTGCAAGTTCTGTATCGGAGTGCATCCATTAATAAAGGACTGTGAGCAATTTGCTGGTTTTGAATATAAACTTGGCTGTGCTGTCAGCTAACATCTCCTTTACCTAGAGCAAAACTTTAAGTGATGCATAATATAGATAGGACTCAGTTGTGGACTCCTGAAATCATTACCTCATACAAACTGCTTTTATTTAATAGAGCAATGTAATTGTTTCTCTAGAGGGTGATGAGTGTGATTCATTATATTTGATCTTTTTCATACCAGAAGCATACTGCTGTTGCTAGCTCAGAAGACTTTTTGGCAAATCAAAAGCAGACTGGTAGTTTGGAGCATTTCTCTGTCAGTTTGAAATCCCCAAGCTGTAGCTTCAAGCTCAACAGTGAGTGTTTTGCAGTAGTACCAAGAGAGCTGAAATAATCAACAACAGAAACCTTTTATCTCGTGTCTGAAATCCATAGATAGAAAGAGAATGTATATATAAATATTTCTCTTTAATATTTCACATCATGCTTCCACTTAAGTTTAAAGTTTTTTCACTGAGAGTGGACATAAGCCAAGCCAAGCCACAGGATTAATCATAAATAATTTACATGAAATCCCTCTACTAAGATATCCCACAATTTCATAAAGAATGAACACATGTTCTGAGAATACATAAGGGTTGCTATAATTAGCTCACTTTAACACGCCTGGGAACAACACACGAAGCTGCTGTTGAAGTTTTTCTGACATAGCTGATCATGTTGCTCATTGTCCACAACAATTAAATGTTCGTTTTTCTCTGATTTTTTTTTCTTAGAACTGCATCCAGATTAAGAAAAAAAAAATCTGCTAAAAATTCTGAACAATGTTGACTGGTGAAGGCTGTAGAACAACTATTGCTTCAATAAACAGGATTAGTTTTGGATTACTTTTTCTACAAAGACTGGAGCACTGCCTTACTCCTCCTTGCTTAGAAACATCAACCCCTTCAGATCTCCATGGTTATCTGACAGAATGAAAAGTAAAAGCATTCTGGGATGATTATATGAAAACTTGTAAAGGGTAAGTGCAAACTAAAAAGCTGTATTTGAGGACTAAACACCGCATTTTCAGATGGCTGAGTTTGTGTGTATGGTTGGAGAGATGAGAAGCCTTAAACTGTGCAGCATGGAGTGGACCTTGGTTTGGGGAAGATACAGAAAAGGCCTTACTGATTTGTTACTGTGTCTTTTGAACATATATCTACCAATTTGGTTGAAGCAAAAAGAAATTAGCTGGATTGTGTTTGAAAACAGTGGCTTAATTATTAAACTTAAACTTTACTAAAATACAAAATATTCAACATTCCTAAACACCTGTACAAAAGAGATTTAAGAGCATAGTTAAGACTAGGCTTGCATATGGATGTGCATACCATTAAAGCTGGGGAAGTGTGGATTTCTGCCATGTTCTGTAAATGTAAGATACATAAATTAGAATTGCTTAGGGATACTGTTGCTTACATGAATCGCTTCTCCAGTCTTTAATTTATGAATAAATGTGCTTGGTGTGACTACTCTTGTCTCACACTGATCTCAAATGGCAGAAAATATCCTGTATGCAATGGTTTGCAGATATATGGTATCCATGAGATATGTTTCTCAATATTGATTACAGTTATTTTATGTTTACAGAAAATTCAAATGTAGGAGGACTTAAATACACCCAAGAGAGGTTTAATAGTGATGTGGAAAAATAGTCTGAGAAAATTAGGATGCAGTTCTGGGACAATTTCAAAGTACTACTGTATTTAGATGGTATTTCTTATCTAAAATGTAGTATGAGGAATGGACAGTGGTACTTAGGTTGAGCATGAGTCAACAGTGCTGTGTTACTATAAAAAACGTGTTGGGGAGACATGACAAATATCAAATATGTAAAAGATTTGAAAGTAGAAAGAGCCTAAGCTGTGCTGTGGGCTAATGGGAGTAGGAAAATATTAAATGGGCTTAAATCATAGGAAAACTTGAGGCTAAATATTATTGTTACATTATTTTTGCCAGGCATATTGAAAGCACTGGGACTGGTTGTTTATGAGCTGGTCAGACAAATATCTGTCAGAGATAATAAACACTGCCTTGGGACTAGATATGTCATTTGGTTCCTACCAGCTCTGAACTCTATTATTCAATATGGTAATAAAACTTCACAAGTAGTTTCATGCCAATGTGCATAAAGATACAATTCAGAGAGAGTATAGAGCCTTTGACACTAAGCACTGCATGAGATATGCAGTTTTTCTCCAGTATAGTATCTACTTCTGGTTTTGATGAAGTAAATAGTTGAACTTCTAATTTAGCTTTGATTTTATATTATCATCTCAGTATCACTTCTTCACAATATCTCATCCCACCCACAGATCCCTGTATCAGAATAATACCTTTTCCACCTTCCTCTTCAGTAGGTTGGGACAACACAGAATAGGAAACAGCACCACGGACAGCAAATTCGATTTAGGTTGACAATGTGATCCTATTGTTGAAAAGCCAAAGGTTATTCTGTGGTACATTAAATAAATATCATATGTAAAGCACTGGAGGTATGTGATCTATGTGGCATCAGCTGGGCTGCTACAGGGCAACACACCATTAAAGAGAATCCAGAGGACAACAACAAATACAAACATGGTAGAAAAAATAACCTGTAAGAGAGAGCAGAATGCAGTGTAGAAGTGGAGAGTGAAGAACACTGCCTCCCATTTAGGTGCCTGACTCATGCTTTACCTGTATGTGTTTAGTGAAGAATATTTAGTGTTTAATGAGGTGTATATGTATATATCTATGGATATAAAGAATCTCTTAATGGAAACCAATTAACTCTTCCAGTCTGTAAAAAACTGTTACAAAGGCAGGAGCTCTCACTTGAGCAAGAAGACAGTAGTTTTTTTTTTTTTATCAAAACCTATATTCAAGAAGGGCTTCTGTCTAAAGCAAGACAAGCTCTATTATATTACTGTTTCTTTAACATTTCTGTAGGAAAATTTTTGAAGAATGTTACCCAAATATCTTTTGGGGCTGATCTTGATACACTGAATTCTGTTTCTCAACAGATCCCCATTTTGCGACACTTTCAAACCTAAATCTCTGTGATTTCTAATATTTAATAGAGTTTGCTTTTGGTATTTGTAATCAACTCTTTTTTCCTCCCTGTTTTCATTCACTGTGTCCAGAATATCGAAGGCGGTGGAAAAGAAGCATCCAGAAGGTTAGTGCTAATGTTGCTCTTGTATTTGATTGCTATCAGAAAATGTAGCAGACAGGTTTTGTGAAAAAATTTTCTTGACACAGCACCATATACTGGTATGGTTAGGTCTGGCTGGACACACACATTGTTTTCTTCATGAGGGACTTCATGAAGGGTGGTTGCTCCTGCTATGAACATATCAGGATGTTTCGAAAGGCAGTTCCATTCTTTCATTCATGGCCTCAACATGTCTAAGATTAGACTGTAAAATGAGAATAGGCATAAAATACGTGCTTTTACATTAACTCACTGATCCAAAATACTTTTACCAATCCACAGTTTAGATGAAAAAAACCTGAGACACAATATAAAGTGGGACTGCTTAAGGAAGATTAAATGTGTTTTATATTGTGAGATCTTCAATCAGGATATGCTGCATTTTTCTGGGTGTCATACAAGCACAAAAGTCTAAATTTCCACTTCAAAGTGCTTCAGTTTGTCTGACTCCAGCCTCTACTTATCTGATGATAATGCCATTTGCTAAAATGAAAGATACTGAGAAATGCCTATTTTGTGATATACACATCCGTGAATACAGAGTGGTTGCAATGTAGAAGGTGTCTCCAAGCAAAAAGGCACAGACTTGATCTCATATGATGTCTCTCAGATTTAATGTCTTCAGATACCTCATACCAATAACACCACCTTAAACCACTGGGTAAAGATCTTTCCAGGCTGAAATGACTCAGGATTTTGCACAGCAATTCAGTGCAAGGAAAGGACTTTTGAGGGCATTAAAAACCAGAAAATTACTGCAGAATGGATATTTTAGATAATTCGTATAATACAGTTTGGGGAGCAGGTTTTGAGGCTTGCTTTTTGTTTGGGTTTGGGTTTTTTTTCATTATAGATAAATTATATTTTCTAACACCTACTATCTCTTTTTTTAAAGATTATTTTGCCAGCATGTATGTTATATAGGCTATTAAAATGGTTGAAATTGAATTTTCAGCCTTTTTTAAGAAATGACTGACTTAACAAATTGATGCAGATTAAGTGACCCCAGTCTATTTTAAGCAGCGCAGAGATTGTTTCTGTTTGCACAGCAGTATCCCAAGTAACTCTTTTGTACAAGCAATATGTATTTGAATTAAAGGCAGTCAGTAATGTCTGCAAAACAATATTGGAAACCTGTCATTAGATTTTTAAATTTGAGAAATTTGATTGCCTTTTTCAATTTCCTGTGAGACAAAATATATTTTCCCAGTTATGTGTAGGTGACAGCAGACTCATCTGTTAATCATCAATTTCCTCATTAGAAGTTATTACCTCATTTTTTTATATATATACGTCTTCTAAAATATAATTTCTCTTCAAATGAACAGTAGTTTATTTGAAATAATTACACTTTGATAAAACATATGTGTTCTATCCTTCAGAAGCTTTTGAATCTAGTGCCCCATTTCAACCAAATTTGAGAAGAGGCAAAACTTTGGGTAATTTTCTACAAGTTTCCTGAATTAAGATGTCCAAAGAGGAGAGGTGCCTTGACCAGTTTTGAAGGAAAGATTGTGTATAAGACCATTCTTTATTGAAAGGCTATCAAAGAAGCCATATTGCTGTTCAAACCTGAGAGGCATATCTATAGCATACTAGATTTAATTTTAAATTTCTTGGCATGGGTATTTATTTCAGTGGAATTGTTCAAATGTTTGAAAGTCAAAACTCCAAATAATATACAAGTGAGAACACTGTAAAGTAATATGAAACTGTGGAAAATTCTCTAGCAAAGATTGCAATGCAACTTTTAAGTTCTCTAATAATTTATGTATTATATTGAACTAGTGTGCTAATACTAAAAGGACAGTAGAAATAAAGAGGGATAATGTCATCAGTGGCTTACAGGGGTGGAAATTTAATGGAAATGAGAAGTGCTGAGTCATAGTTAAAATTTGCATTGGTGGAATATGGGTTCCTGTAATGCTCTCAAATTTTAAATGAATCTGGTGAGTGTTGAAAATGATATTGCAATATTGCCCTTAATTAATTTAATGGATAAGAAAAAAATCTGTCAAATTTTCTAAATGTGTTCACCTGCAGAGGAATTTTAAATGCCACGTTTTAGGAGTTCCTTATCCATGGCCTGGAGTCACAAAATTCAATGTTTTTTTGTTTTTGGTTTATGAGGAGGGGAGTATTGATCCAATATGGAAATCCTTGTGATACAGACAGCCAAATTCAGTGAAAGTTGTTGCAGGGACCTGGAAATTACCTGATATATATGAGGAAACAATACAGAGGAGCTGAAGTGTTCTGTAGCATTGGTGACGAATCAGGCATGGTGTAGCATGTTTCACTCTGGGCAAATCAGTGTCCTGAAGGTCTCAACAAGTCAGAGTAACACCAAAACTGCAATAAAAATGTTGTAGAAGTGGAAGAGAGAAAGAGGAAGACTAAACTTGTATCACTTGGCTATATGATAGCCAAAACTCTACAAAAGCACAGTAACAATTTATATATATTTGAATAGTGTACAAGAAAAGATGAGAATTACACACTTCAATGAACAGAGTATAGAACTGAGGATGAAATGAAGAAAAGTTGTATTGATCAGTTCTAGAACTCGCCTCCTGTGATGTTAAATTTCATTCTTGCAACAAACCCCTCAAGGGAAGAGGAGGAAGCCTTCTTTTTTGGAAAAACACCAGTAAATGGCTGGTGACTGGAAAAACACCAGTTGATGAACAAATCCTGTGCAGATACATGGTGGTGTTCTATGTTGATGGTTGGACTTGATGATCTTGGAGATATTTTCCAACTTGAACGATTCTACTTTTCTATGATTCTAGGATGTAACTAATGGCAAATTCCTAGTTTAACAACATATAACCCTTAAGGAGCTAATGTGACCATATTGTTTGACCTACTCTGTAGTAGACAGGACATTCTTGAAGCAATTCCTGATTGGATTCCATTTCCTTCTTGTCCATTACATATGGTTGCATCTTTACTGTTCAGGTCATTATGAAATTTTTTCTTTTTTCAGTTCTTCACCTGGAATATTCTTTCAGCAGTGAACTAAAGCTAGAAGATAGACAGTTTGAGAGCATGTTGTGAGTCCTGTACTTGTGAGGGAGGAAAGGGAGGGGGAGCATGAAAGTTTGGAAAATTATCTATTCAGTCTATCTTTTCTTTCTACTTGTTTACTCTCTACATATGGTTTGTTTTGCTGCTGAACATATCATATAAGAAAAATCTTAATGTATTTGTGTCATAGGACTAGTGGAAGATGGGTATTCTCTCACTAATGGAGAGAAAGTGTCTAAAGGAATTTTATGCATCTTGAATACATTTTCAGAATGAAAAATGAAAATTAAGGAAAGATATTTCTGTGCAGTCACAGAAAAGAAATAATTTAATGAGAATTCCCTGTTGACAAATTCTTAACCAAGCAATGATAGCTAGCAATAGATGGACCTTTTAAAAAACCTTTTAAGCTGTTTGTGAACTGTCCAATTTATGGACTTACATATTTTAAACCATTTTTGTCTCGTGCCAGTTTACTGGTAGTGCACACCTGTGGCTCCTGTTTCAAACTAGGCTTCATGGAATACATGCATGAAGATGCAGAGCCCTGCAGTAATACATGTAGATTGTGTCAATGCTGAGGCCTGACCAAGAGGCTCTCTGAAATCCAGGAGAAATTTGCAAAGAAAAAGGTTTCAGGATTGAAAACAGACATGGTAAATAATTTTAAGTAAAGGCTCCAAATGTGTTTGTGCAGCATCCGGCATGATATTGCCTTGACTGTGTCTGAAAACCTTGACTATACAACAATTCCAGGTTGCATTATTTTATTTATAAACTACATCATTTTTCCCCTTCTTGCCATGAACATGTTTTATCTTCCTTCAACCTAGCTAAAGTTTTTTTTTTCCTTTTATAAATACTTATCTTCCTATCTGTCATATATTAATTTGGAAAAGAAAAATATAATTTTACAGAGTTAAACAGTAGGCCCTGGTTATAAACCAAAAAAGTAAAAATACTCAGTATTCCAGGGTTGAACCCAACAATTCATCCTGTGTGGCTCCCAGGACTTACACCAGCTCTAAAATAAATGAGCACAGTCCCCAATACCGAGGCTGATTTGTTATCTCTATATGTACTTTTCAGATAACAGACATTAAATAATTCACTATAGAAAGTCTTATTTCAATTAAAATGGTAAAACTGATAAGGAAGTTTTCTTTACTTTTGGGAACATATCTCTGGCTTGTAATTGCATTAATTACAAATACACACAGTTGAAAAGTTATTCAAATGCAAATTTTCTTAATGAGAAGAAAGCAACTGGGAGTATAATTTTTAGTTGTTGCAGTTAATGAAAGTATTTGATTTTGTTTTAATTGCACTTTTAATAAAATAAAGTGCTCTCACAGTGATGAGGTTTCACTAATACAGCATCATCTAAGCAGTGCTAGAGCTTCCGAAGGTTGCTGATGGTGGATAGATCAGCTGGCACTGGGCTCTTGCTGGAGATAAGTGAAGCCACCAAGCCTCACTCCCGGGCAGTGCTGATCTCTGGCTAACAGCAGGGTGCTGAGGAATGTCACCAGAATGACCCTAAAGGTTCTCTGATATTTTATCTAACACTGGTAAGGAATTGCAGTAACTTCTTTTCAAAAGGATTGATGTCAAAAAGGATTTACCTCCTTCCCCAAACAAGCAAGTTTTAGATATTAGTGGGTTACCTTTCAATCTTGCATGTGAGATGGTATCTACGAGGAAGAGCAACCATCCGGGGAAACTTCAAGCAATAGCCTGGTGGCTCAGTGACCATATCCTGCCCCTCTTCACACTTCAGTCTGGGAATGTTGGGAAAAAAGGAATGGCAAATCCTGTCACTGGGTGAGCCTCCTGGTATCCATGAGGAGCTGTATCCAAACCTCAGGGGTTACATTTCCTCAGCTGTCATTTCAGAATGCCATGCTTTCAAACTGGTTTTGCAGTGTAAGTTGAAAGTATGTTTCAGAAAGGCTTGGTCTAGTCGCAGACAACTTAGGAACAGCAAAAAGACAAAACGAATCAAATAAATAGGAATATTTTCACTTAACTCTAACTATAATTAATATACTTGAAGGTATGATAAAAGATTCCCAGAAAAAATCTGAGCTGTTTGCTTCATATAATGAAGAAATCTAGTTATTTTTAGCATTTTAACAGAATATAATTTGGTATAGAGATAGAGTGCTAATTTTATGGGCTTTTTTTTCCAAATAAGCAAGTTTTTCAGAGTTACATACATGGCAAATTAATTTTTCATAGATATTATGCATAAATGAAATTTAGAGAAAATATGCATATCTTAAATTTAATAGATTCACCATAAAATCCTGATAAGATTTCACCTTCTGTTAATTTTCCTCTGAGATGAAAGCACTACCAAGCAACAAAACCAGATGTCTAAGCACATCTTCACAGGGTGGAAAAGAGGGTTTTAAGATTAGAACTTCTAATAGATTTTGATCCCAAGCAAGAACTTTTAGAAGCCCATGGATATCTCTCAGATAGACTTAACAGAATCCAATATACAAGGCCACTGACATGACAATCTCTGTGTTTTACGAAGGAAATGTTAGGGGTACAGGAGTGAAGTAAAGGGTGAGGCAAGAGCAGGAACCAAAAGACATCATCCTGGCAAAGGAAAGGTAGTAAAATGAAGTTAAGGTCAGAGAGCAGCAAGAGGGACAAGAGAAAGTAGGCTTGCTGTCTTCCCCAGTTACCCATTTTCTTCCCTTGTGCATAAATGAGGAATATCTCCTAGTCAATGCTAAGCATTTCACCTTTCTCCCATAGAAGCTCATGGCAAGGGGCTATCTCAGATCTCCTTCATCCAGCATTGGGGGACATGGCCAGAGATGGTTTTGTTTTAGGTTGTTTATGCTCCAGGAGTACCTGCACTCATTTAACAGTGTTTGGATGAATGACCTGAGAAGCTTTTCATGTGCAAAGGATATCTGGCATAAGTGCTCTAAAATATGTATGTTTATTCAATTTTGATTGCATTGTTGACATGGAGGTCCAGAGATATTTTGGGGAGTTTGTGTCCTGGGGTTCTCCAAAGGAAGCATTTGGAGAAAGCAAGAGCAAGCTTTTATAACAACTATCAGATTCTATGAATGGTTTTTGCTTCTTAAATACTCTTGCTGTAATGGGATGAAAAAAAAGGATCACACTCTGAATGGCTAGGATGGGTATAACTTTTATACTCTGAAATGGGGAAGTAGATGATGACAGGGGCAAACATCAACTTGCTTTTAAGCGCTTACTATTACTGTAACCATCATGTCATGAAAGGTCATTGACATCATCAGCTATAGAGCCAAGTTATTTTCTCTTTTCTGATACAGTATTTCAGACAACCATTAGCCAATCTCCATTGCGCTGCAACAAACAGAAATTTAGGGAAGGGAACTGGGCATTTCTGTCACCCCTGGAGCTAGTGGAGAGAAGAGTGATGTGGGATCCCTAGAGCTGCTCACTGGCCTTGGGGGACACTTGTGTCTGTGCCCTGTGAGTTGACCCTTTCCTTCTTTGTGCAGTATTGACAGTGGTGTTTCCTCCTCCAGGAAGTACCAAGGAAAAACATTGTCTGATTTTGCATACCTGAACTGCATCACTATAGCCACATCTTAAATGGCTGTCTGCAGCTGCTTTAAAGTCCACTGGCATGTACA
The DNA here is from genome assembly GCF_017639235.1 of Corvus kubaryi. Lineage (NCBI taxonomy): Eukaryota > Metazoa > Chordata > Aves > Passeriformes > Corvidae > Corvus > Corvus kubaryi. The sequence continues at coordinate 10,466,845 of NW_024582091.1, forward strand.
AAAGTGAATGTAAGTGCATTCTCTTCAAGAAAGAAAGTAGTTCACTGCTACAAAACTCTGCTAAGACAGTAAAGGCATCCCAGGCATATCTTCTGCCCTTTCAGATTGAGAAAGTCAAAAAATATTAGACTTCTAGAAAACCATGAAATGAAGAGTTATTTTCAGTTCTCAAATAACCTTAATTCTGCTTTATTTGAAAAATGACCCAATAAACATATAACTTCTCTCTTCTGTCTCCAAAACTGTCATGAAAGAGAAGCTGCATATGTTTTCTCTGTGGTCATATTTGCCCTAGTCCAAAAAAGTACCCCTCACCTGCTAGATTTTACAGCTACCTCACCTTTACCTGGATGCACATGTACAATATAACACTATTTGTTTTTCTTTTTTCAAATAGCCTCTACACAAGCTATATTATTCTCCAGCTTCATTTATAACAAAAATACCTGTAAGCTTCCCACCTTTCTCCATGAAATTGCTAAAATGTACAGAAAAATTAAGATTGGAAATGACCAGCAACTAACCCAGTACCTCCATGTTCACCACTAAGTCATGTCCTCAAATGCCACATCCAAACACCTTTTGAGCACTTCCAGGGATGCTGATTCCACTTCCCTGGGCGGCCTGTTTCAATGCATGACCACCTTTCCAATGAAGAAATTTTCCCAAATATCCAATATAAACCTTCCCTGGTGGAACTTGAGGCCATTTCCGCTCATCCTGTCACTGGTTGCCTGGGAGAAGAGGTTGACCCCTCCTTGCTACAACCTCCTTTCAGGTAGTTGTAGGGAGTCATAAAGCCCCTTCTGAGCTTCCTTTTCTCCAGGCAAAATAACCCCAAATGTAGTTTATTATATGTCTTGAGGCACTAGCACATCACTTTTTTCTTTGATCACATGTCAAGGTCTGATAGAGCTCCTGTTATTGCACAGAGCATCTCCTGATGCCTCTTCTTGGACCCACAGCTCACCCACACTGCTCTTGCCACTTGCTGCAGTTACTTTCATTGGGAGCAGGACACTGGGATTTTTACCAGCCTTCCCAGGGCTGCTGTCCCCAAGGGAAGAAGAGGGAGGACAGAATTCAATGTATCTGTATTTATTAAACTTTCTCACAAATTTGGGGTTGCTGAATTTGAAATTATACAAAGATGTTGTCATGTATCCATAGTTATTCGCAGTAAATTCTCGCACTGGGATGGCAGGGATTCTACCACCTCCCCAGTTAATCTCTTTCAAGGCATATAATTAGAAGACAGACTATTGATAAACATTCCCTTAAGCATGATTTAAAAAATGATGCTTACTGAAAAGTAATTGTATACTATTTTCATCTTTTCAATAGAAAGTCGTCGTCTTGCCTAAGGGTAAATATCTGAAAGTTGGTTGTCGATGTCTAGACTCATCAACCTAGATTCCCTTTATAGCCAGCTGAAAGAAACAGGCACCTCCAGGGCATGATTCATCTGTCTGTCTTAGAAGAAACGGTAAGTGGAGAAGGATTTCTTTCTGAAATATATGCCTCAGAAATGATTAGAGTTGTTCAGGAAATGGTTTTCATATTCTGTGGGGAATTGATTTAAAGAACTAGTTTTCTTCAATACTAGAAAGAAGAAAAGGCTTTCAAGAAATTTTCAAGAAAATTACATATTTAAAAATTCACTCTTAGTAAAATGAAGTGCTTATTTTCTTATGGTTTTTTTCCTTTATGTTTTATAATTCCCAATGGAAAAATTACATTTGAAAATGAAGAGAGGTTTTAATAAGAAAAATTGAAACTTGAGATCGAAGTGGGATATTTTGATCTCACTGTTATCTTTCAACTTGAATTGCCTTTTTCTTATGAATGGTCACCTTAATTGGTCCATTCTACAGAAAGTTTTGATTTCCATGGAATAGCATTTTTGTAGAAAAATGTGACAACAAAATTTTTTCAACCAGCTATACAAGTTATGTGTGAGTGGACATAACTTCATACAAATAACTGTTTTTAATTGCAATACCTCTTTATAAAAATGTTCTGCTTTCAATTCACAAAGCTTTTAACATTCGTTAGCCTAACAAGTAGCTCTCAATTAATAAAGGGCTAACTGTGGCATCATTTTGAGAAATGTCTTATAAAGGCAAGCTTCTAATAGAGTTAAAATAATTAGGCATGTAAGATTTTTTGGGGCTGTTTTGTTGTCACAATTTTCTTGAAGGACATGAACAATAGACTGAAGTATCATATAGTCCCTACCTTCATGTAACCAAGTGCAAACAAAGAAAACATGCAGACTGACATTGTAACAAGAGGAATTTGCTTTGGTCCCCCCATAAAAAGAATTAGCCAAGGGTTTGAGTTTTTTATTGTACATGATTGATGGCTATCAAGATATCTGAGACTGCAAAGCTACATCGAGCTACAGTATGACAATAATGAGCTGTGACAGTCTAACTGAGTAAGGGAAAGTTTCACAGAACTGGGTGTCTGGAAGGAAGACATCGAAGTTGACAAATGACTCCCAGCTAACTTGCTTTCTTCTGCAAGGCATGTTCCAGTGTTGCTGAGAGGCAGATGTTAAATGGAGCTAGACAGTACTGAACACACTTCAGTAAATGTCTTGCTGATAGGATGATTTACACACCAGAAAGAGGGAACAAACATTTTTAGGAAAATCTGAATGAAATCTTAGACTTCATTCAGACAATGTGGGATTCACCTCACCTAATCATGAATTGTCTACTATGCAGTATTTACACTCTAAAGTAGCCAACACACTTTATGGTCCATGAAGAGAAGTACATGGCACATTTTGGATACAAGGTTTAGGATAAACACACCTAAAAAGCATATATTTGTCTCGCCAGATTTAAAAGGAAGTCTAGGGTAACTAGTTTAGATGCCAGTGGTTACAATGGAACCATCATAGATCTTCAAGAAGTCTCAGAATTTGATAAACTAAACCACTGCCTATAGAATGTTCTGTAATTAATTTTCCATTTTTACTATATTGATTTTTTTAATCAGTCAGTTGGATTTAATTCACTGCCAGATGTTTTCTATGAACTAATTAGCTAATTGTTTGAGGGAGTAATGAAAACTGAGATATATATGTGATATCCAAGTTAGGCAGAATTTGACCACTATGTATTTAGACTGGGTAGAAGAGGAAAAGGTCTTATCAGCTTCTATGCTCTACTACTTTTTGCCAGGATGAAAACAAATTGTTAACAAGAACATACTAATTAAATAAAAAAGGTTTTGGCTTATAGTTCCTAGCATGATGTATTAATCTTCCTCTCTGACATCTCCATTTCCCATGTATAATACTACAATATTCACTGGACATGAAGTTAACTCAACTACCAATCTGTAGTGCCAGAGACCAGAAGGTACAGATTGCCCTGCATGTCCCAGCCCAGCCTCCCCAGGGCGTCCCCCAATCCTCTCCTGAGCCCCAGTACCTCCATTTAATCCTGTCTTGGGGCTGCCATTCCCTGGCCCAGCTACATGATGGATGTGAATGTGTCCAGTGCGGTCTCTGGCCCTTGTGTACTATACTCCTAACTGGTTCCCTCAGTGGAAGGAACCAGTGTTCCTGGACCAGCTGGACTGCTTGCAGTGCCTGGGGCTGCCAGTGGACCTGCCCACCTCTGCCCAATGCGCTCAGTCTCTGCGGGATGGCACCTGCTGGCGAGGGCACAGGCTATGCTGGGGTCACTCTGTGCTCCTTCATGAGGGAGCAGCCAGACCCTTGCTGCTACCCCACGTGTCATCTTCTTCAGTGTCCTCTGGGAGGCTAAAACATTGCTGATCACTGCTTGCCATTGATCTGTGTAGGCTCTTTGTACAAGCAACACTGATCTTTTATTTCAGAACAAGTACACAGATAGAGTACTTTCACCTGAAATGGCAAAAGAGCCCTCACAAGTCCAGGCTAGGAGAAGTTCTCAATTTCCTAGGCTCTTTGCAACATCTCTTCACTGGAATGACATCAGAAATGCCTGAAAAGTGTGGACAAAGAGGTTAGATGAGCACTGGGTGCTAGTGTGTATGCAAGTTTGGGAAGAATGGTTTGCCTGTAGATATGAGGTAGATCCTGGCCTTAGCCATACCTTTAGCTCCCAGAAGGGGACAGAGCTGCAGGCACTGCAGCAGTCTTGATGCTTGGCAAGAATTAGTCACACCAAGTACTATGGAAATTTCAGAGACATGTGACTTCCAGAAGGTGGAGTTTGCAGAGCAATTGGTAAGAAAGACCTTTGCTTTTGCATTACAATTCCCAAAGCATGAACCCGTTCCAAAGCATTTTCAAAATTTTAAAAGATGGGTGACATTGCAGAACTGCTGTGGCACAACTGTATTAGAAACAGCAGTTACTGAAAAAGTAACTCAAATACACAGAAACTACTGAATCAACACCAAAAAATGCTGAATGGCTGATATGGAAAAGAAGTTGATCTGATGGAGAAAAAAAAATGGTATCGGAAAGAACTCTATAAACAGGATTATGTTTTTCAAGGCCTGTGACTAGAAGGTTTAAATGACCAGAACATATGGTAGCATGGCAACGAGAGGCAAGTTTCTGAACTGAGGAGGAAGTGCTTAGACTAGAACACAGAAACACACATGGTATGACTGACCAAAGCTCACCCTGGCTACCTTTCACATATCTAACAGCAGCCATAAGCAAATAGAGAAAAACATAAGAGCAAGGCAGATACTTACACCTGATGCTCTACCAGTCTCCAGCCATCTTCATCTTAGGCACTTCCTGTGCATCATATGATTTCTGCTTATTGTAACCTTCAGGGTTACAATATTTTATTTTCAGTTAACTTATAGTGGCCCTTTGAATTAATGGAAACATTCAGACCCCATTGGCAAAGCAGTCATTATCTGGGGCTGTCTTGCACCAAAACAACTCCTCTATGTTTTGTTTTGAAGCAGGTTCCTATTGTCTTCATTTCTATTCTTGTCTTGGAAGACATTTTGAACAGCCCATCAGAGATGAAATGAATATCTGTAGGTATGTTTGACTGCCTAATGAGATAAAATTGCCTTCTGAACAATATTCACAGAGACCTCAAATTTGCAAGCTGTTTGGACAGCAAGTTTTAAATATTTGGACATTTCCATGCTTTGAATGTCATTGTTGGTCTGTTTTGAAAGTATCTCATTATTCAGTGTTTCAGAAGGAGGACACAGTCCTTACCACACCTTACTCTAGCCTAGATAAATCCTAAACATTTAGAGGCATCTTGTATGCCTCACTGGCATACAAGAGTTTTCTCAATCTCTTCTAGCTTATTTTACTTTTTTTCCCCTCTTCCTGTTTTTCTTTCTTTTTTACTGAGAGTCTGGTTTAGACAAAATAACTCTTTCCTAGGTCACATGGTTATTATGTCACACCATTTGGGTTTTAAACAATGCATTAATCAATTGACATTTCAGAATGGCCAGAAACTTCAGATGCCATCCATAATATTTTCCATCAGTGAGTTGAATAGTGCAAGGAGAAACCAAACCTGCATTTCCTTTTTATATGTGATATATCTAAATGATGACGTAGTCAGTTTTTAACAGCAGTCCAAGAACATCTAAACACTTCCTTCTATGTAAGATGGTAATATAAATCTAATAATCCAGAAAGTAAACCTGTTTGAATTTATCCAACAGGAAAATTAAATGGAAATGGTGAAAATAAAGTAGTATTTGTTTACAATAAATATTTTTATTATTTACTCTTTCTTCCTTCTGTATTTGATGATAAGTCAAAAACACTAGGTAAAGCTGTCTTTATAACAAAGTTATCCAAAGATAACTTGACAACAGACCTCCTCTGTTTAGCATAACTGAAACAAGCAAATGTGCATCTTTGCTTTTGTTGGGCTCGAAATACCCTTCACCAAAGCAAGACTTCCAATTTTGTTTCCATGACAATATGCGTGACTTATAAAAGCTGTGGATCTTTTTGCCTAAGAGATGTGACTAAACCAGCAACATTTCATTTGCCTGTAAGTCTGCTTTTTTCTTCTCAGACATGAGAAGACTTTGTTTAAAACATTTATTTCTAAGAAGTTCTGCAGTCCAAGCTTCCGTATTTTCATTCTCTTTTACCTAATTTTCAGCATCCTCGATGTAGGAATGTCCCCTATTTTTATATTTATTTTTATAGTATTTCATCTAATCCTCCTGTTTTCTTAATCTTAACGAAACATCTGTGTCTTTAGCCAGACCAATTTTCTTCCATTTCAACTCCTTTAGTGCTTTATTACTGAACTACATTTTACATTGAAGATTCCCCTCTTCTTGTCTGAGCTATGTAAACATAATAGCAGCTGTTTGTTACAACAGTCTTCTCATACTTGTCTCCACTCTCTGTATTATCATTCTCTCCTTATCCCATTCTTGATCAGTTAACAAATTTCTTCCTTAATTCAGGGTCTGTTTTCAAGCTTTTTTTTCTTCATACATAATGTTATTACTTTCACTCCCATCTGCTTTCTTGAGTAGTAATTTTGAAAAATATTTTATTTTGAAAAATATTTCTCTTCCTATAACCTAATATCAGATTTCCATATAAAAAGATTTTTGGTCACATGAAGACCAGAGTCACCAAAATTATAATTATTTTACGAATTATTTTAAGACAATTTGGTTTTCTTCTTTTTAGTTTTCTTTTCTTTTCTTGTTCCATACTTTTAATTCTTCCCTTATTCTACCAATAAAATGTTCTTATTGGTTCAGCAAAACATCTTACCAAAGTCTGTAAATTTATAATTTACTATGATTTCATATTTGTAAAGCATGACTAGAAGGGGAACTGATGCCTTTTCCTGGTCTTAAAATCAAGAGGCATACACGGTTAGAAGGGGAAAAGGGATTTTACCTTGGTGTTTATTCTTAAGGATCCTTAGGTGTACACGTCCAGGTCATATGCATCAAGATGTGCCCCACCGAGTCTTTCCCTGTGTCTCTGTGTCTCTCTTCTTCCGTGTGTCTCCTAATCCCCCCCAACATTGGGTCCCCCCCAACATTATAGGCTTTACTAATTAGCATATCTATCAAAGATTCCCCAATGAGAGGTTCAAGTGAGCCCCCCCCTCCCCAAGGAACCTTCCCCTGGATGGTTCTATCTTGGTTTACAGAATGTGCTCTGGAGAGGACCTTGGGGTCTGGGGCACACTGATCCCTAACTACGAAGCTTCTAAAATGTTTAGTCTCTTAGCTTAACAAACAAGTCCAAGAATGTAGGCAAAAAGCACTAGGAATACAGAAGCTGTAAAAAGGTATAACAGGGGTATAAAAGAAAAGGCAAAAATCTTCATGGCATCAGAACACATTAATGCATTTCCACATATACATAATTAGTCCACCGAAGTTACTTCTTCAAAACAATGCCTTCAAGATCTCACAAAAATTCAAAAACTCTTGATACTTGAACAGAAATAATTGTGCTATAAAGTCTAGAAAATTTCACATTTCAGTGAGAAAACCATCTGCTATTTAGAAGAAATCCCAAGGGAAAGGAATGGGTTTTTTCTTTATATTTCAGTGTTCCTACTGTTCCACAGAATCACAGAATTTGGTCATCCAAGGAATTTTCATCAGGCTCTGAAGCTTTGTCTGTTACTAGTGACTTTTTAAGCCACGATTCTGAGCTAGGAAGGTGTTTTTATCTCTGCAATTTTGCAGTTGAATCAAAATTCTCCAAAGCTGAGAGGAGAATATTTATATCTTAGCTTTTTAAAATTTAAGGCCATCACCCACTTTAAACTGAAGGCTATAAAATAGTCTAAATTTTGTGTCATTTGATGTATAATATTTATTTCTGCTCATCTAATTCATCCTTGCCTTTTTGAAAAATTAATTAAAATGCATTTTTCATGGCATAAATTAGGTACATAAACTTAGGTATTTCTGTATTATTTATACTTTGACTTTTGTATTGCTGCCTTCTCTGTCTCAAAAGGCTAACTTCCTACAGAGACGTGTACTGGAAAGGATGGAATAAGCATAAAACGGATTGGATCTGGTTCAAGTAGAAATGTCAGCTGTGATATAAGTGGTGTATCTTGAATCAGCAGCAGGTAACTAGAGCTACTGTGGAGACCAACAACTGGACCTTTACCTTTTTGAATGATTGACAGACATGAAAACCTAGGTGTCCCACTACCCTTTTCCACTTGTGAACACTGAACACTTGTGAACACTGAACATCACAGATCTCCTTCTACAGACATGCTGATTTGTAGAGATAGATCCTGTACTGTGAAGACACAGCCTTCCTTTCCAGCAGCCTTTGCTTTGCCAGTGTCTGGCAAAAATGCCATCAATGTCTACGTATGGGTATATGTTATGCCAGGGACTTCACTTCAAAGCATTTCAGTAAAATAAGGGAAATTTAATTTCTGTTTTGTGCCACATCCTGCACATAAGTACTAATTTCTAGAGTCTTCTGATGCATGTCATGGCTGTGGAGTTGTATTGCTTTAGAGTTGGCATTTTGTTCTGTGAAAAATGTACAAGCATTTGAGCACCTCAACATCGGAGTTTCTTTGAACAGCGGCTCTTCTTTGGCAGTTATTCAAATCGCTACACAAGAAAATAAGTTTTACCCAGTTGGCATTATTATCCATTATTATTTGCTCTTAGTACACACAGTGCAATATCAAAAACCCCTGAGGAGGGCACCAGCAGCAATGACTTGGGATGCAAAGTGTGTGTAATTGGTTGCATTTCTAACTCCTGATTAGGTCAGGGTGTACTGGACATTGTTTGTAACAGCTCCATTTAGTTTTGAAAGGAGGTGCAGCTATTGCATATATGCTAGATAAAAAGAATGCATCCTTCTTGCCTACATCTTTGGAAAAATCTCCACCAACCGTTCTTTCTCTGATCTGCAAATATTAATAAAAGTTTAGAATAGTTTGATGAGTTTTCATGCAGGATACTTTATGCAGTCCTGTTCATCTATGTGCAAAAAGAGAAGCTGGAATGCATTTTTGATGTGGTTAACAGGACAATTAGGGTGATGGAGAGCCTGTGGGAGATTGGCTCTCAGTACACTAAATCGAGAGCTAGAAGGAGAAATGATCACTGCCTATAAATATAAAGATCAGTGTAGGAGTAGAGCTGTTTAAGCTAAGGGGCAGCAGTACAGCATAGATGAAGAGAATTTGGCATGAATTAATTCCAGGCTTGAAATTCAAAGAAGGATTTTAGAACTCAAAACATTCAAGTTCTGGAACGATCTTCTAACAGTAACAAAGTGTAAATGTGTTAGCTTGGTGCTTGATTGAGTTATGAAAGAGATTGTGTTATATGATTGCTTGAGGCAGTTGCAGTTGGATTTGTTAACCAGAAAGTTCTTCTCAGTTTTACTTCCTATTCTTCTGGTATGTTTTTTTGCCATCTCCATGCTTTTTGGCCATCTCCAGATTCGAAGTGTGAGAAAGCAATACCCTTAACAGCTGTCTGACTGCAACATGAACAAAACCACTGAGAGTAAGAAATTTTTGTAAGAATTTTGTTCTTCTTGGAGGAGAATAATCCAGTCCGTGGCCTGTTGGACAGCAATTATAGAGAGACTTATGGCAGACATGCATATAATTTGCTGTCTTGGCCAGTACATAAAGGTACACTCTTAACCAAACAAGTTGAAAATTCAAGTTGGTGTTTCCAAACACTGAGTCCATGTTGAATAATACGTAACATCTCACTTTGAAAAGAGGTTGCTGCTTTGCTGCAGATATTCACTGAGCTTACAGCTGTGAAGATGTTAGGTCACCAAAGGACAATCTCACTTAAACCTGCTGAAGGAGTCCCAGCAAGTGCAGGAGACTTCAGCCAGCAGCGTTGAAACATTCCACTAGGAAGAAAGATGGGTCTCATTTCATCTAACTTTAGATGTCTACAATAGAGCCACTTACTGCTAAGCTAATCACTCTGAGTTCCCTCTTCATCAGTAGGGAGGAAATAAGTATTTATTATATATAAAGGGGGAAAAAAAGCATTGAGGCACAGTACTCCTTCTAATTCTGCGGCCTTTATTTTCAAATGGCAGTATTCCAAGCATCGTAAATTGGAAAGCATGTTAACTGAGTGGTTTAGAATTCCTTTTTAGTTAGATTATTTTTCAACCTGCGTGAAGCAATGGAGTAGACAGCAAGAGATAAAAGAACTAGTAATGTTATTGCCACTAAGAAACAAATAAGACAATTAAAATACATACTCATGCAGAGTTGCTATGCTTTACATGGACAGCATTTTGAAAGTTTAGCTTCTCTAAAGGTATTTATGCACAAACTGTCTTGTAACGCTCCAAGAATTTAGAATTGGAAATCGTAGATGCCAAGTTATCAAGGGTGACTTCAATCTGTAAAAAAAAAGCAATAGAATCTGAAAATAGCTACCAGTGAGAGCCAAATAAACAACTTACTTTTATTTTTAAGTTTGAGCTTGAAGGTATGAGGAGCTACAGTCACCCAGGTTATTTTGACATGAGATGCCAGTGGAGTGAGGTATTACTTTCAGTTCAATTAAGCTAATACTACAGGTCTTGCCCCCATGCTCTGCAGGTCAAAAAGGGTCCTGGTCTACATCAGAACATTTGCGTATCTTGTTTCTACAAGACTTCTTACCTTCTGTATTTTGGCAATTTCAGATGGATTTTTTATAATTTAGTTTTTCTAGGAAAAGAAGTGAGAGAGCAAAAATGTGGGGTATTAACTGGGGGGAGAAGGAAGTCAGCTTTCAAGGAAAGAGAAGATTTTGGTAGCAGCACTGTTGGGCAAAGGAAGTCTTAAATCTTTGAGATGTGGCCTGAAGGACTTGCCTGGGAAGGGCACAAAGGCAAAGTCTGCTGATGAACAGAGAAAAAGAACCACTACCATTTTAACGACAAAGAGAGTTCTTTGCATGCCATTTTCTAATCTGGCTAACCAGACAATATACCTGCCAGAAGTAGTGTGAATATTTATGATTCTTTTGGACAGTGAGCATATATGTTACTATCCTGATTCTGTTCCTTTTGAAGTCTGTAAAAAATCCTTGGTAACTTCAGAGGGCCCAAAAACGCAGAAACCCAACAAATGGAGAGATTCTTGACTGGCATATGGGCTCCTGAGGGAAGAGTTTAAAATCCTGATGGATCTTCTATCAAGATTTCTCCAGTGATATGATAGATGTGGTTGATATATTGGTAGGCACTGATTGACTGGGGAAAGAGAAGGATGAGGAGGTGGTTTCTAGGGAATATAATGATAGTAATTAGTATGTAATACATGCAAGACTATTAGTACCAGCCCATGTTTTATGTGCAGGCTACAAGCACATGACGAAGGGGAGCCACACAACAGTGCAGTCCCAGTTAATATGCAATGAATTTTGTGAGGGACTTCTGGTCCTTGGAAAGGGCCAGATAAATTTTAAGGATGATAAGAATTACTATAAATTTTAAGGATGATAAGAATTACTCTAGGGATGTAATCAGCAATGAAACTCACCTGGAAAGAGAAAACAAAGGCATCTCCTTAAAATCCAAGTCTATCTGTGTTGAAACACAGCTTTCACAAAGTCCAAATACTTTGCAAAGGTTTAAATGCTGAGATACCTTTAGAAATACACTTTTTACCCATTTATATGTCTAGTTATCCAGGATGTTGCCATGTTTGTCCCTTTACAATGAAAATTGATGCTAAATTACCTGTCAATCTTCAAGAATCTGTCTCAGGCTCAATTTTCTAATAAGCAAAAAGATTACCTTATCCAGAGAGGTATCACATTGAATATATTTATTAATGGTTGGTGTGGCAGTGCCTGAGTAAGCCAGGCTGCAGTAGATGTGTTTGTACACAGTGTTGTCCAGCTCAATCTAAATTGCAAAGGCTAGTTGACAGAGAGGTGTGGTGAGGTACATCTTCAATCAAGAAAGTGTCAGCTGAGGCCCATTTCCTGACTTAAACATTTACATAGCTGAATAGCCTATACTTAAAAACACAAAGCCTAATGAATAAGCAATAAGACACTTGACCTATAGCAATTGCGAGCTCCTATCCTCTGTATTTAAAATGAGTTCTGTCTCATTCAGCTTTATCAGAGGAGGATGCTTTCTGAAGCAGCCAGCTCTGCTCAACGGACACGGAGTGGTCTCTCCATGATAACTCCTTAGAGCAGCAGGGGATAGAACATCACTCTTGCCTCTCCTGTTCTGCTAGTTGGGGATATGCCTTTTGTAAAAACAAATCCTCTAACACTGGAAAATTGAAGTAATTTTTTGTTGCAGCAAAATAATGTAAAAAATATTGTTTGGATTCTCTCTCTGATGAGGCTCCCTGACTGGGACAGGTTTTATCTTAAACATGTGTGCTGGGCCTCCTTTCAACATGGCCAGTGCCCAAGTGAGCAGGAAAACTGACATTTAGATGTGAAATACTTGTTTCTACAATTTTTCCTTCTCTCCCTTCCATATTTTTCTCTTTTAAGTGCCATCACCTTGAAACAATAGGCCCATCAGCTGTACAGTAATTTTGGGCAGAATCACAAAAAGGCTGATACAGAATGCAATCAGCAAGGAATCAAATTGGGGTGTTTAATTAATGAACATGGCAATGAACATGGCTCGGTTGACTGTCTCTTATCAAGCAAATCTGATATTGATTATACTTGGATTAAAGGCATGGTTAATACAAGTTATTGGTGTAATATCTTTAGATTTATGACATTCTGATAAAAACTGGGAATATACAAAATCAATACAGCTGACTTCAAGCAAATTAAAAACTAGCCAAGTAATATATTGCAAAATGTAATTATACACATAAATAGCAAATCATCCATTGGGGTGTTTTTAGCAGGTCCTGCAGAGATCTTCTCATTGTACAATGCCGTTATCAAAACTGAGAGAAAATATAGTATCAGTCAATAAGGTGGATGCAATCCCTACATGACTGAGGAGCTGAAGGGATCAAAACAACCTAAAACATCACACCAAATGGGAAACTAACAGATAGACCATTACCAGTTGAAAATCATATTGGTTACAGTGATCATGAGATTGTAGAGTTTAAAATCCTGAGAGAAGTGAGGAAGACAAATATTAGAATCATAACCCTAGACATTTGGAGAACAGATTTGGGCTTATTCTGTGACCTTCTTACCAGTATCCAGTGGGGAGCAGCCACAGAGGGCACCAGGGCACAGGAGAGCTCGTTGAATTTCCTCAGAGAATAAAATCCCTCTTTTTGTATGTGGAGGAAGGTGAAAAGTGTGGCAGGAGGTCAACATGGATTAACAGGGAACTCCAGAATGAGCTCAAACACCAAAAAGAAGTACATGAAATGAGGAAGAAGGAATGGAATTCTCAGGAGGAACATAAAGATGGTGGCTAAAGAATGCAAGGATGAAGCTGAGAAAACCAAAGCTCATCTGAAGCTGCGACCAGAAGTGAATGTGAAGGACAAAACAAAGGACTTCCCTAAGTATATCAGCAGCAGAGAAAAATTACTTATGTGGGTTTAAAGTACATTAGTCCCAGCACTGGCAATTTTTAGATGGATCTGGTGATTTTTTTGGTGGATCTGCCCTGCTTCTATTATAAATGTTATAGTGAGTATGAAGATACAGTAAGCTATATCCTGAGTACTGGAATATTTCTTTGTGTCTTTGGACAAATAAAGCAATCAGTAGAAAGTACACAGGCCTGGTAGCAGTTCCCAGGGTACCCAAATACATGGACGAAATCTCCCTACTGATACGTACTTTACATATCACTTTGAAGATATGAACTGATCCATCTGACCACCACTGCAAATCACAGGGCCAAACTAAATTTTTCAGGTGGCTTGTTCCTCTTATTACTGATAAAGCCCAGCAAACAACCACAAACCAGTAAGCCATTCCACTAAGGATAGCAGAAAAATTACAATCATCCTCCACCCTCCAAATTTTTTAGACAGGCAAATACAAAGCAGTGAAACAAGTATCAAATTTTAATAATAGACTGGATTATATAGAAGAAATCATACTCATAAGAGTTATTAAAACTCTATAGACTTTGGCACTAATATTTTCAAGTAAATGAAAAAAAATATTTTTACAAAATAAAAATCAAGAAACAATGAACCTTCCAAGTTAGTAGGTATGGCACAAAAATATTGAAATGAAGTAGCTTCCTCCAAGAGGTTACTGGCAGGATTTCAGAAAAGAAGATAGGAAAGCCCAAGAAAACAATGAGGTGATTTGTCAGGCGTCATGGACTGCCTAGCTATTACTGAATTTCTCTGTAGACAATCTAACAGGAAAAGGAGGATTTGTAGCACTATAATTCATGTTATCTTCTTTTTCCACCTTACTTATTCCAGAGCTGACAGGAATTCACAGGAGTCATGCAGTATGTTGCTCAGCTGGAAATTAGGCAAAGAAATACAGATTCAAGTGTGCAGTATTAGAAACCCTACTTAGAAATTTGGACTAAACTTTTCCGTTATGAGATCTAAGGGACAATAATTACTATGGAAAGGTCAAAATCATCTAACAGCTAAAATTAGATAACGAGAAGTGAAACACCTACATCACCAGTCACTTTTGAAAATGCATGTGAGGAAGTCTTTAAAGCCTAGCACTAGTACTTCTTAAACCCAATGCTTGCTGTTGCAGTTGTATTCACTGCAAGTAATTTCTTTCACTTTCATTTACAAAGGAGCATTCTCTCCCCTAGTAATTGTCATTACTTCTCCATAAATTTCTATTTTTAGGAACTCTCCAGGCACGTTTGCATTTTAGCTATCAGAAGCAGACAAAATTTTACTGGATGACAAAGTGCAGCTAAAGATTTGGCTAAACATCTGAAATTAGGGAATGAGAAGTAAAAAGCCTGGTTCTAGGGAAGAAACCTTTTGTATTTAGGTGGAATCAGCATCAGAAATGTCTTTCCATTTCAGTCAGAACTCTGCTCCTTCCAGAACAGCAACAAAGAAGAGCATTCCCTTCCTTCTAGCTCTGAGAGTAGACAAGAAATTTCTCTTCTTCTGCCAAGAGAAAATATCCCATGAGTGAAGAAGTAAATATATGAGTTACTGACCAAAGCTGTTTGAGTGAGATAGAAAAACCAGAAGATTCTGAGAAACGACACAATGGAGAAGGATGGAAGCAGTGAAACGATAAATAATAGAAAAGTTGGAACAAACCATTAGGAAAAACCTCAAAACCTCTACAACAACCTACCATGCACAAAAGAGGTATGACGATTGAGAAAGATAAAAAGCAACAAGAACACTTTATATTGCAGTAGAGACAATCCTGTACCAAATTCTGCATTCTAATAATTGATTACATTTTATGTGAAATTGTGAAACAAATCTGAATGAATAGGAAAGTGCACAGGGTATCTGGTTTTAGATCGGACCTCCATGCCTGATATTCTCATGGGACAGCTGGGAGAACATCGTTAGTGGTAGTGCAGTGGTAGTGGTTTTGAGTGCTTTTTAATAAAGCTTGACTTGATTATGCTAATTAATACAAAAATGTCAGAGGAATCTATTTTTCCAGTTCCAGACTTGAAACTTTTCTAAAATGCTAGACATTACATCAGAAATTTTTGAACATTTTGGAATTTTTTATTTTCCTTTTTTACTTTTTCATCAGCTGAAGTCCATCCTTTTCAGGTGAGTGAAAATAATAACCTCTATGCAGCCATTTTGTCTATTCTGCTACCCACAGTGCCTTCCATTGTGCATACACCAAGATACCTGCTGACCTGACAAGGGTTTGTTAAGGTCAAGTGCTCTTTTCAGAAATCTCCTCTTGACTCTCTTCACTCCTGCTGTTTGTATTTCTTTCCATTTTCTTCCAGCATGATAATAATGCAATGTTAAGAGGAACAGTGCAGGTGAAAAACAAAAGTAGATATAAATCTGCTATCTTAATTTTAGATGTAGATGGAGACTCAGACACCCCAAAAAATCTCTTGAGGCTGTAATTAGCCTTTTAACACAGAGAAAGTCAAGAACTGCAAAATTTTATTTGATTAGCTTCTAGCTGCCAATTTTCACCTTTCATTATCGTTGTGTCCTGTCAGGACTGTAGTTGAAGCTGTTTCATGTCAACATCAACAGGAGGTGAAACCCCACATGAACCACCGTGTAAGGCCCAGAGTGAAAACAGAGATCTTGCATTTCTGCATAACAGTAAAGTGACAGGAAAGAAAAAATGAAGACTTCTGGAATGAAAGGTGGAGCTCTTGCTGGAGGAGGCAGCACAGTCAATTTCTTAGGAATATGCTATCTGAAGACCTACAATAGCTAAAAAGCCCCACCAGTATTAGAAAGCAGACTTGATTATCACAAGATTGAGCTTATTGACTGAAATGAAGTAAATCCAAATCCTGACAAGTGTTAAAGCAACAAAACTTTTGACAAGTGTCAAACCAAAAATAAGTATAGAATTTTTTTTTTTTTACAGAATCCAGTCATTTGCTCTATTAGGTACCTAATTTAAGCATAGTCTCATTAAAAATGTAGGTACTTTGTGTGAAAGAGAAGGTGATCTCTGCTTAACTGCCTATATTACTGAAACTGGAGAGTTGAACATCTCAGCTAGGAATTCTGGTCACCAACTAAGATTACAGTAAAAAAGTTACTAAAATCATAAAGGTAGTAAAGTATAATGTTTTTCCAAAGTATTCCCTTTCTATAGAAACAATGGGCTTCCTTTGAACAAAATCCTTTGTCTCTTGCATAGAGTTATGTTTCCACAAGAGTTATGCTAATCATCAAAATATTCCTGCAGTGCCACTATCTTTACCTATTGACAATTTACCTGTTTGCCCATTAAAGGCATGACAGGAAAATCAGAGCTTTGGAAGGTCCATTTAAAAATCAGGGTTTTTTTGGAGGTTTTTGAGAATGAAAGTGCAGCTGAGGGAGGAGAGGGAGAAGAGGAGGCTAGAAATGTGACTCCATAATTTTCAAGGATGCTACCAGTGTATTTTTTTACTTGAACATTTCCAGAACCTGGGCTAAGTTTGCTTTCTCACAGCCTATTCATATCCTGTCTCCTACAGGGTACACTGAGAAACACTGAACCCTGAATATTTTTGAAAAGCTGCTCCCGAGCTTTAGAACTTCTTGTGTTAATGGAGGTACTCAATGTTCTGACTTCTTTTTTCTCAACCTGTTCACTCCCCAACAATCTTTTCACCGAAACATTGCTATGATGAAAATACGAAAACCACCCAATTGAACTCTGTAAAATACTCTGTAGGAATGTCTGGCATATGAATGTCTAGGCACAGATGACTTGATACATGCTTAATCATTGTACTTTGAATGCAAAAGTGACAGAAATTGTTGCTATATAAAAACATTTGGTCCCAGTAAAATTCAGTTCTCCTGTTTTGGGTGCAACAGACACACACAGATATATGTGTGAGTTAATGGCAGCAGTGATGGAAGTCTGGTGATAATGCCCCATGAGGAGTTGTCATGATTTGACTTCCGCATCTTCTATGTATTAGCCAATTTCAGTGCAATCTCAATCTTAGAACAGAACCTACAGGTCTCTATAGATAACACTTAATATGCTTTTTGTAGAACAATGCTTGACAATGATGTACTCTTCTGTTGTACTGACATATTAGTTTGGTCTGTTTAGGACAAAAATTCTATTCATGAATATTTAAATGGTAGTTAATTACTCTTTAATTCACACACTGCAGACTAAAAACATTGTTAAAATCATACAATCCACCAGAAGCAGAATTTTGGATGCATAACAGCAAATAGTTGCCTTTTTTTTTTTCTTGTGTTAAAGACACAAGAAACATTGAAGCTTTTTAGTTTGCTTGATATGACTTCATTTTGTATGTGAAAAAAATAATAGCTGGATATTGATAAGTTACTTTCATTATTCTGCTTGTTTGGAAGGAAGTTGATTGACTTGTTAGTTGACTATTGTCCATGAATATAATGAAGAATATACTGATGTCATTATAAATATGGGTCTGACATTTATGTTGGTGTAAGTCTGGATATATGCTTCTGAAATTAATGGAGCTGCACTGATATCAATCCCAGACAAATTAGGTCAAAGGAATCCCAAAAGGTAAACAGAGCTGCACCAAGCCAGTCTCTGATACATGAAAATAGTCTAAAAAAAAAAAGTGGAATTATGGATCTGGCATTTGCAATTGTGCCAGTGCCAGCTTAACCGAGCTAGCCCAAGTAATAACTGTGAAGGTACAATTGCATGGTCTTCCATGCACTCTAGTACCTATAACACAAACTCCTTCCAGTTCTTGAGTGCACTTTTGAAAGTTTGCAGTGCTGCATGTTCCTTGCAACAGTTAGATCGATCTTACAGAGATTCGATGCCACATGCTGTTATCAAGAATATCTTTTGTTATCAAGAATACCCATACTTCTTAAAAGGTCTACCTTACCTTACCTTACCTTACCTTACCTTACCTCACCTTGCCTGTGGAGAAAGAGACCTAATTTCCAAATCCTTTGAGTCTTTATAGATTTTTATATGTTTGCAAATCAATGAAGTAGCATCCTACACTTTCTTTGCACATCTTCAAGTAATTATCCAATGTACAATGCAGGGGCAATTCAATCAAAGAGGACAAGAAATGAATTTTATCCCCATTATCCTTTTAACTCTGGGTGCTTTAAATCTGGAATGAGTCCATAAGACCTTGTGGAACCAAGGCACATGAAAATAATGGATTTGTTTTGGTCTCAGATGGAGTGAACCAGATACTCCTTTCCCTTGTCCTTAGGGTACGTTTCCTGTCATAAAAAAAAAAAAGACTGCCGAGCCCCTACCCAACACATTGACCTCTTCCCAAGCTAGTTTCTTTAGCTGGGATATGACATTTTGTGCAGGGTATAGATGGCAAGGTTTTGCTAGTGGAGGACCTGCAGGGGTGGCCTCTCTTGGAGGTCAGAGACTGCCCTATGCCAGACACGGACGGTTCAAGCCAGATCAGCAATGGATCCATTGCATGCTAAAGCTAAAGTAAGTCAGAGGAATTTGTGGTGCCTCTGAATACATATTTAAGAAAAGGCAGAAAATACGAAGGACAATGGAACAAGTGAAAAAGAGAGGGAACAACAAGACCAAAGCAGTACAAGGTGCTCCATGGTGGAGCTGGTCACACCCCTGAAGGAACTATGGCCTGTGGAGGATTTGCACTAGAGCAGGTAATTCCCTGAAGAGACTGTGGCCCATGGAGGAGTCCACACTGGACCAGAAGACACTAAGAAGGAAGGGGAAATGGAGTAAAAGAAGGAACAAAGCAGCACAAAGAAACAGCTACTGGCCCCCGGAGCCTGCTTCATCTGTTGCCTCGCTGTCAGAAATGATTGTAAGCTGCAGTGATAGGAAGGGGAGTGGAGACTGGGAAGCAGGGAGGTGTCTGGAGTGAAGTCGAACCTGTGAGTGGGAGAGAAAAGGTGTCTTCCCTAAGTGTTAAGATGTTTGTCATTTTTGTTTCCCAAACCCCAAATCAGTAATTAAATGTTTTAAATTAAATTCCCCAGCTTGAGTCTGCCATGACAACTTCAGTTATTGGTGAATGATCTTTGTTTTGATACATGAGTTTTCTCATTCTTGTCCTTCCTATTTTCTTTCCATTCCCACTGTGGGAAGGGAAAGAGTGAGCAAACTGTGGGTGCTTGGCGGCTGGCCGGGGTTATTCCACTACACACCAGACTTGGCAATGCATCCTGTCAGTGGTGGCTACCCGCAGGACAAGGTTTTGACTTGCCCCGTGTTGTTGGCAGTTTAACATGCACCTACGAATCTTTAAGGACTTCAAAACCCGAGTCTTTCACTTTGCCCATGATTATAATAGACACTGTATGGAAGATAACCAAACTAATCCACCGAAGGTTAGACATGAAAGGGTTTTGTTCCGGGAAGCGTCAGGCCGGGGAGCCGAGAGGCCGCCGGGCGCTGGCCGCCGGGCGCTGGCCGTGGTGCTGAACGAGACCCCGCGGCTCCTGTCGGAAGTAACAACTTCCATGGGAGAAACTAATAGCTGAAAAAACGAACACTTTACCTGTAACTTTAAAAAAGTACCGTATACTGAGGTGCAAGAATCATCTATGAATAAATGAATTTTTTCCCTACTCATACTCGACAATCCATATTAATGCCATTACACCATGGATATCGGCACCTGCCCACTCAGCTCAGGGTGATGTAAATATAAACATTTACACTTAATATTTGCAGATTTTCTGTATTAACGGACATTTTCCATTTGGAAGTGCCAGTGCTTTTTGGAAAGAAATGGGATTAACACCACAATTAAATCTATTTGTGGAACAACCAAATGGAGCTGGGAGAAAACAAATTAATCTATGTATCATAGATTCATGGTGTTTAGCATCAAAAAAGGTGCTAGATTACTCAGCCTGACACTCTGCCTTTCATAAATACTCACATTTTACCCACTTACTCCTGCCTTGAACTCAGACATTGGCGTGTTTAGAACTGCCTTCTAAAAGGAAGATAGGCCTGAATTTTTTTTAAAAAGGGAATACTTTTCGCCCCTTCCCTCAGTACTATTACTTTCTCTACTAGGGAAGAGAACTTGGTATTTTCTTTATAGAGAAAACATATCCAAGTCACTTCGTAATATCCTCCTTGCTAAAAATAAGCACTTAGCTCTTTAAGTTTTTCATTATGTATTTGCAGTTCCTTTCTGCCCTTTCCTCTAATTTTTCAGCAACAGTTTTAAGATGTATGTACCACACCTTGAGGTGGGAGAGCGGTGTCACCAATACCACATGCAGAGTAAAAAACATTTTCCTGTTTCTATTCACTATTTGTTTGCACATTCACCATTTGTACTACCTCTTTGTGCCACAGCATCACAATGAGAACTCAGATTCTTGTCTACTGTGACTCTACCATTTATTTTAAACTCACTATTTTTTCAGTTGAGAATTCAGTATTCTGCAGGGATAGCTGTATCTTGCTGTATTAAATTACAGTTTGTTTGAATAGACAGGTCTACCAGCTGACCCAAATCACAACGACTTATCTACATTTACTGTTACTTACCATTCTGCCAACCCTCATGTCATCTGCAGCTTTTATTAATGCTGATTTTATATTTACTTTTAGGTCACTGAGGAGAATGTTTACTGTGAAATTTAGTCATAAGGAAATCCATCAGAGACACACTACCCCGGGATGATTCCATATTGACAGATAATGTTGCAGCCTGTAATTTCTGAGTCCCCTTATTATGCACTTTGCAGGTATTGTGTGGTCCTAATTGTTTAACAGAATGTCATGAGGTGCTAAGTCATACTCTTCACTAAAGCCTACATTAAATCATCTCGGTTCCTTTAGCAAAGGAATTCTTATATCAAAGAAGTAAAATGACCTACTTTTGTGTTAACTGAAGTTTTTATCTTTCTACCTTTTAATTCCCATTAAAGATAGTTTATGAAAGATTTCATAGCAAATATTGTGTGGTTTTATTCTGCACTGCTCTCATGCTAAATTGGCATTGTAGAATATTCTTCCACTCTTATTTTCATTATATATTCCCATGCTTTAACATTTTCTTTAAGCAAATATTCTACAATATTCTTTTTACTGCGAGGAGCTATCTTCTACACCGTATTATTCAGTGCAGACAAAGCTGACTCACGAAAGATTCATTATTTGTTGTTCCATAACTGCTGCTATTTACATACATTTCCTATGGGATGTTTCCACTCTTCAAACCACAGAGATCTCAGAGACTGTATTGTGCAAGCTGGATACTAAAAGATAAGAGGTGAAATAAGAACTTTAGTGCTACAACCATGAAGAAAGTCACATCTAGAGGTCTGTTCTGGTAGGGAGTGAAGTGGGAAAAAGATTTAGGCAAGGCAGTTAATAATGTTTAGACTACAATATTAGGATATAAACTTTTCTTCATAGCTCCTGAATGTCAAGGAATTGCTTGGTTTTGTCTGGTAGAAATGAAGTTTGGTGTTTCAGGCCAAAATTATACACGCTGTAGCATTTTAAAACTGAGCATGAATATTTACAGTTTAAAGGTTCTAATTTAGACATGAAACAGTAAATCAAGGACATTTTGAGAAAAAGCAGCCAGTCAATCTTGAATAAGCCCCTGAACAGCCAGAGACTTTTTTCAGCACATATGGTTGTCTAACAGGGCGCCTCAGAACAGTGGGTGATATTATATGCCATATGTGCTGCTATACCAAAGAATTATTTGGTTTCTGATAATACTAAACCCAAAGACTAAACTCTAAAACTACCTAGCTCTTCTTGATCAATATTGGCATCTTATTATTGCATCTATATTTAATTGCATTCTTAGTGGGCTGAAAGAATGCCCTTTAGCTGCCAGCAGAAATATGAGGAGGAATAGTTAACGTAAATAAGACAAAACTTTCTAAGTGGATTATTATCTTGCTATTCATTTGATTATTGGAAATACTTTCTGGAGAAAAATCAAAGAAGAGTGACTAACACAGCAAGCAATGTGGGGGTTCTGATATCTTGTCTCATAAATTTAATAGAAAGGCATAGAATTTATCTTCAATACCCATAAAGGTGTGATAATATGGTAAGGAATATTTTCCTGACCAAAGTTTATTTGGTATCTTATATTTAGAAATTCATACATTCATAGAGCTCTGAGTTCCATCAGGTCTCTAAAACACCTTTGCAGAAATGAACTTTAAATCACAGAATCATAGAATCATTGCAGTTGGAAAAGACCTCTAAGACCATTGAGTCCAACCACTAACCCAGACCCAATGTTTTCATCACTAAACCATATCCCCAAGTGCCACATCCACACACCCTTCTAACACTTCCAGAGGCAGCGATTCCACCATTTTCCTGAGAAGCCTGTTCCAAAGCCTGAACACGCTTTCAGTGAAGGAATTTTTCCTAATATCCAATCTAAGCCTCCCCTGGTGCAACTTGAAGCCATTTCCTCTTGTCTCACTTGTTACCTGGGAGAAGAGACTGACCCCCACCTGGCTACACCCTCCTTTCAGGCAGTTGTAGAGAGTGATAAGGTTCCCCCTGAGCCTCCTTTTCTCCAGGCTAAATACCTCCAGCTCCTTCAGAAGCTCCTCACAGGACTTGTGCTTCATACTCTGACCCAGATCTGTTGCCCTTCTCTGGACTCATTCCAGCACCTCAATGTCTTTCTTGTAGTGAGGGAACCAGAACTGGACACAGGATTTGAGGCGTGGCCTCACCAATGCTGAGTGCAGAGGGACAATCACTGGTCCTGCTGACCACACTATTGCTGATCCAGGCCAGGATGCCATTGGCCTTCTTGGCCACCTGGGCACACGCTGGCTCATGTTCAGCTGCTGTCAACCAGCACCTCCAGGTCCTTTCCTTGGGTTGCTTTTCAGCCATTCTGTCCCCAGCCTGTAGCCCTGCACAGGGTTGTTGTGACCCAAGGGCAGGACCTGGCACTTGGCCTTGTTGAACCTCACACCATTGGCCTCTGCCCATGGATCCAGCCTGTCCAGATCCCTCTGCAGAGCCTTTCTGTCCTCCAGCAGATCAACACTCCCTCCCAGCTTGGTGTCATCTCCCAGCTGACTGAGGGTGCACCTGATTTTGTCATCCATATCACTGATAAAGACAGTAAAGAGAACCGTCCCCAATACTTAGTCCTGGGGAACCCCACTTGTGACTGGATGCCAAGAGGGCTTAACTACTCACCATCACTCTATGGCTCCATCCATAACTTCATTGCATGTGATGCAGTATACATTTAAAACTTGGCCTAAAATTTCAGGATTTCATTTGGTTTGTGCAATTATTTCAAAATAACTTGTGGAATCTGATTTCCAAAAAAGCAAGTATTCAATCACCGTGAAATTGAAAAATGTTTGAGGCATCTTAGTTTGAATACTTTATGGTGAAACACCTACATCCCCAGTCATTTTGCATGTGAGGAAGTCTTTAAAGTCTAGCGCTAGTACTTCTTAATCCAATACTTGCTGTTGCAGTTGTCTTCACTGGAAGCAATTTCTTCCATTTTCACTTACAAAGGAGCATTCTTTCCCCCAGTAATTTTCATTACTTCTCCATAACCTTCTATTTTTAGGAACTCTCCAGGCAGGTTTGAACTTTAGCTGTCAGAAGCAGACAAAATTCCACTGGATGACAAAGTTCAGCTAAAGATTTGGCTCCCCTGCCAAATACAGAAATCAATGAGATTTCCTGGACCGAGTGCAAGTTTTAAAGTAAACACATTAATGCAAGTGTGCCATCATGTCTGCACTCTGCATCCATCCTCTGCTTTAAAAAATAAAATATTCTATACACAAATGTACTTTACAGACAAAGCTCTAAGAACAAGTGGGATGTCATAGAAAAGATTTGAAAATGTAACAAAAGGCTCTGAATGTCAGAGGACAGTATAGGGTGGGTCTTTGTCACTGTTGGTGTGCCCTTTGCTGTCAATCAGCTCTGCTAGTAAAATGAAGAGGTCAGAATCTCACCCCTTTCAGCCAGCACATCAGAAGACCAGAGGAAGAACAGTTCACATGAAATGGTCTCACATGAAGAGGAAAATGCTACATTGTCCCTGACTCTTACTCTCTGACAGGTCCTATCAGATTAGCTTTTCTTTCTTCTAATTCCCAGCAGCTGCTCGTGTTTGGTTATTCAAATGTACTTACTCAAATCCAGCACCACGACAATCACAAGCAACATAACTTACATCTCTTGCTTTTCTAAAAGCCTCATTGCTGTGTTCAGGCACTAAAACTGAGGTGTCCCACACCATGCTTAGACAATCCTTTTGTGAGGTCAGATCTCCTTTCGTAGCTACCAGCATTCATTGATTTCCTCTATTGTTTTTCCCAATGCCCATTGCCTTTCAGGAAATGCATGTACTTTTGGTCTGGGAGGTGATCTGGTCAAAAGATTTGTTTTGTTGTTACTTACATTGTAGGAAGGATATTATAACTATAGCATCACATTAATTAAAATTGATAATAATTACAGAAATGTAATAAGGAAGCTCTTGTAACATTGTAAAAACAAAGTTTTGCATACATTGAATGAAAACTCTTGTCACTTCCAGAAAAGTAACAATAGCAATGCTTAAGATTCCTCTTGATAGACATTAGGAACAGGAGATACAGTGTATGCCCTGAGTGCACCAATTAGCTTTGATAGCCCTGAGAATATATGGTAGTTCCACCTCTAAATCCTCAGCCTCTGGCCCACTAGCTCCATTTAAGCTCAGGCTCAAGCCCAAGTCTTTGCCTGAACTACACTATAGGTAGGTCTGTATCCAACTCTGTTCCTTGATGATCCAGGCTTGCTGACTGGACTTCCTGAACTGACCTCAAGCCTAACATATCACTTTGAATATGTCTGATCGCTGGACTGTTGTCTGAGCCTGTTGCTGTCACCAGCCTTGCTGTTAGTCTTTCTTGGACAGTGGGGGACTCTGCTCTTGTCTGTGGTCATTGTTTCTACCTACCTGCATTGTGGACAGTCATCTTCTCTCACGAAGTGACTCCCTTCTTGTTGTTCCTTGACATAGCATATAGTTTACTAACTAAACCAGAGGCATGGGAATTATGATTTTTAGCCCATTCACAATTTTGTCATTGGATCCCAATTTTCAAAGCAGTAAATCTGAGCTTTTTAGTCTTTGGCTATATAAACAAGTGTTGCAGTTAGCTATTGACAATTTTAACTTTTGAGCTTTTCAAGGGAAGATGCAGTTTAAGAGGCTTTAACCCATTTGGTTTCTGGATTAGAAACCTAAACCACCAAAATGTCTTAATCCAACCTTTAACTGGTTGAGGCTTAATTCTTCAGTGTGCAGCATAATCTCAAAATAACTCTGCATTCACAGTGGGAAAAAAAGATACTGGTAGTTTTCTGTCAAATCTTATCTAACTTAAGCTGATTTTCTCCCACCTGAAATGCCAAAGCAACACAGTGCACAAAGCATGTTGCACTCCTTTTACACGTCCCCTTTGGTGAACATTTGATGTGTTGTCCAGATTAAAGAGCAGGCCCAATATTGGTATCTCTAGGTGCTGAAGGCTAAAGTAATAATGGGTAGAGAAGGTATCCGAGTCTTTGGCTCTTACTTCTTGACTTCTCAGTGACAAATGTGAAATCTGGAAACGTGAAAGGAATTTCTGAGCCAGGACGTATCCTCCAGCAGAGAAAGAAATGGTTCCATTTCAAGACTGGGAAAAGGCCTCTTGGTCCTTGTCAGATCAGACTGACTTCTGCAGTTAGGAGCTGTGATTTGGGAAGACAAGAAGTTATAAGGGTTTCTTTACCTATACCTACTCGATACCAGTAGGTTGAACAGGGAGAGGTTCTGTATTGGGTCAGGCCAGCTGGAGAAGTTTGGCTCAGTTCACACTTTAAAAAACCACTTTCAGCCTTCAAGCCAACATGGGATTATTTAAGTTCTTTGTAGGAACTGACTGGCTTGTGTTGTGTTCAACCAAAGGAATTGTTTGACAGAGGTGATAGCTGGTGTAGGAAGAAACCTTGCTGCAAGTAGAGACAACTGACCTCCAATGTCTATGCCAATTCTGAGGTACTTTAATGTATCAATACAGGCACAGTTTATGGTGCTGGTCTGATACGCTTCAGACTTATACTCTTTGCATGTTCTGGCTTAGTGGGTCAGAATGACCAAAAACATGTCACGCAAAATAAACAGGCCTGCTCTTCCAGGAACCATTTTACAATGCCAAATAGGGGTGCCAGTCATAAGCTTGTGTTGAGATTATCGATGTGAACTTCCATCTTCTGTCTTTCACAAGCAGTGGAAAGGTTACAATATACCAGTTAGGGCAGAATTCAGATTTATAAATGAATTTATCTAATGCCTATTAGATGTCACAGAATATTCTGCTTGGGGTCCTGTATGCCCTTTAGTCATGTCTGTCAAGCCCATGCAAGAGTCTGCAACACCTACAGGTTTTGCACTAGATGCTTCTTTTCACGTAGCTAATTATTTTAATTGGATTAGCACTGTTGATTATCTAAAATAATTCTTATAATATAAATCGGACTGTTCACAGCTCTCAGATCTATGTTCTTAGATCTCTGCAAGCAGCTACAAGGACTACATGGTGTAAATCTTCTAGTTTATTAACAGCCTATTTTAGGGCACCAATATATGCTTAATACAAACTATTCATTGGCTGGGAATTGATGAACCTTAAAATACAAGACCAGCTAAGTAGTTCTATATTTTTTTTGGTCACAAGTATTGTAATTAAATTTATTATGCTTTGTCACTAATGGCATGTTTATGGATAAATACTACTGAACAATTTCAGTGATAATGGCTATTTTTAAATTTTCATTTAATATTGAAGAATGAATGACAGTAGATTTGCCAGCTCAAGACAATGTCAGGCACAACAAAACTTTGACAATCTGTGCAAGTTTAAATTGGTACAAAATCAGGCATACACTCTCCCCTGACAGCTGTCTGTTGTAATGCAAGGGTTTAATCTTCTCATGTCATTCTTTTTGTTCTGTTTGACTTCCAAATAAGATTATTAGGGACTGGTTAATGTTTTTTGAAGCTCCATAGTAGCAAGTTACAGAGCTGTTTGTCATATAATGTAAGCTGAGCTGTACCAATTCTACAGTGACTGTACATGTTTGAAGATCTGGATTCATAGGCTCACAGGCACTTAATTCTACTGAAATCACTGACTAAACTCATTGGTGCCCAGAACAGCAACTTTAGAGGTAATTCCATTTAGTTTGGTTATTCTTCCCTGCAAACTAAAACACTGCATATCTGTTGTCCCACATTTGTCAAAGGTTAAAACTGTGCATATTGGTAGTACCTTACAAAGACAAATGGTTGAATCATGGCAACTTCACTCTGAGCTACAGACCAACCAAATCCAGGCCTTTGAAATGGGTTGAGATACTGCAGTGATAAGCTTCTTTATTTGCAACCATTAAGATCAGGCTTTTATTGACATAGACAAGAAGTGATAACAGCATGAAAACTAGAAAGACAATGTTATATTGCAAGATATTTGCTAATATATTAGAAAAATCATTAATTAAAATAAAACTATCACTATTAAAACCAGATTTTTTTCCCATATTTTTTTACTGTTGGTGTTCACCCTTATTAATGCATGCTGTTCATTAACTTCCACTGGGTCCACCAGTACTGAGTAAGTTAAACTGAGTTTATTTGCTTGCATTCAAAGATGTTTTTGCATCTGCATGCTTCATTTTTCTAAATACTCTCAGGTTTTTAAGTACTGCTTAGGAGGTACCAAGTCAAACAATTCCTGCACCTACCTTGTCATACTGGTTTTTTGTCCCGCTTTGTCCAGTGGGAACGTTGTCATTGCCATAGAAATCACTAGAAATGGGGCAGAATATTTCACACAGCCATTCCAAAGAAAGTCTCCTTTGATACTGGTACTAAAAAAAATTAAATCCCCAACCTGACCAGCTTTTGCTTCCCAACCTCTGTTTCCATGGCATTCTCAGCTGGTAGAAGGCAGAGAGCTAGTACAGTAAAAAAGAGGCAGACCAGCTTGTGCAGTACTTTCCTAGCAACACCTACGGTCTGTAGGATACTGTTGTGTTAACTTCAACAAGAATAGAAACAGAATCTCTTTCTACCTTTTTTTCTGTTTCCCTTTCAAGTGTATAAATGGAGGAGAGAGATTGAATGGGCCCTAGCAATTGCTGACCTTTGCATTTATACTGCTACAGCAGAGCTGTAACCTTCATCAGCAAGACAGGCTCCTGGTCTAATAAGCTGCATTTGCAATCATAAGGAGAAATAAGTATCTCATCAGAATGCTAGTCCTTCCTAGTTTTGAGTGAAATTTGTAACTATCTAATTTTTGCTTATGTTTTACTCTAAGGCATGATTCTAACACTTGGGTGTTTTTAAAGAATTCCTTAGTTTCTATATAAGGAATTATAATGCATTATTTTTGTAAGTAGCAGTTATAACAATTTATTATAATAGCAATTCTCATAATATTATACTTAAAGAATACTTAATTCAGTGGCGCTACTTCAGTTGTAAATCAGCGCACCTAAAGACTTTGAAATGGACTGTGCAGATAAATCTCCGTGAGGTCCTATTAGATTAATCTTAGTTCCACCAACACAGATCAGACTGTAATACAAAGGATCTAAAATGATAGATCCCACTTGTCAAAATCAAAGTATGCTTAAATTCCATCATGATATTAGAATACTAAAAATATGTTCAAAGAAATGTGAAATGAGAAAATCAACAGGTACAGTTGTTGTGGGCTGTTTCATTTGCCCATGACTTTCCTGCACCTTTCTCTCAAGTGATTCAAAAGAATTGTGTAGCCACTTTCCTCCTGACAGCATTAAAAATAAAATTTACATGTTTTAGGACATAAAGAGGAGGGAAATTGAGAAATCTATTTTAATTCTAAAAGTTTGCTTGTTCGTAAGTCTGAAATTGCCAGGATGGGAACGCTGCAGAAGAGAATACTGAGAAGAGATGTAATACTTCAGATGTGTTAAAGTCTCTGCAAAGAGGATGAAAATGCCCTCTGTTTACAAACCAGGAAAAAAATGTGCTAAAATTGCAGCAGACTTAGATTTGACATTAGGTGTAGCTTCCTGAGAGTAAAGATAGCCAGTCTCTGGAATAGTTTAGCTGTCCTGAGGAACTGGATTGGCAAATGTCTACCAGCAATAATGACTATAAATGAATAATTGATCCTTCTTTGGGTGGTAGGATGGACTTCCTGAAGCTTCTTCTCACTTGCTTTTTTGTGATTCTATATACTTAAGATACCAAAGGGACTGACATCTGCCACACTAAACACTTAGTCAAACCACTTAAAATAGGCAAAACAGAAAGCCTATAAGCAATGGAGATACATTAATTACTCTCTTCAGTAGAGTGGAGGCTGATTATTCAACTAGTTTAAAATATCCACACAGATTAATTGCCTCATCTTTGGAACCTCCAATCTCTTTACTCAGAGTTCAGAAGACAAGTATGTTTAAGAACATCCAATAAACAGATTCACAGTTATGTTCTCAAAGAAGCCCGACTTATTATTAATATTTGGAAGGGAGGAAATCTTTCCATTAGGTCATTCAATTCACAGGCTATAGGCTTTGGCTTTGTGAATGCCGTTTGATAGAATAAGGGCTAAAAGAAAGCTCTGAGGCTTAGTATCTCCTGGCTACAAGAGTAGCTGGGAGCCAAAGGTGTGCTATCTTGTTACCTTGTCTTACGTGAAACTTGAACATACAGGAAGATTTCCTGGGAAACAAAATAATGTAAATTGATCCTTTTAGTGTTTTGGGGCATATCAATAACATTTCATTTCACTTGGCAATTTCCAACAAAGGCTAGGCTATGTCTTTCAAACAGCAGTGCTAGGACTCAGACTTTAAATTTTTTTTCTTTTCAATCAATTTGCCAGTTGCCACTTTCTATTAAATTAAAAAACAAAACAAAACACAAAAAGCCCCCAAACCACAAACAAAACCTAAACATCATCTGTGGTTTCTAGTCCCTTGTGCCCTTCACACCAATGGAAAATGCTGTAAATAGCCACAAAGCCACCTCATTAATTCCTTTTAAGTGTCCCCTTACACTCTCCTTTGCCATACTAGCAGCAGTCCTCGGCTGAGACTTACCACCTCTCATGCTGGCAGATAGAGTTTCTCGATATGCTCCCTCTCCTGGTACATTCTGGCTGCATGCTTAAATGTCCCACTCTTCAGGGAAGGAATTAACTTCTGAAAAGTTCATGGGAGATGTGGCACTAGCCTTGATTCAATGGCAATACTTGATGCTGTAAGTCAGTCTTAAGCTTCAGGTGAAGTATGCTTCTGAGGTCTGAAGAGATGGAGTCTTTGTGAACCAAGATGAGGTAAGGGTCTAAACAAAATAATAGGATCTCTGAGCCTGATGGGATGCATGCCAGGGGTATTTCACTTCAAAGAGTGCCAAAAAAGTAAAGAGTCAGAATGAAGCACGTTTCTGACCTCCGAGGAAAAAGTACTAGGAAGTCTAGACAGACATATTAACTATATGTTAGTTCAGCAATATAGTATTCATCCTGTCGCCAGCTTGTAGTTCAGCTGTTGCAGGGCAGAGACTGCCATTAATGCTGAACTCTCCAGGGTTTGTGCCCCTACTCCTAACAAATCAGACCTATCTAGGCCCACCAGCTGCAAGCCAGTGCATCAGCTGGAGTCTGAGTGCCAAGAAAGCTGCCTGCCAGCCTGCTTCTTCTGAGGGTGGCATGAAGGGGCTCTATCCCTGCAGTTCCAGTGCCATGTCTCTGAGGAAACCCTTCACGCTGCCAGATATCCACTAAGCTACTGATCTGGAAATTGCCACTTGCAGCTTCTGGGGTAAGAACTCTTCCAGAATTTCAGGTGTGCTTCCAGGATTTGGCCATAATCAAGCTGCAGGAAGTCTGTAGACTTAGCAGGGTGGTCTGAGGACATGAGGCTGTGCAAGAAACATGTGAGCTAAATCATGACTATGCCTGAAGATATTCAGCTGGTGTACTGCTTCTCTGGGGATATTCTCTGTGGTAGCTGCACCTCTGTAGGAGCTGTTGCCTCTACAGAAACACTTAAGCAGAGAACTACTCATGCTAGGGTGCACTATTATAGAATGAAAAAACAGTTTCAAAGAAACTCTTATAGTTAAATTAAGTTGTAGCAGATGCAATGCCTGCCCTTCCCTGAAAGGCAAGTACATTTTGTTAATGTGAATTATAACCTAAACCAGTATACTCTATATATATGCATGCATGTCCATACATTACATCTCTTCTACAGGTTTGCTTCAGTACAGCTACATTAACTAAGTTATGGTGGTGAGTACTTATTAATACTGAGACAGCTTTAGTACAATCTCTGTGATTTCCTTGGGCCTCTCTTCATTATCATCAATACTTTTCTGGTTTGTGATACTTCTGAGTCTGAGGAAAATTCTCCTAGGACAGCTGATCCTGCCAACTCTCACTACACAAATGGATTTACCTTTCCTTTGACAACAATCTCTGGCCCTCAGAAAGAAGTTATTTTATTTTGAAGTCCAATAGCTTTGACTTCTGGTTTCCTGATTTTTCCTCTGTGGTACAGCCACTAGATTGAAAACAATGTGGGTTTTTAAATCAAAGTATGAAGAATATAGATTCCCTAACATGAAGTAAGAAAGCCAGCAACAATCCTTTCCAAGGAACTGAAATTTGTATTTGTTGTCTCCTTGCTGACCAAGGCTTTTCTTTAATACCAGTCTCTCATCAGCCTACCTATGTGCTATAGTACCATCAGTTAAAAGACAAAGGTCTGTATGTGTCTTTTAACCCCACTCCATGGCAGAGTATAAGGAGCTATTTACTCTGACATCCATTTTGTTAGTTTCTACCAGGAGCAGCTGGCAGATTTCTCTGGGGTTTTCTTCAGAGCATCTGGCTTGGGTCAGGTCGCTATAAAAAATTTATCAAACATCCTTTACAGGGCTGGTTTGAGCTTTTTTAAAATAAGGAAATCTCATCTATCTCCAGTCTTACAAAGGTTTTTTTTTCCCCATTCTGTCAACACAGAAGATATATTAAGCATTGTGTTTAATGAGATATTGAACATCTCTTTGTTCTGAGTGTATACTGGAGCAGGCTGTGCTTAGAAAACACATCACTTGGGTTTATTTTATTCTGTGGTTGGAGTAAAAGTTGTTATGTTGTGATAAAATATGTATTTCTTTGTTTTGGAAAGCAATAAAATGGACTAGACTCTAGGCTACATGTCAACTAATACTGGAATGCAGCAAGACAGGCTGGGCAACTGCGTAACCCAGATGAAATGTGGGGCTAATTATGAGGATGACTATTTAAGGGAAAAAGAAAAGCCAAATAGGAAGAACATAAGAACTACCTGACTGATTCAAAACAAATGTCTCTCTGTCTCTAAAAGTGATCATAAGTTCACATTTAGGGAAAAATAAGAATCACATAAATATATATGTTTTTTACCTTTAATAGTCTTCCAGCTTCTTACAGTTTTAACCTTAGATTTTCCAACTCTTATAGTTTGTTTATTTAGCAACTCTTTATGAAGCATTCTTCCAAGTACTTCTTGCCCTGAACTTACATAAACTTCTTCCATTACTATATGTTCTGCAAGGATTTCCACAGGTCTGGGACTCAAAGGGTGAGGAACTACCATCCCAAACTTCGTTTGATGATGCCTAATATTCCTGGAAGGGACAGTGGATAGCTGATGTTTATCCATTTCAGTCTTGCTACTTACAATTTTGTCGATCTCTGTCACATTCCCACAAATCATACTTTTTTTGCAGCATTCCAGCCCACCTAATCATTCATTGTATAGAAGCCATTCTTTACTATTTGATTGTCCAAAATGTCCTTCTCTGGATCTTTTTTAAGCTTTAACGTGTCCTTTCTTAAACAAGGAGACCAAAATTGCAGATGGTATTCAAAGTACAAGAAGCATGCATTAATCCATTGTTTTCTGTCTTGTTCTTTACTCCTTTCCTAATAGTTCCTAGCATTTGATTTATTTTTTTGATTGCTGCTGAGCCCTGAGGTAGTGCTTTCTTGGAACTATTTATCCTAACCTTGAAGACTCTCTCTTCTGAGTGGTAATGGTCAGGTCAAAGTCCACTATTTGATATATGAAGCTAAGATTGTTTTTCACCACAGCATTTCACAAAATGTTTTATTGCTCTGTCATGAAGCCATTTTACTCCTCTGTCATGAAGCTTCATAAGATATTTCAGCAGTTGTATCCTCAGCCCGAGTTCCAATTACATTGATAACTGTATCATCAGAAAACCTTGGAATCTCATTGCTCATCCCCTTTTCCAGGTCATTCAGGCTTATGTGGGTCCCAGCACAAAGTTCTGTCAAACCCTCTTCTTTTACTGAGAATTTCGACTATTAGTTCCTATTTTATTTTACTTATAGCTGTGTTTGTTCAGCTTGAAGAGAAGGGTAAAGGGAAATCACATTGCTTTGTTTGGCTTTTTCAGATGACATTATAGAGAACACAGAGGTGAACTCATAGGTTCACACTGAAAGGAGAAGAGGTGACAGACATGAGTTGCTTCAAGGGAAATTCTGACTAGAAAAAAGGAAGACTTTTTTCACACTGCACCAAGACACCCAAAGAGCTTGTGGGATTGCTATCCTTCAGAATATCCAAAGTTTGACTGTTCATGACCCCAAGACATCTTTTTTAAGCTGTTAGCAGGCATTACTTTGAGCAGGTTGTTGGACAATATGATCTCCAGAAGTCCATTCGAACCTAAATTATTAAGGTTTCTATGACTTTAAGACAGAATTTTCCATCTTCTCCTATGATTGTTCAGTGTCCTTTCTTGGAGGATATTGTGACAGTCTTTTGGAAATCCCAGTAAACTATATCAACAGGATCACACAGAACCTCATACTTATTAGTCACATCAGAGAACTCCAAGAGGATTACAAGGCATGTTTTCTCTTTTCAAGATCATAATCATCATCAGGTGTGGATGGAATGAATACACAGTGCCATTAGTAATTAATCTATTGCTTTAATTTTTTAGGTGTATACCACCCAGCCCTGGTGTTTGCTACTTTTCATGGTATTTCTTTGAATCATAATCCCTTCCAAAGTTGCTTCAATTTTCAGACAAATGGTTCACTGAGTTCTCCTTAAAAAAATGAGGCCTGTGTTGTAATCTCCTGTCTTTTCTATAATGAATCTGGATGCTAACAATCTATTTAGCTTCTCTCTGTGGTCTTACCCTTCTGACTGCTCCTTTTCTACTCCAGTTAAGGAAGTGCTACAAAATGTTTGCCAGACATTTTTCTCTTGATGTCTTAAGAGAAGAATGTAGTATTAATTTTAGCTCTTTTAGGAAAGTAGTCTGATTCTTTTTTGATCTGCTTGATTATATTTTCACATTTCATCTACCAAATTTATGCTCCTTTTATTTTTAATTTTTTTTTAAATACAACTTTACACTTTTAAATTATGCTTTCTGAATTCTAAGAATGTGGCTTAGCTTATTTCATCTTCCTTCTGCCAGTTTCCAAGCCTCTTCTAATATACAGTAAGCAATGCTATTATGCTTCCACTCTGGTCTTCTCCAGCCTCTAAACCACCTGTAGCCTAATTCTTTATTGCCTAATGGATGGCACAATTGTGGTGAAGATTTTATCTTCTGCTTTTTTGTGTCATGGATGCTGGATCTGAGTTACAATTATCTCTAGAATTGTGCTTCCAGAGGAAAGTTTGGAACAGATCTTTGTCACTATCTTGTCAAGGGCTTCATTTCCTCTTGTGGGGTCGCTAGCCAGCTGATCCAGGAAAGAATAATTGACAATTTCATCTACAGTTTATGACCCTGAGGTGAGGTTTCTCTCTTCTACACAGTAATTGAAGTGTCTTTTTGTCCTTAGCAACTCTATGACTTTAGAATCATAGAGTCATTAAGATTCTAGAAGATCTCTAAGGTCATCAGAGTCCAACTGTTAACTCAGCACTGCTATGGACACAACTAAATGATATCCCCAAGTGTCATATCCACTTCGGAACACTTCCAGGGATGGTGATTCCATCACTTCCCTGGGCAGCTTATTCCAGTGCCTGGCCACCCTTTCAATGATGAAGTTTTTCCTAATGTCCAATCTGAACCTCCCATTGCACAACTTGAGGCCCTTTCATCTCATCCTGTCCCCTGCTACTTGGGAGAAGAGGCTGACCCCCACCTGGCTACCAGCCTCCTTTCACACAGTTGTAGAGAGCAATAAGGTCTCCCCTGAGCCTTCTCCTCTCCAGGCTAAACAGCCCCAGCTCCCTTGGCTGCTCCTCATAGGACTTGTGCTCCAGACCCTTCCCCAGCTCTGTTGCCTTTCTCTGGAAACACTCTGGCACCTCAATGTCCTTCCTGAACTGAGGGGCCCAGAACACAGGACTTGAGGTGTGGCCTCACCAGTGCTAAGTACAGAGGGACAATCACTGCCCTGGTCCTGCTGGCCACACTGTTGCTGATATTGGCCTTCTTGGCCATTGGCCTTCTTGGCCACCTGGGCACACACTGGCTCATGCTCAGCTGGCTTCTTACAGCTTAGTTCAGCCTAGCTCTTGGCTGGAAGGCTGATAGTGTTGACCCCATTCTATAGCTTCCCTCTTTGGGTCTGGCATTTCAATCCGGCTTCTGTGCTACTTTTTAAGGTGGTCAGTTTGTTAATTCAATTTGCTTCTAAGCTCTAACTAAACATAGAATTCTACTGTAGCAATTACATGGTACACTTTTTTCATCTCATTATATTTTGTACACTAGGATCACAGCATGCCACTGGCTGTTTTTGTTCCATCAGGAAAAAGTAAGGAACTCAACCAGTTGTAAATTGGCAGTTGTTCAGTCATATCATCAGTAGTTTTGGTACAATTCCTTTGCTTTCAGACTGCAGCAGAGTTTATGCTGTCGTGTTCTGACCCTGGAGCCTGCTACTCTCACTCTACGATTACCAACATCTGAGTTCCATCTTCTGTTTCTCTACTACTCTGCTGAGACCTGAATGCTTTCACCTTCATTGCAAAATCATTAATTCTACTCCATTTTCCTCATCCTGATAATCTTCTGTTCTGGCACTTTGATTTCATTTTTAGCCCAAAAGGTAACAATATTGACTGTAACTGAAGACATTCTGCTACTTGTAAAAATCTTCTCTCTAATTAACCTTCAGCACAAAAAGTGTTTCAACACATACAATTCTATTTGAAACATAAATCTACACTTACACAGATATTCCTTTCCATGTTGAATCCCAAGTATTGACAAGACATCACAGAGCTCTCTTTTAGGAGTTCAGCACATAATTTCATACACCCTGAGACGTGGAGAAAACCTAGCTAGAGTTTCATCTTTGCTTTCAGCATTTCAGCTTTTAAAGGTGACTTGCAAAGTAATCGATGAATATAATTCTTTGGCAACAAAATAACTATTGGGACCAATGGGAAGTAGTTTTTGGAACATAATCTCCAGGCATCAGTGAATTACTTACTTCAAACTTCTTTCTGTGTTTTTCATTTATGAAGCACAGCACTTCATATAAACTGTTATATTGTATTGTTTGAATGATGAAACAAGATTAGGGCAAGGCATTTGATGGGGACACACTGATTTAGGTGCCATCGTTCTGAATTTCCTCCCTCTTCACAGTTTGGTACTTCCTTATGCATTAAAAATATATATTTAGCTAAAGACTCAGAACAAATAGAGAGGATTATATATACAAGAGAAAAGATATTTAACACATAAATAAGAAGCAGCTTTTTGGTAACAAAAATAACATTTTTGAAAGAGAAAAGGTAACAGCTGGTTTACGGATCAATATTGAAAGAAATACTTTAAATCACCTGTTTAAGATCACATGTTTTACTCTGCAGTATGGTGGACTGCTAGTCTTTGTTGTGACTCAGATTACAGCAACTGAAGAAATACTAAGGGAAGTGACTACATAGATTATTCAACTTGATTGTAAGAGCACCCTAGGATGTGGAATGCAAATGAATAGTAAGACCACAGGAACTGGATGTGACCATTTGCAATTTCCTTCTCACTTCCAGTGACTCACTTGATGACTTGGATAATGGCACTTACTCAGTCCCTGCCTCAGCTTCCCCAGCTAAAAAGATGGTACAACTGGCTGAGAGCGGGGTTATGCCTGACGTGATTTTTTTTCCTTTTTTTTTCAGGGTACTGAATTGGAACAGAAAAAAATCAAAATTATTTGCAAAACAAACATTCCCCAAAATGTTGCTTTGGAATTATCACAACTTCGATTTTCATGCTTTCTCTGTAATACAGCTGTGCCTCTTAAACTGAAGTGTTTGACTTCTTAAATACAATATATGTGTGACATCTTTTTCATCCGTGGCTGTTCTTTCAAGAATTCAGTATAGTATAAAGCTCAAACAAAATGAATCAAAATTAAGAAGTTCTACACCACAGAAATAAAACGTTTTTTCTCCAGTTGAACAATGCAGTTGATACTGACACATTCCTGACAAATGCTTTCATTTTGATGAAACTACATTTTGTTTGAAGTCATTAACTCAGTATGCATATTGGTTTTATGACATCTGGTTGTTCTTGCCTCTCATCTGACATCTTCTTTCACAGGTAATAATTATTTTTCTGTCTGTCTTTCCTTCTATTTTCCAAAACTGCTTTACTCCTCTTACAAATATCCTCTTTTTTCCACATATTTCAAACGCTCTTTTTTTTTTCCTCATGTTGTCTGGCTGATTAAAATAATGAAGTTAAGTTCAAAGCAACTGTTTCCAGGCTCTGCTTAGCGTGAATTTTGCTATTTCTTTTTGAATGTAAAAGGGCTTGTGTGCCTTAAAGTTTGTTCATCTCTTCTGATGATATCCATTGGATAATTACAGATACTTTCTCCTACAGACTTTGCCCCACTACTTTTTAAGGCAAACTGTTCCATCAGGACCCCATTTTAGTGCCCATTTTAGTACTAACACTGACCTTTACAGTATCTTGCAATTTGTGAATAGAGATGGATGAGATTACAATAAGGCTGCAATAGATTGTATGACTGAACTTGCCCTAGCACATCCTCCACTGTATGAACAGCTTTGGAACATGACACCATTCTCCCTCATTGCAATCCTCTTACCTGCTGCTTTCTTACAGCCGGTCAAGGGAATCAGATGTTTACTGCCAATTAGGCTTGATAAAACTGCAGGATTCTCTTGTATTCTCTCAACAATAGTATTTCTGAGTTGCTGGCAGCTTCTGGAGGGCTTGTGGCTACATATATAGCAGGAGACCTCAGTGTACTTTAGCACTTTGTTTATTTGCTGGTTTAGGTCATTTAGGTCTCACCTTTACTGCACTATCTACCTCAGTCATAGCATAAAACATTCAAGATTTTATTGAAGATTTTCTTTTGGAGAAAAAATAATGTTAAGATACTTCAATTGGCAGTAAATAGATTTATTATTATTATTATTATTATATTAGACATGTCCACCAAAAATACTGGAGCAACAATAAAATTCTTATCCCAAAAAGATATGGTCTACAATTACAGAAGATGTTGTGCTATTTCAATGCTTGAACTGAAAATTTTCCAACTTTTCCAACTTCCAGATTGCTGACAAAAAGTACTAGGCTTCTGTTTGTACTGTCTGAGCTCTAACACTTCTCAGCCTTTCTGAAATATATAAAAAAGATATTATAAATGTAGGGTCTTTCTATGCAATGGCCATATGCAGAGTTCCTCTGAACTAAATGGGGTTGGATCTGTCTACACTATCAGCTTTACACAATAGGTTCAGAAGAGAAACAAAAAGCAGATGTTGGTTTTTTAGGATGGAGGGTGGTGTCAGTTATATCACTTTTCAACTTTCTTTTAGTTAAAGGGGAAAAAGTGGAAACTGATTTTAGTATCTTGGAAAATTATGTTGAACTTAAAACCTTGTTAGTGTTTCTGAGTTAAAAAATCATTATTTAACGAACACATTTGGAAAGTAGTCTGACTTAAATAAAAATCAGCTCATAATGGATTCAAATCAGATAGCAGTTTGCAAACGCACTGGTGCACCTAAAAGGGTCTGATTTGGAGCTGCACATACAGAAACATCTTATTGGGGAGGAGGAAGGTGACAGTTCCTGTTTATGCATTTTTGGCAAGCTGCACCTGAAGGATGGGATGATTTTCTGGAAACTGTCATGCCAGAAATACACAGCTAAACAGGAGAGAACTGAGAAGAGCAAAGGGAATAATTAGAGACCTATGGGGGTGGGACAGGGTTTCTAGTCTATTTCCTTAAGAAAACCAAGCTATGCAATTGCACTGCTTTTCTGCCAGTACTCCAGCAATAACATTTGAATCTCTTGACCAATTTGAAAGAAGCATGACAAAAAAGGAGAGGAGAGGTTTAAAAACACTGAGCTGCTGTGAGTTTTACAAAGATCAGCAACCAGATAGAGGAGACTCAGATTTGTGTGCCAGTAAAGAACAGGTGAAAGTGTCAACTCAGCTGCATTATTTTACACTGGAGAATCAAAGCTGTCATCCAAAAGCAGGCTCCATAAGGTTTGCTGTCAATGGAACTGCTTGTTTGTTGTTTAGAGGTAGGGGCATTTATTGCTTGCCTTTTTTTTTTTTTCTTTTTATAAAATATATTTAAAAGAAGCCCAAGACTTCTGCCTGAGACAATTTTTAAAATGTTCATCGCTGCAGGATATTGTCACTCATGATAAAGTTATGCATAATACCAGATCTTGTCCAGAACAGGGCCTGAAATTCCTACCTGAAATGAAATCCCTTTGTTCCAGTGTTTTCTTTCTGCCTTGGAAAGGACTGTTCCCCTTTCTTCTCATGCTAGAGCTAGCTCTGACCTTCTTCTCTCTCTTAAAGTACTGTGGTACTACCAAACTTAAAGAAATTAAAAGTCATGAGTCAGATGCCAAAAAAACCCTCTGCTCTTGAAAATTATGATTTGTTGATACGATATTTTACTTTGAATTTGTATTCTTTGAAATTTTAAAAATCCTTCAACTTCTTGAGAGAGAGAGGTCTCAGTGTCCCACTTTCATTAACTTATCGTGAGAAATTACTTTGAGCCCTTGATGCTACACGATATTTCATCCTTCATGGCTGTCCTTTAAATGGCAAACCCACTGAGACTGAAAACTCCTCCACAGCTTTCACTATCTCCACTCTTCCATCAGTCTGAGAAAGAGCACCACTCTTGTAGGCAAGGAACCTACAGGAAAACCCTCTGAATTGCTTGTTTCTTCTTTCAGTTTGCCTTATGCAAGGAAACAGACAACCATGATTGGTTACAGCTAGTGAAAAGGGAGTATTGGTGGAAATGAGAAATTTAGAATGTGGCCTTTGGTCAATACAGAAGGAAGATACAGGGGAGAAGGAAGGTTCCTAAGATTGAGAGTAGGTGTAGAACCATAAAGAAATATGCATTTTTCATGCATAGGGCATATGTTATGATGCCCTATGCATGACAACAAGTGAACATTCGTTGTTACCAACTGAGAAGAAAAGGTTATGGATTCCATCATAATAATTGGCTTTTCAAGTTTAGGAAAGTAATTTACCTGATATGTTACAATAGCTATATTGATATTCCATTTCTAGATTTCACAGCAATCTTCTCTAGACAGGACTTCAGAGAAATTGGTTTAATAGGATACCTGTCAGTGACAAGACTTCGGCTGTTACTAAGCAAAGGTAATTCTTACTAACCAGGCAATGAAATTCTCTTCAAGGCTCTCATGTATCATTACAACTTTGGGATATAATATATTGAACTAGACTAGGCTTCCCACACACTGTTGATTGGAGAACAGTATCA
This sequence comes from Corvus kubaryi, assembly GCF_017639235.1. Taxonomy (NCBI): domain Eukaryota; kingdom Metazoa; phylum Chordata; class Aves; order Passeriformes; family Corvidae; genus Corvus; species Corvus kubaryi. Next base: position 10,508,254 of record NW_024582091.1, read on the forward strand.
GACATTTCATGATTACAAAACAAATGTGTGCAAATCAGAAAACAACCACTAAAGGCTGGACATACTGACAATAAGAGCTCAGTCTCTTCATGTAGACCTGTCAAAAAATGAGGTGACTTTTGTGGTTTCTTCTTTATTTCTCTCTAGTAAATTCTACTGCTTTTGTAGAAAAACAATACAAAATCATTTGCTGTGTCTAGGATTTTGCAGACATTGGGAAAAATGTTGCCAAAAGCCTGAAAGAGGTGAACCTTCCCATCTGCTCAGCACTGTTAAAGCCACACCTGGAGTGACAATTCTAATTCATGGCTCCCTGGCACAAGAAAGACATGGACATAGAACAGCTGGTCAAGTGAAGGGCAAGGAAGATAGTTTAGGAATTGGAGCATGTCATATGAGGAAAGGCTGAGAGATGGAACTAGTTAGCCTAGAGAACAGAAGGCTCAGAGGCATCTTACAGATGTGAATAAATATCTGATGGGAGGGTGTAAGCAAGATTGAGTCAGGCTCTTTTCAACGGTGCCCAGTGACAGAGGAAGCAATCGGCAGAAACTGAAAGGGGTCTGAACATGAGAAAACACTTTTTCACTGTGCAGGTGACTAAGCACTGGCACAGGTAGCCCAGAGAGGCTGTGGAGTCCCCATCCTTGGAGAATCTCAAAGCCATCTGGATGCGGTCCTTAGCAACCTGCTCTAGCTGACCCTGACTGACCAGGTTGGCTGGACCAGATGTCCTCCAGTGGTGCCTTCCAACCTGAATGTTTCTGTGATTATGTGCTTTTCAGCAAAACAGTTTTAGTCACAGTATTGGCTTGGTGCAAGTCCACACTCCAACTTTCATAACTTTTTAAACCTGTATTCTGCAAGAGTTTCCAGCTTTCCCTTTTAATTTATAAGAAACTATATATAAAAACCTATATTCTTTGTATTCATTTTGTATTTTCCACAGAGCAGTAGGAATTCACATGCTTGACCCAGTATAAAGCAATTAACACAAATACAGGATAGATATAAGTAACTGTGTCAGTAATTATTAAGCAGAAAGGTGAGTAGGATAATTTAACCTCATGTAATATTTTGTTCATAAAATTATCTTGGAGACACTTGGATCTTATGGTCTTAGACCTTTTGTATTTTGGTTAGTTTGGGCTTAAAGCTGCAGTTCTTGAACACTAAGGCCATTGCTCTAGTGAATGAAGTTACTTGAGCTTCATCCTTTACTTGGAATATGCTGGTCCACCCAAATTATCTGAAGGATTGAGTATGGACTACCTGTGGATACCTCTAACAATGTAATCGTGATGTCTATTATTACCATTCCAGTCATGTTTTAGTTATTTCTGATACTAAACATATGGTGGTACCTCACCTTCTTCTTACCATCTTTTTTCAGACTTGCTTCCTTTAGTTTTGAAGTGGCTGCCTGTTGTTAATGAATGGATAAATTCTTCAGCACCAGCCTGTTACATGAAGGCTATCTCCCCTGCCGGTCACAGATGGCAGGAAGTGATGTTATTGATTTGTTAGTACTTAGCTAGAAGGATTACATCTAGCAGTAATAATGTGGCCAGGCTCTGGGACAAATCACAACACAAGTTAGTGGAGGGTCTGTGTCTTAAACTGAGTGTAACATTATTATATTTACCAGCTTTTCATAGTGCTTTGCTTATTAACACCATTGTAATCTCTTCTGAGCCATCTGTCGGTCATTCAAGTTTCCGTTTCCTTCGTGTGCTGGAAAAGTTGGGAGACTTCTGTTTCTGAACTGAACTCAGACATTATCCTATAAAAGTTCTAGTGGTAACCATAGTGCTTATTATGTTTTTTTTCTTTATAATTTGTGTTATAAAATTGTGTCCTGCAGAAAATCTCTTGGGGGAATACAGGCAGATGGCCTCAGTAATTCCTCTCAGATTCAAAGGGTCATGAAGGTTCATGGCTTTCAGAATTTGTGAGAGGTATTAGTATAGCTGGGAGAAATCTGGTCCCTCTCCCTATTCCAAACTTGGCAAGTTTGGCAGAAAGAAGCATTGAACACTGCCAGCATAGATTTTTTTTTTTTTCCCCCTTTGGTTCGTGCTCATCAGACAATCTCTGTAGAAACCAGAGCTGTTTCCATGCTGTGACCTCAGCAGAAGCACGACTGAGAGGTCTTAAGTGTCAGCGTGTGTTAGTGGTAGCTCCCATTTTACTTGAAAGTTCAGTTTTCTCTGTATTTTAGCTTTGCATTTCTAAGTAGCCTGAATGATTTCATTCACTGACAAGCACATGTGTGAGCAGAGGATACTTCAGAGCTATAGGCAGGAGCTTTTGGCCAGTGGATTACATGCAGATGTTTTCCTGTAGAGAAGCACTGCAGCATTCATTACCAGCTCCCCAAAATGAAGTTACTCAGAGCTGGTAGACCAGAAATTGGCAGGGAAGCCATCTCGCTCTGGACATAACATTTTGTTTCACTGTGCTCTAGCTCCTCAGTTGAGCAGTTGGCACTGTGACATGTTTCGTGGTCAGTTTTAGTGGGTCACAGTAGTTTGAAAACGGGTCTGATAAATAAGAGCACTTGTTACCCGCGTGGGAGGTGTGTGTGGATCATGGCATGGGTGGCACTAATGGGGTTTAAGAAGCGTATGAAGAAAGTGCTGAAGCGTGGGACCCTCAGGAACGGACGGTCGAGCGGTGATAGCGCTGGCTAAAGGCAAGGGGGCTGCATCTGGGGCCAGCACGGCTCACGCCCGAGGGAGTGGCAGCAGCACTGGGAGCCCAAGGCTTCCCGGCGCCCCAGGCAGCCCCCAGCAAACCCGCACCCTCCCACGGGTGGGCCTGCTTCGGGCGAGCCGGCTGCCCTGGCGGGAACCCGGGCAAGCACCTGCGGTCAGGAAACCTGGAGGAGGACGTGAGGAGAGCGGCGGTGCCGGAGCCAGGCACCGCGGCCGTGTGACCGCCGGACGAGCCCGGGGGGCGGCGGGGAGGGAGAGGCGCGGCCGGCCCGGGTGCCGGGCGCGGGCAGGGGCAGAGGCAGCGGCGCCGCGCCTCGGACTCCGCCTCACCGGCACCGAGCTCCCCTCCCTCCCTCGCTCCCTCCCTCCCTCCTCCAGCGCCAGGCTCGCAGCGGCGGAGCATCGCGGCGGCGGCGGCAGCACCCGCCCTTCCCGGCCGGCCGGCGGCGCGCACCGCCCCCCCACTCCCGCACGCAGCCCGCCGGCGGCGATCCGGAGCCCTCCGCGCCACCGCACCTCCGCCCCGCACGCCCACCGCCGGGAGGATGGGCTGCGGGCGGCGGCGCGGCAGCCCCTGAGCTCCCCGAAGCCGCGGAAACAAAAGGAGCGAGCAGCGGCAGCACCGGGCCGGGGTGGATGCAAGCAACCATGAAAGGCTGGGTCTCCGCCTCCTCCGCTGCTGCCAGAGAGCTGCCGGCTGCCGCTGCTCGGAGGACTACCCTGTGAAGGGGGCGGAGGAGAGGCTGGCTGGGTTCGCCGTGCAAAGGTAGAAGGTGTAAGGGAGAGGCGGAAAGAAAATGTCTTCTTCGGTGGGGCCCCGCGGCCCTCGCCCGCCCACGGTGCCCCCCCCGATGCAGGAGCTCCCCGACCTGAGCCACCTAACAGAGGAGGAGAGGAACATCATCATGGCAGTGATGGACCGGCAGAAAGAGGAGGAAGAAAAAGAAGAGGCCATGCTCAAGTAAGCAGACGCCAGTCATTCATTCATTCAGGCACTCATTCATGCACCGATCGCCGGCGGGCGGAGCGGGTGCTGCCACAGCGGGAGCCGGCCGGTGCCAGGAGCCGGCCGGCTTCGCCCTGCTCGGCGGGGCTGGAGCCGCTGAGCCCCGGTCCCGCTCCGCTCCCGGCCCGTAACTTCCTCCTCCCCCACCCCGGGCAGCTCCTCCCGAGGCAGCACCACCGGCGGAGCCCGGCACGGCGGGACGGAGCGGGACGGCGGCCCTCCCCGCCCCGAGGGAGCCGGCAGCGCAGGGCGGGCGGAAACCCCGACATGGGGGTGAGGGGCGAGGTGGGATTCCTTTGGGGTCCCCAAAACCCCGCCTCTGCCAGGAGGGGCCGCTGGGTGGGGTTTCCCTCCGTGCGGGAGCCTCCGCGGCTGCCGTGCTGCCCCCGCCTGGCTCGGCCACCGCTGCCGCCCGCCGCGGGGCTGGGGCGGCTGCCCCCGCCCGGCACACCCCCGGAGCCCCGCTCCGCCCGCCCGTGCCGCCGGCCCCAGGGTGGGCAGCCACGGGCAGCAGCGCTCTGCAGGGCAGCAGGGCCTTCGTAATTAGGAAATAGATCGAATTAGTCGCGCTGCTCATTCCAGCGGGCGGGCGGGCGTGCGTGCGTGGTGGCGGGACGGCGGGGGAGTGGGTTTATCCCGCTGCCGGCGGCACGGGGAGGGGTGCGGGGAACGCGGGGTGTGGGTAGGTGCCATGTTTGGAAACCGGATCCCCACAGCCTCTTTTGAACCTTTTCCCTCACCCCCTCGTCCCTGCGAAACACCGCATGTGATCACATTTTTTAGCCTCCTCCGTCAGTCGGAGGCTTCAAACGTAACGTTGCTGAATCGCCTACTGCAAGTGATGAGAATAAACAGATTGGAGTCGTGGCCTGTGGAGGAGAATCACGGTTTCTCGTCTTCTGACAGCCCGTCAGGCCTGTTCGCTCCGGGCGGGAGGTGGTGGGAGAGGTGACTGGAACAGTGTGAGCCTCTGACGCCACGCAGACCCTCCGTGCCACAGGAGGTGTATCCTTACCTCACTGTCGCCTGCTTGCGTGCACCTGTGCTCGGAGGGGATGCGCTGAAGGTGTGACGTGGTCTGGGTGTTTCTTTTGGCTGCATCGGAAATACCCACTTGAGCGATGCAGGTGCCAGCTCTTCCCCACGGCTGGAGACCAAACCCCCGCAGGCTCCCGACTTCGGCCCCGTGCGCTGTGCGTGGTGAAGCTGGGACAGCGTTTTAGTACATTTAGTACTGTCCCTTCCTATTCGTTCTTGACTCTGAATTTTTGCAGGGGCTACTAGAGATCATTGCAATGGTCGGTACTGAGGCCCAGCTGCCAGTGTGCTGGCGAGGAGCTGTCCGGGACTGTGGTGCTTGGATCTCAGTTGAAGACGAAGAGTTCAGTTTGCTGTTGCAGTTCATTGTGCTTGGGGTGTGGCTACCCTTGGAGGTGGGGTGGTTAGAATGAGAAATGTTCTGTGAAAATGCGTTGTGTTAGTCACCGTGAGGAAACGTGAGTGAAGGATCCCTCCTCAGTTTCTATTCATCAGAAAAAAATTAAATAAAGGAGTAGCTCAAAGCCTCTAAACTATATGTATCCTTCTGTTCCTTGTCCTCCAGCACAGCTACTTCTCTACAAATATTTAGCTTTTATTCTGTGAAGAAGATTACTGGTTCTGTGATGATGTTGTAGAGGAATACTATAAATCTTACAGTCACTGTGAGAATGAGAATGAACTTCCCTTGATAGAGATGGTATTTTCTCAGCCCTATTCTTGTTAACATTGGGTAGAGAATAAATTTTCCTCCTTTTTTCACACCCCCCCCCCCCCTTTTTTTTTTTTTCTTTCTTTTGCATTCGTGTTTCTGAATTCTGGACTGATATTTCCTTTTCTGTAAGATTATGGGAATCTTCAGCAGTTTCACTAAATGAACTTAGAACACTTTAAATATAAATTTTAGAAAAGGGCAAAAATAGTGCTTTGTCAATTCAGCTGGAAATTACTTTGTATTATCTTCAAAGGTTTGTGATAGCCAAATTTAAAAGTTTATTTTCCTACAAAAGTTCTTTAAAATAATAAGAATAGCAGTCTAGGCTCTCCACTGGCCTAAGAAATTGTGATTTTAAATAGATTTCTGTCTTTGTTTAAAGAGCCAGAAATTAAGGGAAAATACATTGGAAAACTTAAAAACCTGTATACTTGCTTTAGCTATATCATTAGTTTGTAAAAATCAGGTCACAGCAAATAGTTTTCTTATGGGTTATGATTCAACTCATAGAGAGAGCCACTAGATTTTCTGAGATCATCTGCCTTTTCTGTATGCTGAACACTTACTTTCGTTTTGGGATAAGAGTTTGACACACCTTTCCATGGAGCAACTCTTTTAAGACTGGAATTTTGACAAGAATTTACTTCCATAACTTTATAAAGGTTTGTTACAAATATACAGTGGTGCTATCAGATGACACAGCTATATTATAAAAGTCACATATAATCACCACCCCTTCGTATTATCTTTGTTAAAAGATTTTCTGATTATCCAAATGTCTCAACAAAACTGCCACCAGTTTTCATTAAAACCACCTGGTGGAGAAATGTTTCCATCTGTAACACCCACATGCAAATCTGTAATTTTCCCTGAAAGTGAAGCTGAGAATCAATCTGCAAACTAGGCTACCTTCAATCCTGGGCTGATCAGAGGCCGGATATGTGCTGTCTCATGAATCATAAGGGCTAAAAAGGGTGCAGTATTTCTCTCCTGTTCTGGATGTCCTGATAGCAATGAAAGTTTCTAAAACAGTACTTGTAATTTTCCTTTCCAGCACTCCTCATAGCAGAAAACCATAGGAAGAAATATTGGTTAAATGACTGTATTCTTCACACAGAGATCGTAAAACTGGGGATCCAGGGGAATTTGAAGTGCTTCTCTGAGTAGACTATATGGATTTCAGGAGAAGTGAAAGCACTTAGGGTCATTGGTAAAGAGGCTGTGTCCCTCTCCTCTGGCTCTGTACCTTTCTGTCTTCCTGATTCCTGTTTCTAACTCTGAGCTAAAAGCCTTCTTGTAAACCCTCTCTGCCAGTTCATGCTGACATCAGCACGTACTGCAGCGTGCCAGCCTGCGAACAGGGCGCTGTTACAGGGCACAGGACTATGGACACTGAGCTCTTTTCACTGCTTGCACTGGAGAATTACAAATGCATCCTTCGATTTGAGACCACCTGCTCGTTGCTTTCCAGGAACTTGCCCTATCTCAATTTTTTGGTCTGCTGATTTTCCTTCAGCAGTGTGGGGCTAACAGAGCTTGTCACCCCCTTAGAATAAAGACATACATCTTATACTGGCCAGTGTGGCTTCCTTTTTCTAGGTACACCTGGTCAGTGGCAGGGACCTTTTCTTCCCCACACCCTTCTGATACCAGATTTCACACTGCTGTGGGTGGTGTTTGTGGAAGGGGCACACTTTGCTATCCTATGACTTGTTGAATATCTTGGAGTAATGTGTTGAGGAGTTTGGGCTTCTGTGAAGATTCCTTCTTTTGCGTCTCTTATGGACAGGTGTACCTTGGCTTTAGGAACACTTTGCCATTAATGGATTGCCTTGAAATTGTCTTCACATCCAAAGGCAGGTTCTGTATTCCTTCTGTAATGGGGACAGTGTCACTAGGTATTCCTGAGACCATATCCATGCCTTCATTCAGTGAACTGGTCCCAGTCTGTTGTATGGCACTGAAGACTCAAATCCACATAAACACTTTGATGCTTGCCAGGCACTATGTAGAAACTGAAGCTTTTGAGTGCAGCCCCATGGTCTGGGAGTAGGAAGCAGCTCCTCCATCTCATCTTGGAGCTTCAGAGCTTTGTGTTTTGTTCCTCTGTGGCTAGGAGAGCATCCCCTTCCTGTTTGCCACACCTTTGAAAGCTGCATGGAGAGCAGTCTGTTGGGTAGGTGGGGCTTTACCATGGTATACTCAACTCTCATCCGCTCTTGTTTCCCTGTTTCATACCGACTTTGCCAGATTTTCTGCATATCTCTGAAGACTATGGCCTCTATCATCTCTTTTAATGGTACTTGGCTTTAGACACCCAAGCTTTTGCTGTTCTTGTATGAGTAAATGTTTGCATAGGACAGTAGTAAAATGGCCTCCTCTGCAGACTCATTCACATCGGAGGCATTTTTTCCTGTTTTACTTGGTAGATACTCCTGTAGCTGGAAGGGAAGAGTTTCATGTTGAGTGGCTGATGTCTAGCCCGAAGTCCAGATGTTGCCCAACAGGTGACTGATGTGACTAAAAAATTGTGAAGAAGCCTGAAAGGGTAAGTTTTCAATGAGACTGAAGAGAGAAACAAACCATCACTTGCAAAAGTGTGTGTGTGTGTGTGTGTAAAATTAAAAGAAAAATTAGTTTAAAAGTTTGAAGTGCACATTTAAACCCTAGGTAGCCTGAGACAATATATTACTTGTGGGTATAAAGTACCTTGAACTGAAAAAAACACAGTTATATAAAGCAAACTTCAATCACAGAGAAATCACAGAATTATATGTATGTGTGTACTTAAGATGAAGTTTGGTTATATGTAGTTGCGTGCCTTATCTCATTGGGTTAGGTAAGTACTAAGTGGAAACTATGGCAGCTGAGAACACAGCTAGTTGAGTTCCAGTTCTATTCAAATTTTGGCCAGTAATTAGGAGGTGGTTCCTAGTTACCATGGCATTCATTTGCTGGAGCAAACTTAAGTGGGGTAAAAGCTCTTACTAAGCTTCTGATGGGACATAAGAAGGCTGTGAGATTGTTGGCTGAGGTAGTGGCAATACTAGGAAAGTTAACTCAGACACGGGAGGTGCTTTGTAGTTTTGGAACTAATTGAGTAGCTTCAGTAGAGAGGGTAGCAGGTACTTGAAACCTTCTCATCTTAAAAGTTATCTCAAGATTTTTAATGGCAGTTAATAATTAGGGAGAATTTGATGCTAACACCCTATTTTGACCACCTAGTATGGTACACAAACATGATTTTAATAGAACTCAGGTCCCTAGAATCAGTAGGGATATTGCAGCTGTTCATGTTTCGGGTCTGCCAAATCCTGGTCACTTGCAGTTGGTGAGAATATCTGTTTTAGGGTTTGCAAAGTAACCTCTCTGTAATTTCGTTGGGGCACCTGGAAGCTTCCAGCCTTGACTACTGCGTAACTGAAGATTAACCAACTGACCAGGAGGCTTGTGCTCTCAGCCAGTTTCCTGGAGACAATGTGTTTCCTTCTCCCTTTCTAGCACTTGGCCCACACCTAACATTGTCAGGAAACATTCAATACTGCTCAAAGCACAGTGGCAGCTGCTGCCATCCTCATTGTGTATAGTACTTACGGGCAACATGAGGAAGTTCGGTTCCAAGACCTTAGCCTGTATGCTGTAAATCCCCTGATCATAATTGCCCTTCCGTAAACAGTAGGGAAGGAAGAGGTAGGATCATTCTTCCTCCTTTCTGTTGAAACTGGGCCACTTTGCAGAAATAAAAGTGAGAGTCAAGAGGCTATCTTGAGGAAGTCTGTCTTTATCTTATCTTTAGAATAAAGGGTCGAAAGCCTATCTTTAATCCCACTGAGAAACAATGGAGGAGAGTTCTGGGAACTGGTTGCGCATTTGGCACCAAGGAATTAAAAGATAAAATAGATAAACAATACCAAGACTCTCTCCTCTGAATCAGAATCCCTCTTATTTATTCTTTCCATGGCTTCATGAATCTCGCTTTCTCTACAGTGGAGCAGGAGGAATGGAGGCTTCTGCTTGAGAGCCTTTATTTCTTCCTTTGTACTTAAATGAGTTTGGAACCACCATGTTTCAGACCCTATGGTGGTGCGGGGAGCAGAGTGCAGGTTGCTTGCTGTGTGCATAGGTATTTAAGATCCTGGAATCACCCAGAAGGACTGTTCGAATATTTGCCTTGCACCTCTTCCTGGCAGTGCCAACTCTAAACCTGACACTTGAGTGTACAAATCCATGGTGAAACGATTTTACTTCTGGAGGTTGTGTAGTACAACCCCCTACTCAGACCAGGGCCACCTGCAGCAGGTAGCCCAGGACCAAGTTCCGGTAGCTTTGGAGTATCTCCAAGGATGGAACTCCACAACCTCTCTGGACAGTCTTTTCCTGTCAGCTTCCCTCACAGTAAAAAGTGTTCCCTGTCATTCAGATGGAACTTCCTATGTTTCGGTTTGTGTTCATTGCTTCTGGTCCAGTCTCTGGGCACCTCTGGGAAGAGTTTGACTCTGTCTTCTTTAGTCCTCCTCACTAAGGATTGACACACGTTAGAATCCTTCTGGGTCTTCTTTCCCCCCTTCTTCTTGGGGCTGAACAGTCCCCACTCTCTCAGCCATTCCTCATGTCATGTGCTCCCGTCCCTTTCTGTATTTATGGCTCCTTGCTGCACTGGCTCCAGCATGTCTTTCTTATATCAAGGACCCCAGAAGCAGATTTATCATCCAGACGTGGCAGAGATCAAAGATCACCACTTTCAATCTACTGGTGATGTTTTTCCAGTGCAGCCCAGGATGGCTTTGGCCTTCTTTGCTGCAAGCCTATGTTGCTGGCTCACGTTCAGCTTGGTGTTGACCAGGAATTCTCAGTTGCTTCTCTGCAGAGCTTCTTTCCAGCTTCTTTCCAGCTGGTTGGCCCCCTGGAATTATTCTCCTTGTGCGCGACTTTGCGTGCCCTTATGCTGAATGTTTTCAGGCTTACCAGAGAGACCAGTATCTAAACATTTTCTCAAATCACTCAGGGAAAGGATTGCTTTGGTTACTGCTCCTCACCCCTTCCTCTTTACTGCCCAAGGCCTTTGCTCAGAGAGGAAGAGAGAGAATTGAACAGTGCAGAAACTGTTGTGGCCTTTTGGCCAATGGAAGCATCAGAAAGAATTTAACAACATTTGAAGCTTCAAGTTTTCATCAGTCTGAGAGGGCAGGTATGGCCATAAATGTGTTTTGATAAAGGAGACAACTTGTGGTGACCTCTGAATTGCAAGGAGTGTTTTCATGCCTTTCAGGGTATTTCAGAGAATTGATAGTGATTTTTTCACTTGGAGGTGGACTGGGTAGTCTAAGGAGACTGAAGAGTCAAAACAAATTCACAGTTGGACAGTGACCTAGCAAGGCAATTATGAGACAGTCATTGACTGATCTACTGGGCAGCCATCTCACTGCCGAGGAGGAGCAGGAGACTGTCAGCAGACAATAGCAGATTGATAGGCATTTCTTAAAAGCTGCAGAAGAACGGGAGGTGATAGGAGATGACAGACAGTAATAAACATCCCTATCACTTTTTAGACACAGGCTTCAGATCAGTGTGTGTTGAGCTTTTGGAATGTCTGAAGTGCAAGCTGTTGTCCAGAGCTCTTTTCTGGCCCCAGTTTAAGTGGTTTTATTGGAATGCACAGGGCATTATTTCTGCGCATGCGTCTTCCCACATGATTCTCCATTTGATACAGGAATCTGCCAAAGCTTCATTGCCGGCTTTGTCTGACATTGCACTAATACTTTCTAACTAAGAAGTCTGTCTTTCTTCAAATTCATGGGCATTATCTGTGCCCTGCAGAAGGGTGAAGACAAAGACTGGTGAAAGAACATGATCTCTGGGCAGGAACTTCTCAAAGTACAGAATTGTTATAAGCCTTATCTTAAAAGGAATTATGCAGAAGAGGCTTCTTTTTAGAGGGAGAGGGTACCATCCTGTTGTTTATTTTTCTGGAAAATAGCAGAGGGAGAACAACATTACGAAAGATTTGAAATTCTCAGTCTTGTCAATACCCTTTTATTTCTGAAGACTCATATTGTAGGTTACGGACGGGTTTCGGGGGTTCAGGGTCCAGTCGGGACGGCCGGACGTAGATCTCTATAGGCAGGTCTTGGGACACAGTCGGTTTATTGTAAAGGGCGTGGGTATTGGGGCACTGCTCAGAGCTGCTAGACTCAGCTCTGAGCAGGCCCAAGAGAGTAAGCAGGTGAGAGAGAGAGAGTGGGTGTAAGAGCAAGAGTGGAAGTAAGAGTAGAAGTGGAAGAGAGGAATAGAGAAGGAGTAAGGAAAGAATGTCTGAAGTCCTGGTTACAATACAATAAATCATCTTCTGTACTGAATATTCTAATTGTCACTAACCAATCTAATACAAGATACAAATCCTATAGCATTTACATACAGCCTATAAGAGTTCTTATATTACCATAAAGTGTTACATCTTAACTTCTAAAAACTACTCTTTGGACCCCTTCTGCTGAGCTAGTAGGGTCTGCTCTGACCCTTGGACCTGTTTGCAAGCAGAGGGTATTGTTTCATCAAGAGGGGATTACTTCAGTGGCCATACCATTGTTTTCTAGTTGTTCAGTAACTAAGACCTGGTATTTCAAAAGTGGCTTTCATTTCGATGTTGCCTGTAGTTTTCATATTCCCAAAATCTTTTGTCAGGCAATCATATTTCCAAGGTTTTCCTGTTTCATCCTCCCCAACATCATATGAAGAATTTTTTTGCATCCTTGGATAAGAGAGCAGCTAACAAAGATGTAGCATGCTTCCTTCATCAAGCAGTTACTAAGCATTTTAAGGCTTGAACTTAATGCCTTAAGAAAAGGCTGTTTAAAAATACTGTTGCCCTTGTATTCAAGCTTGTTGAAATGCAGGCATTATTGAAGGTGGAAAATGACAAAACTGAAATTCTGTTTTGGGTTGCCAATAGTTAGAGCCAATTATAATTTATAGCTTGATTTACCTTCTCCTTTTGTTGGGGTTTTAAGAGGTCTATGCTCTACCCACTGGTGGCTGCTGCATTTGTCTACTCCCCTGGGCCTATCAGTTTTAATTAATAGATGTTAGCATGCAATTATGTTTTGGGGGAAAAAGCTTGCATGCCTATAGTCTGACTTCAGTTCCCAGCAGTGATAAAACACATTAAAAAATCTTATGTCATCAGTTACAAACACAGACTAGTTTTATTCTGCTTTTTAGAAATACTTACATAAATTTACAATTACTGCAATGATTTACACCCCACCAGATTAACACCTCTGTATGATTTACCTCAGTCAAATCCAGGTATTAGATCTGTAAGGATGCAGATACCTTATCAGATCTCTACATCTGTCAGGAATTAAGATTTTTTTATCCCGTATTTTATACTTCACAGATACAGTAAAATATTATGCAATGTTTATAGTGTAGCTTAGTTTGGGAATCTAGACAGTAAATGTTAGTCAGACTTACTTTTGATAAACAACAAGCAGCAGAAAAGAGTACCATTATGAGTTTGATTTAATGGTTTCTTAGATAAGACAATTGATAGGATAGAGTTGTAATTCTTTGTACTTAGAACTGAAGTAATCATCCTCAAAATTTGATTGCATGTCAGATACTTACATCCAGAGAGAGTTTTAAACAAGAAAACCATGTTCCAAATATATTTTCTGGCACTGTTACAGAGGCAAGAAGAGCTAGTTCCAATTTTCAGAATAATAACACACACAAAACCATTCATACACTTGCCACTTCAGAGGCATGAAGAGACATGGCATGATGAATAGCTGTTTCCAGACAGTTCTAGATTGAATTAGAACACCTGCTTAGGTACTAATTCCTGAGTTTCTTCACATCAGCTGTGTCTCATTTTCAGTGTCTTTGTACACTTTGCACACTTTGCCTTTGGTGATACTATCGAAGATAAGGGAATGTATCTTATCTGTATATGGACGTTTTTCAGATATCTGTAATAAAAATGTAGTGTTTGAAATCTCCTGATGTTTTCGTCTGTCTTTCCTGTATTAAGGCCTTCTGGAATCACTGAAGATCAGTTTATGCCCTGAGGGTTGCTTTTTGATGAGGGATGAACCTAGCAGATAGAGCTACACATTTTAGTGATAAAAGTGGTGGATTTAGAAAATTAACTGTTTCAAGTTTTGAGGAGCTGAGGTGTAACCAAAAAGTAATTTTCTGTGTATTTTGGGCTTTAGATAAACACTAAATTCTAGTAAATTTCTAAAATGGTTGTTTAAATGCCTTGCATCAAAATACAGTTATTTACTTTAAGATCCTTAATTGAGAGTTATTTTTTTGAACTTAATTATATGAAATGTATTAGGACATTGCTCATGAGTGGAGCACAGCCCAACCAGACTATTTTAGTGTAAGTACTATTATATTACAGGGAAAAAGGGTACTACTCTTTTAGCAAGAAGCAGAGCACTCTTATTTGTTCTGAAAATTGCTAATGGAAGTCTTCACACGCTTGAATGACCTAAGCGTGAATTGTCTTCTCAAGTGTTTCTCTAGGTTACCAATACTGCATACTCTGAATTGATCAAAGTATTTATGTATCCAAAACTCTGTCTACATCTTATGCAAGCAGGTCTAATAAAAGATGCTACATTTTTTTCGAACCTTGTTTGGACTGTGAGCCTAGTGAGCATTAAAAATTTTGTAGCAATTACTCATGAAGATTTTGTCTGCGTTTTTGTAAAATAAATCTTAAAGTCTGAATATACTGGGAAGCCTTCTCATCTTTTTTCTTTGCACAGTTTCTTTAGCACTTGCATGTTCTAAGAAAGCAGAGTATTTTTTCATTTATATTCATTATTCTCTATGTTTTTAATTAGCCTTTTATATGAAGTTATGTTCAAAGTAAAGTCATTGCACTTTCGCTTATTTGTAGTATTAACTTTAGAATCATTTTGACATTTGGCATCAGGAGACTAAATTTTGTACTGATTAAATGATATTGCACAGATGTAGATGAAAAAATATGAAATCTTGAGCAGTAAAAGGACATGAAAAATCTATGAGTATTTTAGTTACTTTAAGTGATAAGTCTCCTTAGTACTGTTACTTATTGCAGAAAGTTTGACAGTGCCTGACAAACTTCAGCTCTACAGTTTGATGTTTTGCTGGTCATGTGTTTTTAGCTACAGAAGTAGAGCGGGAAGGCAGCTGTTTGATGGAGCACATGGAGCATGAGCCGAGGCAGTTCAGAAGAAAGGACAGAATTTATGAGGGCTCTAGATCATCCTAGGTTAACTCTATTGATTTTGGCCCAGGATGCTACCTGCAAAGTATGAGGGTAATGGGTTTGCACTTTATGGATGAGAATTAAAAGAGGCTTTATATGTGCATATGTGCTTGTGCCTAAGAATATGGAATCAGGCTGTACAGAAATATGTATAGGTTGCCTTATGGACTTTAATTGCAACATTATGTTGCTTAGCATTGCTGTAAACATGCAGAGTGCATTGGTTGAAGTGGCTCAAGAGCTGAAAATCAGGAACAATTTTGCCTGCAGTCGTATCTTAAGGAGAAGTGAGATGGTTGCTGCCATGAACCAGCAAAACATTGTATTTCTGTGGTCCCGTGTCTCTGCTGAGTTTGATTAACTGTGGTGACTCCCTGCCTTGAACAAGTCTCACTAGAAGCACATCTGTTTATAGGAATAAAACTGAAGTGTTGTTGAGTCTGTTTAAATGGGATATGTCCATACAAGTTTTGTGTTTTGCAGACTGAAGCACATTTTGCTCAAATGCATCCAGTAATTGTTCAGTTACACCCCAAGCCTTACACAGAAAGTAAGCTTAAGAAAAGTGAAACCAAGGCTTGGCTACCTACATTTCTGGGGGAAAAAATAAAAAAGCACCACACTTTATTTATCACTATTCAGAAGTGTATCTGTATTTTTTTAAATTACATTGTGTTCTGCATACCTTAACTTCCTGAAGTTTTAATAGTGTATTTTGTTTACTTTTGGTTTCTCCAAGAAGCTATTTTTCAATATACTCACAGAAAGGAACTGTATTTACTCAAAGGTGGAAATTGCAGAATTATATGAATTGATTCTGCTACTGTATATGTAAAAAGTGTGTAAATTCCTTTGAGATTAAATGCACAGTACCTTTTTCTTGTATTTCGGAGCAAAATTAGATATTGATTTTTTAATGAGAAATCTATTCTAAGAATATAGAACCTCACTAATATATTATGATTCTTGTATTTTGTGTTTTGAGATGATTTGATATTGATTGTAGTTTTTAAATTTAAAAGCTCTCACTTTTTCAAGCAAAATATCTTCATAATTTATCTTGCAAGGCTTTTTCTAATCTTTCTACATTAACTTAAAGTAAAACATCACCCCTTAAAAAAGAATTTTTCAAACAATTATCCATTCACTATAAAAAAACAACACAATTTGATGGAAAGTCGACTGATCAGTTCAGGGATTCAGCTGGAATTTAAAGGTTTGTTCACTTGTAACATCCCTTTTTCTGGTAGGCCTGTTTCAAGTTCTAAGCTTGTCCCTGACTGACCAGGTTTAAGCAGTCTGTGTAGAAAAGGAGCTGGGGAGTTCTAGTTACATGGCCGGTGAGACAATGCTCTATTTTTCATTCAGCCGAGGTGATCGGATTCTTTCTTTCTTGGTATTTACTCTGTATGGGATCAAAAGGAAAAAAATCGAACATTTCTGTGATGTAAAGTAAAATTAATGACATGAACAATATGAGGGAAGAATCTTGAGGAGAACAGGAACAACAGGAGTGCTTCTTGTTATGGACGGGGTTTGCCCTCTTAGTTTTTTACAGGGTTTGTAGTTTGGGAGTGCTTTCAGCTCTATCCTTGAAGAATTTGTGGTTGTGTGCTTTTTTCTGCCTGCATATAAGTGTTTGCCATATTTCTCTGAAGTCAAGACCTTGACAGAATGATTCATGGTTTTCATCTCATTCTGTTGGATTACTGCAACGTATTGTACTGGGATTAGCCTTGAAACTTCCTGTTGATCTCATACTGTGCCTTTTTACTTCCTTTACTTCCCTTTGCTTCCTATTACTTGTATTTCATCTTAATACAGAGCTTTCTTTCCCGTGTAATGGCAGACTAGGACCACAGAAGAAAGCCTTCTTTAATGTAGAAAAGGCAGGTAACTTTCACATACAGCTTTTGTGAAGAAGACCTAAATTTGAAAGCTTTCTATGAAAGCCAAAGTTTGATGAACTTTCTGTAAGGGCAGCTTGCTAGTTATGTGAAAGTTGCAGAGGTGAAAAGGAAGTAGTCTTCCTGGCAATTTACTTAATGGTGTGAAATACCAGGTGTTAAAACTTGAAGACAGGCACTTGCATGTCTGGAATTCATAAATAAACCAAGAAAATCAATAAGTGACTTTGGCAACTGCCACCCTTTTGACTCCTTTGTCAGAGGCCAAGAACTGAATGAACAAGAAAATTGTGTTTTCCCTGAAGGAAAAGGAAAAGTACGTTTTCCTCCAGGCTAAAGCTGAGGCGACAGAGAGTACAGGAAAGCTTTTATTGCTGTGTGCTCTGCTGGGTTCACTGTGGCTGGATGCTGGGTGGCCACCAAAGCTACTCTGTTGCTCCCCTCCTCAGCTGCGCAGGGGAGAGAAGATATAATGAAAGGCTCACGGGCCCAGGTAAGGGCAGGGGGAGATCGCTGAGCAATTAGTCATGCGCAAAACAGACTCAACTTGGGGAAATTACTTTGACTTACTGCAAATCAGAATCAGAGTAGGATAATGATAAATAAAACCAAATCCTAAAACACCTTCCCCCACCCTTCCCTTCTTACTGGGGTCAACTTCACTCCTAATTTTCTCTATCTTCTTTCTCAAAACAGCATAGAGATGGGAAATGGGGGCTGCAGTCAGTTTATCACATGTTGTCTCTGCCATTCCTTCCTTTTCAGGGTAGAACTCCTCACAGTCTCCCCCTGCTCCAGTGTGAAACAGATCATCTTGAGTACCATCATGCCCTGCGTGTAGGACAACCAGGGGATGAGGCCCAGCCAGCCCAGGTTTAGGAAAGGCAGGTCCTGCCTGACCAATGTGATCTCCTTTAATGACCAGGTCACCTTCCTGGTAGATGAGGGAAAGACTGTGAATATAGTCTACCTGGACTTCAGTGAAGCCTTTGGAACTGACTTCCTCTGGAGAAAATGGAAGCCCATGGCTTAGACAGGTGACCTCTTATATGAGTTAAAACTGGCTGGATGGCCAGGCCTAGAGAGTTGTGATGAATGGGAGTCACATCCAGCTCATGGCTGGTCACTAGTGGTGTTCCCCAGGGCTCAATATTGGGGCCAGTCCTATTTAATGTCTTTATCTGGATAAGGGGATTGAGTGCACCCTCAGTAAGTTTACAAACAATGCCAAGTTGGGTGGGAGTGCTGATCTGCTGGAGGGCAGGAAGGATCTGGACAGGCTGGATCGATGGGCCAGAGCCAACTGTATGAGGCTCAACAAGGCCAAGAGCTAGGTCCTGCCCTTGGATCACAACAACCCCTGCAGTGCTACAGGCTGAGGCCAGAGTGCCTGGAAAGCTGCCCTGGAGGTGCTGGGTGACAGTGGCTGAACATGAGCCAGCGTGTGCCCAGGTGGCCAGGAAGGCCAATGGCATCCTGCCTGTATCAGCAATAGTGTGGCCAGCAGGACCAGGGCAGTGATTGTCCCCCTGTACTCAGCACTGGTGAGGCTGCACCTCAAGTCCTGTGTTTAGTAGTGGGCCCCCCACTACAAGACGGGTATTGAGGTTTGGGAGTGAGTCCAGAGAAGGTCAGTGGAGCTGGTGAAGGGTCTGGAACACAAGTCCTATGAGGAGCAGCTGAGGGGGCTGGGGTTGTTCAGCCTGGAGAAAAGGAGGCTCAGGGGAGACCTTATCATTCTCTACAACTGCCTGAAAGGAGGCTGTAGCCAGGTGGGGGTCAGCCTCTCCTTCCAGGCAACCAGTGACAGGAGAAGAGGAAAAGTTGCCACGCTGTACCAGGGGAGGTTCAGGCTGGACATCAGGAAGAATTTGTTTGTGGAAGGGGTGGTTAAATATTGGAGTGAGCTGCCCAGGGAAGTGGTTGAGTCATTGTCCTTGGAACTGTAAAGAAAGGACTGGATGTGGCACTTAGTGCTAGGGTTTAATTGACAGGGTGACATTTGGTGAAAAGTTGGACTCAATGATCTTGGAGGTCTTTTCCAACCTCAATGATTTTATGATTCTATGATTATCCCAGCAGCACTAACACTGTCACTGATGGACTTGGCCTTGGCAAGTGATGGGTCCACCTTGGAAGGCAGCTGGCATTAGCTCTGTTGGACATGGGGAAAGCTTCGAGCAGCTTCTCACAGGAGTCACTCTGTAGATCCCCAGCTACCAAAACCTTGCCGCTCAGACCCAGTGCAGTTCAATAGTTTGTCAGAATCTAGCAGTCTGCAAGGTTTTTTATACTGTGAAGTTGAACCTTTCTTTTCTTATTTGATAGCAAAATATCCTTTGGAGAGCTGCATACCAGGGCTATCAGCATCCTATTTTTATTAGTTCCCAAAATATGTTGTGTTTCATGTTATAAGCCTGAAAAGTACTACTAGAGTTTCTTCTCTAGAAGATAGTTCAAATCATGCCCTATAGCAGGATGGTTCTTCCCAGCTGAATTCAAAACCAGTTTATAAAGTTATAATACATGAGTCTTTATCTCATACTGTATTTTTCATTAAGGCTTTCAACTTTACTTACCTTCCAGATGTTTAAATCATGGTGGTGACATGGATTTATATTACATCTATATCTTACCTATTACATACGGTGTATCTAGGACATTGGAGTTCAATCTGTAATATTTTAGGAACATGTGCAGTTTTTCTTTTTCCTCATTCCAGGCATTATAATCATGTTCTTCATAAAATAAAATCTTAGCCAAATCAAGCTGAGTTAAGGAACCATTGTGAACACATTAAATTGCATTTCTGTTTAAGGTGAGCTTCCTGCAAAACAGTGAGGAGAATGCAGTGTTGTTCAGTGCAAATGTCATTCTCAGTTCATAAAAAGTTTCTGAGAGGACAAACTGCAGTTGGTGTTCAGAGATACAAAGCACTGTCCAGTCATGGCAGAGGGTGTGTCTGCACTGTCCCTAGAGGTGTGGTGACAGCACTGAAACTGTTTTGGTGTCTCTCAGGAGGGGATTTTGTTGTCTAAACACAGGTGTTAGCTGGTATTTGAGATGTCCAATGGTACTACTCCTTGATTTTAGGAGTGAGGAATGGGTGAGAAGCTGGTTGCTATTGTAAACCAGGTTTTGTAGCTGTGGGCAGCAGGGAGTGGAGGGAGCCTGGAAGAAGGCAATGGTTTCTGGAGCTGACCAACATGGAGCTCCTTTGAACACATCCTGGCTATTTCCTCAAGCAGAAGTGGTTCCCAGACCCTTCAGGTTTCATTTCTGGACACAGACAGCAATGGCAAAGTTTTCAGCTCAGTCAGTGATTCTGACTGGGTTTCAGACCTGTGTAGCAGTGTGCCACTTTTCTTGTGCTCCAGATCCCTCCTGCATAATTTTTGAGATCACTATCTTTCCTTCGGGGATCTTTCATTTCTCAAGTAATATTATGGCTGTTGAGGTAAGAGCATATTTCCTTCCACATGAGAAGCAGTACCTTTTGAATATGAATCATCATTAAACTGCCATCAGTGAAACTGAGATACTTTGATAACATCCTTGTTTTATTTTTTTGCATTAAACTTAAGCTTCATGTTAGCTAAGGTGTTTTAAATGCCCTCACAAGGTAACCACCACATTAATGAGAAAAGTCTGCAAAATAGTCAGCATTTTGTATTGTGCTGGCAAGGCTATTCACTAGAAAAGCTGTGGTTGCTTAGTTGCTGTGGGAGAGGAGAAATGAGGAGAGAGGATGAGAGAGGAGTCCATGGCCTTATGAGGGACAGCAGGAAAGGGGAAAGGACACAAGTAAAGTGGGAAACTGTAAGAAAGTACACATCCCTTAAGGCACAGAAAGTTGGACTCAGAGGGGATTACAGGCAGTTCTGTGGGGATCAGAAGGAGGAATATATGACAGGAGAGAGATGTTAGGGGAAGGCTGGAATTAGCTGGGATGAGAGCCTGGAAGTAGGCTGTGAGTGATGCAGCTGCCTATTCGTCTAGTACAGAACAAGCGTAAAATAGCACTTCTGCACACTGAGAATTGGGTAATGAAAAGTGATGGATCCTCTGGTAGCAGACCAGGGACTTGCTTATTTATGTGTCTGTTTCCCTTTGGGCTTGAACTGGAGATGGTTAAGCACACAAATCAGGAGGAGGTGAACATTTATTTTCAGTGTGATAATAAATAAATTAGAAGGCAAGTAGAAAACACAAAGGTTTAGAAATTCTCAGAGTGTAAGCCAGCCTCATGACTGTGAAGAGAAGGGTCTGAGTCATTAGGTTCAGACACTTGGGGCTTGGCAGAGCTGCTTTCACAGATCTCAGCAGGCTCGGGTGGTACAGCGAGAGCATCCGGAAACACAGGGTAGCTTGACTGAAGAAGGAAGTGCACACCTCAGGTCATTTGAATTAAATATTCCCAGAAAATCATCATTTTATATTATTATCTAACTACTCTTTGGCTACCCCATACCTTCTCGCTAAAAGGTAGGTATTACTGTATCCCACAGCTGTAGGAGAGGAGAGAAGATCCAGCAGGCAGGAATTGTGCAGCAAGATTGATTTATTTAATTATTTTACAAACTCTTTTATAGACTTTTTTTCTTCATAGTCTATTTGGACAAAGGATCAGCCAGCCCTGGGTTGATTGGCTAGAAATCCTAAACATCCATTGTCAAAGTTTTTTCCTACTGTACCATAAACATAGTTCTACAAGGTCGCAGGTGTTCATCGTTTATAGAACTTCTGCTAATCTCTTTGCGAGACAGGAACGTATCCCACGGGTTAGAAAGAAGCAAGAAAATTCTTGCTAGTAGCAATATTGTATCCACAGGTAGGTCCATGGAAGAGATCTGGTCTGGTTTAAAAAGAGGATGGTTAGGTCTCCTTGTTTGTAGCAGAGGACTTGGAAACCAAGCTCGGCCACATCTTAGGGTTCCTAAACCTGATGGGAGTAATTGACGTTATTATTTTTCAAAGCAATTTGCTATGTTAATTCAGTCTCCAAATTTTGGAGCTCCAAAATTGGTTTTGAATATTTGGAATTTGCTTTAATCCTTTTTACTCATAAGAAGAATGCCTCCTCCATTTAGGAAATGGCCCCTGCTATCACAGGAGCTGTACGCTGGAGTTTGTAGAAATGCTCTGAACCGGGAGATTACCTTCCTAACAGAGTAAGTAGAGAGGAGTGAGATGAGATTTAAAGAGCATGAGTAGATCAGCTGTAAGGCAGCTCTAAATGTTTTGTTAGTCTCAGGGTTTATAGGCAGGGTGCCATGTCCCCTGCGTCTGTCCAGCCTTGTCATCTCCAGCCTGACATATTGGAGGTTATGTGCATGTACATATTAATCTGTGCAGGCTTGGTGCCTGAGGGAACAGGGTGTGTGTGTGTTTGTTTTTAATTAAAGGTGGCATCTCTGCTTTTTGGGTAGGTGAAGAACGGACTAAAAAGAATTGATTAAATGGAAAGAAAAAAGAGTAAAGGATGTTGACATTTGAGGCAAGTACATCTAAAGACTCAGCAGGTGAGGAGAAGGGTAAATAATGGGGGCCAAAGAGTTCACTGTACAGTAGAGACCTTAATCAGAATGTGTAAAGGTCCCTGCTTTGCTAAATCAGCAGCTGCTCTTGGCTGGGAAAACTCCCTGGTACTTCTCTGTAGTTTTTCCCCCAATACCACACTCTGGTGTGTAGGGGTAACTCCTTGGTCCCCAGGCAGCGTGTGGAGGTCTTCCTGCTGTGTGTGTGGCTGTGCATATGCCTATCATATGGAGTAGTTTGGGAGAGAGCATTAGAAAACTTTGCTCCAGTTTTTAAGGTAAGCCACATAGGTGCATAATCTCATAGGCTGCGTAGTGTCATTTGGGATGAGCAAGCATGCTTTAAGGCAGTCTTATTTTACTCCTGCTTTGGTATCATGGGCCTGGTTGGCCACTTCTAGCACTGATCCCACCACCTGGAACATCTGGCTGCTCCTCTGTGCATTTTCCCCAGTGGTACAATGGAGAGGGAATGGAGAGGGGAAATAGCATGTAAATCATATAGAGGTAACACAGAAGTCTCTGCCTTGATCCTGCACCATGTGATCCATCCTCTGAAACAGCTGGGAAGGGGAAGAGGAGCATTTCCAGCTCTTTATTGTCTTTTTCCCTTCAGTATAGAAACCCCCATTTGGCTACAGTATGAATCTTATTTTCACAATTAAAGATTGCCACACGTTAATACTGTGATTAACACATAACTAAACATTGACTCTCCTGGGCTGGTCTAGTTCTTTATTTTCTAGATGTTGGAGAAAGTAATAATGAGTTTTCCAAAGTCATGACATACAGATAAGCAGTAGTGTTGTCTTGTATCTTGGCAGCCAGAAGATGGATATGGAAGAGGCAAAGAAGTATATCAGTGCTACATTTGGGAGGGGTAACAACAGGACACAGTCATGGTCTAAACTTCAGTTTTGGTTGTTTTGAATGGCTTTAAGGATTGAAAGATGTGGACTTTAATATGAAACAGGTGTCTGCCTCAGTGTACTTGATAAGGCATGCACAATGAAATATTAAACTGAAATAGATGTAATCATGAATTCACAGCTACAAAAGCGAATGTTACTGTTCACAGGTGGTGCTGGCCACAAGTGTGCACCTTTAGAAGCAGCAGCCCACCCCCCCCCCCAAAAAAAAAATTGCTGCTCCTGAATGTCAGATATTCATTAGACTAAAAAAAAAAAAAAAGAGAAGATGGGGGAGAGGCAGAGAAACACTTGTAAGTAAGTTGATCTGTTGGGGAAGAAGGTTGAGGAACCTGGGACACCTTGGGGTTGTATTAAAGAAAGGAGGAAAGAGATGGGTATTTCAAATGTGTAATATGTTGTAACTTGGGGCTGACTATTTTGTATTTCTTCCCAAAATTACAGAATAAACACTTAGGTAGAAACAAAATTTGACATCAGCTACCTGGTTTATCAGTGATATCTTGCTCCTGTACCAACATGTGTCTACTAATTTTGAATTTGTAATTTCAAGAAGTCAGGATATGATAGTGATGCTATGACCACTCATGTATCTTGGAATCAGAGAATTATAGAAATATAAAGATGTCTTGGGTTGGAAGGCACCTTAAAGACCATCAATTTCCAACTCCCCTGCCATGGGCAGGAACATCTTCCACTGGACCAAGCTGCTCAAAGCCTCATTCAACATGGCCATGAGTACTTCCAGGGATGGGGCATTCAAAACATCTCTGGGCAACCTGTTCCAGTGCCTCACCACCCTCAAAGCAAAGAATTTCTTACTAATACCTCATCTAAACCTGTCCTCTTTCAGTTAGAAGCCATTCCCCCTTGTCCTGTCACTACATGCTGTTACGAGAAGTCCCTCTCCAGTTTTCTTGTAGGCTCCCTTTAGGTACTGGAAGGCTGCAATTAGATCACCACAAAGCCTCTCTTTTCCAGGTTGAGCAGTCCCAATTCTTCCAGCCTTTCCTCACAGGAGGTGCTCCATCCCTCTAACCATCTTGGTGGCCCTTCTCTAGACCTGCTCCCACAGGTCCTTCCTGTGCTGGGGACCCCAGAGCTGGATGCAGCAATGCAGGTGGGGTCTCACCAGAGCAGAGGAGAGGGGCAGAATCCCCTCCCTGGCCCTGCTGGCCACACTGCTTTGGATGCAGCCCAGGATACAATTGGCTTTCTGGGCTGCAAGCACACATTGCTGGGTCAGGTCCAGTTTCTCCTCCACCAGCACCCCCAAGTCCTCCTCAGCAGATGTGCCCTAGATCTGTTCATCCCCCAGGCTGGATTGACACCAGGGATTGCCCCGACCCAGGTGCAGCACCTTGCACTTGGTCTTGTTGAACCACATGAGATTCCCACAGGCCCAATTCTCGAGCTTGTCCAGGTCCCTCTGGATGCCATCCCATCCTTCAGGTGTGTCAACCACACCATTCAGCTTGGTGTCATCTGCAAATGTGCTGAGGGTGACTCGATCCCTTTGTTTCTGTCATTAATGAAGACATTAAATAACACTGGTCCCAATATGGACCCCTGAGGAACATCACTTGTCACCTATGTCTATTGGGATGGTCATCTGTTTCAAGAGCAGGGTGATTGATGATCCTAATCTTCTGAAAACAATTTTTTTCTTTCATTTAACTAATGTGAAATATCTGAAAGGTAGCAGCCCTTGATATTGAATTGTCTAACTGCAATTAGTAGGCAACAACTGGATTGTGTGCTGGGATCCAGCACTTCTGAAGGGGTCACTTTAAGACAATTTAATGATTTATTTCCCATGTCTTCAGTACTTTTGGTTGAACTTAGAGGGTAGGGATTTGCCAGAAGTGCTAACTGTGATGGGCTTTTGCTAATTTGGCTGCTTGTTTGCCAGAAATTATAATCAGAGTATCTGATTTTTTTGCAGAGGTGCGCTGTGCTGCAGTGATGCTGGGTATAACTGTAGCTGAAAGACTTCTAGCAATTCTATAACAAGTGTCAG
This sequence comes from Corvus kubaryi, assembly GCF_017639235.1. Classification (NCBI taxonomy): domain Eukaryota; kingdom Metazoa; phylum Chordata; class Aves; order Passeriformes; family Corvidae; genus Corvus; species Corvus kubaryi. Next base: position 10,533,391 of record NW_024582091.1, read on the forward strand.
GAGCAATTACCAATCATTGTCATCCAGAAAATTTGTCATTGTTCTGGTAGTGCTACTCTGAAATTCTTACTTCTTGATTTCACTTTAAGAAAGAATCAGTCTGGATGTTAAATTATTGGACAGAGACTTGAGATACAATTAACCTTTGTGTGCTGCCACTCTGGAGAAGCTGGAGTCTGCCTGTACCTCAGGTCTGCTTTTGTTAAATTGAGATAATGCTTTTCTCTTCCTTTCAGTTGTCTGTCTTCTTTCTTCAGATCGTTTCTTTTCTCAATGTCACTCCTTTCCTGTGTGTTTGGATAATCTCTAGGTTTTGGTCCCAAGAATCCATGGTCTCAGTGGAGGTAGCAGTCCAGATAGAACCCCAAACACAGTTTGTATTCTGGTACGGAGGGTGAAGTCAGACCCAGCTGCAGACATCAATGAAGCTGGTTATTTGGATTTTTTATTATTACTGCTCTGCCTTGCAGCACTGAGCCCTGAAGAGTGAAGCCTTAGGCTTTGTTCAAGGTGATAATTTCTAAAGGATCAGATATGAATACACATAATTGTGGCAAAGAAAGATATAAATCTATTGCATATGATACATGGTACTAGGAATTGCTATTTTACAATGGTAGTTTAACGGCAAGTTCAACGCTTTGAGCTCATGAGAAAGGTTCAAGTTCGTTGCTTTTAAACTCAAGACATTTGATGTAGTTAACTCAGTTACCTAATTCAGTTAGGTAACACATCTTCCACATAGGCACAATTTTTTCATTTATCAAAATGTATTGCTGAGAATATCCTTGAATCTCTCCACTTGCATTTCTGTCCAAAGTCAGCCATGCAGCTCAGTGATGTACCCAAAGAGGCAAAGATGTACCCAAAGAGGTGTGGATTTGATAGGTGAGTTCCCTGCAGGTTGTGAAATTATTTGAGACTGCATAGACATGTGAAACAGCTAGTGACCAGCATTTCTTCTTGTATTGAAAGTTCATGCTTTGGTGTTTCATGGCAGGGAATATTGTTTACTGTGTGAGCAGGGAGCATGTTTAACAAAACTCTATTTGCATTAAAATGCCCTCCACAAGATTATAGGGATTGGAAAAGGCCTTTAAGATTGAGTTCAATTTATCCCAACACTGACAAGTCCGCCACTAAACCATGTCCCTACGTTCCACATCTATCACACATCTGTTCAATACCTGTAGGGATGGTGACTCCACTACTTCCCTGGGAAGTCTGGCCCAATGCTTGACAACCCCTTACATGAAGAAATTGTTCCTATATGCAATCTAAACTTCCCCCAGCACATCTTGAGGCCACTTCTTCTCCTATTGCTTGTTATCCAGAAGAAGAGGCTGACCCCCACCTCAGCTACAACCTCCTTTTGGGCACTTGTAGAGCTAAAAGGTCTCCTGTGAGCCTCCTTTTCTCCAGGCTACACAACCCCAGCTCCCTTGGCTGCTCCTCATAGGACTTGTGCTCCAGACCCTTCCCCAGGTCTGTTGCCCTTCTCTTGACATTCTCCAGCACTTCAATGTCCTTCTTTCAGTGAGGGGCGAAACAGGACACAGGATTCAAGGTGCAGCCTCACCAGTGCCAAGTACAAGGGACAATCACTGCTAATCCATGTATTGCTCTTTGGCCATCTTTGAATTGTTTAAACAGTGCAGATTTGCACTGTTCATTTCTCTAAAGGTAAGTTTTTATTTCTTCCATAATTGTGCAGACTTGGTACTGTATGCAATGATATTTTATTTTCCTCTGGTTCTTATTTTTAATGTCACTCAAGGCTTTATTGTAAGAAGTGGAAATATCTGCTGATTTTTTGAATGGAAATCCCTACTGCACTGGTGGAATGATAATGAGTTTGCCTTTTGGGGTTCTGCCTTCAAAAAAATGCCATCTAAAATGCAGTTTTCCATGCTGGTCAAGGTGGCCATGTAGTTCTTCTGAAAAAGGAGTCCTTTGTTCAGTTCCTCTCTAAGCACATGTTTGTTTGGTTGGGGTTTTTTTTGGATATAATTGAATTTTTAAGTCATCAAAAAATGTTGAAGGGAGATATTACAAACCTTTTTTTGCAGACTTTTGCAGTCTTTTGTGGACTTTTATATAAACAAATTTAATCAATATAGAGAAAAGAGGTGATTTTAATACTTTTTTCTAGCTACATAGGATCTGCAGATAACACTATGATTAAATGCTTCTCCAGCTTTAACAAAAGAGATTTAAAAAATTCTCTTGACATCTTCTGCTAATTTTCCCTATTGTTTTAGTTCACTGAAAGTGTAAAACCAAGGCCACACTTCTTCATGAGACATTTAATATGAAGATCTTTTTTTGTCTGCTTATAAAGGAAAACTAAAATAGTTCTTCAAAGGGATCTTCTGATTTTTTAACATTCTTTTTCTGTGGGCCTTGCTTCTTAGTGCAAAGCTGTACTAAAATCATACTCTTGCTAATGTAGAATTGAAATTATATTATAATGAATATTTTTACTACTTTCTAGACCTTATTCTGCCCTTAATTAAACACCATAAACCTTGGTTTAGTGTATAATGAAGTGCATACTCCAAAAGACAATTTTCTTTTCAAGTACAGCTGTTTCAGTTTTTTATGCCCTGAAGTACAGGAAGCTACTGAAAAATTAGTGGCTTTTTTAGAAGCCATAGGCCCTAATGAGTGATATACTTTCAGCAGTTTAACAAATGGCTCAGAAGTTTAACAAGTGGTGCCTGCAAAAATTCCCTTCTCGTAGCCAGTGATAATCTTTGTATACGAGATGTATGTTCTGCACATATCAAGGGATTTTCTTCATTTTTCTATTTAACCTCACCTCAGCACAGAGGGCATGCTGTGGATTAACAAATATACACTGAGTTGCACTCAGCTAAGGGAATGTATCTATATATATGTTCTTATACTGATGTTATTTTGGTGATAATAGCAACTTGTGACTAAGTGTCTCATTTTAAAGGTTAAAACCCAATGGGAATTCCTCAGAGCTCCTGTAAGGAGCCATGGAACTGTGTCAGCTTTTTGAAGGGATTACTTAGCAATGTCCAGAGAACTTAATGTCCAGAAGAACAGAAAAATGCATAAAAAAGTAATAGAAGTGTTAGGCAAAATATTTAATCTGTGAAAAAGATACCAGTTTGTGACTCTGGCAATGAACTTTTAAAGGACCCAGTGAGTTCTTGTTGCCTTTAGTCCATCTTTTTTGCATCTATTGGCAATTTATGCCACTCACATTTTCCTTTTCCTGCTTGTTTTATTCTGCAGTGAAAATGAGGCATTTGGTATAAATTGATAGCTTAGTAAGTGCAGAGATTTAATTAGAAATATAATATCTAAAACATTAAATAATCCCAGAAGTTGTTCTTTTTGTTTTTTAAAGCACAGTATGGCGATAGAGCAGAATCTTAGGAGTATAATTACTGATCTCTTTGTTTTGAATGGTCTATGGTGGTATGTGTGTAAGTGTGTTTAGAGGTCCAAGTTTGTCTTCTAAAATACATTTTGTAGCAGCTAGCACATGGGGTTCCCTGCAGTGAGTAAGATAGCATAGGTGGGTGTTTTGGTGTATTGGAAATTTGTACGAGGAGCAGGAAAATTGGATTTTGCAATCACTTGTTCCATTACTGTTTGCATACATTTTTACAGGTGTAAGAAGCAGAGATAAGAGTGAATGCTGTAGTAGTGAGGGAATGAAGAATGTTATGGAAATGGGAACAGTTCGGGCCTTTTAGTAGCCTCTGTCCAGATTTTTTTTCATACATTGCTCTATTTTAAGATGAAGATTTATATAAAAATACAACATGTTAAGAAGTGCTACATGAGGTCTTTTGAAAGTCCTTCACAATTTGTTCAATATTTCAGTGTGCTGTTTGTTCAGCAATTCCTCCTGATTTTTAATTTGCCACCAAATTTTCCTTTAGGCTGGCATGGAAAATATGCATAGGAGTGTTTGTTTTCTATAAACCCAGAAGGCACAGTGAGAAGGATACTCACTATTGCTGGTTTCAAGTGAACGTGTTTGAGGTGGAGGCTTGCTTCATTAATATATCTTGGTAACCCAAGCCTGAGGGAACAGAGGGACGGGGAAACCTCTAACTATTGTTTAAATGCCTTAGAAAGCATTTTTCTGAATGTATGTGTGTATGTGTAATATATCATATATAAAATATGCATATGCATGACTCTCTAGCTAGCATCCTTGTATTATCAGTGGTTTCTGGCACAGATATAAGCCATGCTGCATTCCTGCTTGCCATCTGTCATCTAACCCCATCTTTCATCACACACTTTTTCTGCACCCTTGTTCTTTCCCATTTGCTTCTCTCCACATCCAGCTTCATATCCTCTCTTCTCCACAGCCTCAGCACTCTTGTCCTGATAATTCCTGCTTTTGTTTGTGTAGTCCCAGCTCCTCAAAGAACAATCCATTAGAGACTGAGAAAGCTGTTGTTCTTGAGACTCCCATCCTTCCTCCAGTTACACCACACCTTTGGCTGAGGCAAGCAGCTGTGTGTGTAACACCATACACATTTTAAGCAGCACACATCCTTCTGTTTTAACTGTAAAAGGAACAGCTGTGTCTTTGTATTTCCAAAAAAAACCCCTTTCCAAACATGCTAAAAAGTATTTTGTTTCTAGTGAAACAAATAAGGAATTTGTAGGTCAATCTTTAATGAAGATGAAAGAACCAAACCACTTAGAAATAGCTTTGAAAAGTCGTGTCAGAATAACGTGAGAGTTACTTGGATCTGATCTTTATGTTTGGCCAAGCTGTGATCAGAACAGGACCCAAAACGTGGGTTTTTTCTGGGGAATGTATATTAGTGTAGCCTGTGACTGATAACAGACTCATGAACTTTTTAGTGCTGGGTATTGTCAGGTAAAGCTCAATAGCTCCAGATTCTCTCAATCCCTTTATAGTCCTTGTTACAAAAGAGAGGTTGGATATATCTGAGTATTCCCATTTTCTAGGATGGTCTGAGCTTTTTAAAATCTGCCCTTATAACTTTGAAGGGGGACTGTTGGGTTTTTTTTTATTCCTGAATTTTGCACAAAATGAATGCAGGAGGCCTATTACTAATGTATTTTTAATAATTTAGTGGAATTAGTCCCAGCAATGTCTGATAGAAGAAAACTGAGAAAGGAAGTAGGTGAAGAGTGCCCTGATACACAGCTCTAGAAATATTCTTGTATATTTGTGTAGGCCTTACATGCAGTGGTCAGTTAGACATGATCTGGGAAGGAAGGATGTCTTTGAAATCTCCAGGTGCACAGTCCTAGACAGGGCATCAGAAGTGACTGCATTCACTTCCCATACAAACCTCCAAAGGAATATAGTTAGGATAAAGAGAGTTGTATCTATCAAAATGCTAATTGCACTGAAGAGACTTAATGATGTGCTACTGTGACCCCCTATGCTATTGCTCCAGCAGCCAGGATAGCTGTTGGAGTTCTAGGGAGGACTAAACACTTAGAAAAATATATGCATAGGTGCAAATAAGCTAGTTAAAAGTTACAGAGAAAATCAGATTTGTTTTGAAGAGTGTATTTTTTATCTTCCTAACAAAACCCTTTCTTTTTACTTTTTAAGTGATGACTGTTTTATGTTAAGGTGGAATGAGAACCTTGGTGACGATGGTCAGAGTAGGATGTACTGCTTCTCCAAAGCTAGTAAGTCAGTATAACAGTAGGGAATGCTTATTTACAATAAGATGCAAGAAATAGGGAGTAACCACTGCAAAGGTATTACATGAGGAAAGAATTTGAGGAGGCAGATTTAGAGGGGGAATTTGTCTCTGGTGGTGCATTTGATGAGTGCCTCGCTTACAAATTAGAAACAGGGATGTCCCTATGTTCCCTGCGTACAGGCAAGCCACTGGAAAAATTTAGACAAGGAAGTTTTCTGTATTTGTTTCTGTTTTCTGCATTTGTTTAATATTTGGTTCATCAGGACCTACTTCTCTTTGCCTATGAGGGAAGCTGTTTTCTTCAGAAGTGAAGATGTTGAAAACAATTACTTCAGCCATCTCTTCAATACCTGTATGCTGTGGTCTGCATTTAGTGCCATATTGCCCCATCCATAACTGCTTAGAAATGGTTTTCTTAGTCACTGCGTATTCAACCAACCATTCAATACCATGCAGTGCTACAGGCTGGGGCAGAGTGGCTGAAAAGCAACCCAAGAAAAGGACCTGGGGGTGCTGGTCGACAGCAGCTGAACATGAGCCAGTGTGTGCCCAGGTGGCCAGGAAGGCCAATGGCATCCTGCTGTATCAGCAATAGTGTGGCCAGCAGGATCAGGGCAGTGATTGTCGTCCTGTATTTGGCACTGGTGAGGCTGCACCTCTAATCCTGTGTTTAGTACTGGGTCCTTCAGTTCAGGAAGGACATTGAGGTTTGGGAGTGAGTCCAGAGAAGGGCAGTGGAGCTGGTGAAGGGTCTGGAGCACAAGTCCTATGAAGAGCAGGTGGGGGAGCTGGGAGTGTTTATGCTGGAATAAAGGAAGCTCAAGGGAGACCTTATCATTCTCTACAACTGCCTGAAAGGGGGTGTCACCAGCTGGATGTCGGCCTCTTCTTCTGGGTAACAAGCAATAGGAGAAGAAGAAGTGGTCTCAAGATGTGCCAGGAGAGGTTTAGATTGGATATAAGAAACAATTTCTTCACAGACAGGGTTTTCAAACACTGGAACAGGCTGCCCAGGGAGGTGAAGTGGTGGAATCATCATCCCTAGAGGCATTGAACAAATGTGTGATAGATGTGGGACTGAGGGACATGGTTTAGTGGTGGACTTGGCAAGTGCTGAGTGTGCTGGTTTTGGCTGGGACAGGTTAATGGTTGGCCTTGAGGATCTTAAAGGCCTTTTTCAATCTAAAATGACTCAATGATTCTATGATTCTAAGAGAAGTGTCTCAAAGCTTTTTACTAAAACGTTCCAAAGAAATCCACTCAAACATAGTGAGTGGTCAATTGTATTACTTTAACTTATAAGAATTCACAAGTGGCTAAAAATACATACAATTAAATGTCAGTTATTTTCAAATTAAGGTGTTTCTGAGTTTTATCTTAAATTAAAATATTGCTGTGCTACAGCTAAATTTTTTATGATTTAGGAATGGATTGCAGACAGAGCAGAAGGGCTGAACTTTTCTTTAGGATGTACTTATTAACTTACATTATATTGAGACCCTCAAGTCTCCCACTTTAATGAAAATCCGTGGAGACTGGAATTACTCAAAACATCCTGGAATGTGGTGTCGTGGAAGGGAAGAAAGACAGTATATTAATAAGAGATGATATTTGTTTAGGCTTTTTAAAAGGATATTCTGTTGAATTTCATTTTTTAACTGTATTTTCTGTCTCTGGAAAATCTAATCCTGAATAAACAGTGGAAGTTTACCTTGTGATGTATCATGACAAATTTGAAAAGTGCTGTGTGTTAAGTGTGATACTCTCTATAGAGACTCATGGTGATATCCTTTCCCCACTGAAGTCGGTAGGTACTCTCCCCACTGCTTTCAGTGCAGTTGTGGTGTTTCTGAAAGAGAGCTGAAATGCTGAATGTATTGAATGCCTCTGCTGATACTGACGTGGTAATACGGTATCTGCTGGTATCTACCCCTCTGCTGTAGCTTTGATGCAGCCACCAGCATGCTGGATTGCAGGAGTCTGCTGTAATTTGCAAACACACAGGGATGTCCGTTCTTTCCTTGCCTTCGTTTTTTCAAGAACTCAGTGCCAGTGCTCACTCACCAGGCCAGATACTTGTGAAATCAGATTTCTGTTGGTGCCTGAAAGAAAACTGAACCCTTCTGAATGTTTGCCCTACTGTGTTATGTAGTGCATGTAGACTAAAAAGAGTAAGACACACCCTCTAGTTAGTACCGCTGTGTGTGTGTTCTGATTACTGTTTTTTGGGATGTAGCCCCAAAGTGAAAAAGAAAAAAAATTGGATATACAGTGACAAAAAATAGTGTATTCTTAAACTGTGCTTAATCAGTAAATTCTCACTCATTTTCCCCTCTGAGGAAAACCCTACAACCAAAGCCAAAGAACAAAATCCTCAAATCATTCTGTGTATTTAAAATTTTTTATTTGATTAGAGAGTGGATCATAGCAGTCACTAATAAAGTGTATGTCTTAACTAGTGAGCTGTGAAGTGAATTTGGTAATTTCAAATACACTGAGTAAGTTCAGTATTTTTTATATCAGCTGCATCAACTGTGGAAGAGAGTATATCCAAATACTCTGGATCCTGATCGCTAAGGATCTTGCATGAAGAATGTAAATTTGAATCCTAAAACTTGGTTTCAATGCAAATTGTGGGGTGAGGGTCTTGACCACTCCTTACTAGCAATTTCTTCAGTCTTTCTGTGGTATGTTTAAATGTGTTTTCTATAATGTGTACATATATATGTCTCTATATCTATATATGTATATATTTGTGTGTGCATCCACCAGTGTATTTGTTGTAAATCAGTTCAGAAATTTCTGTTATGCACAGAAAAGAATTTGCATATAAAAGGGAAGGGAAATAATAAAGCTTTATGTCAGCATTGTACCTGTGCAGTTCTGGACTGTTTCAAACATTGCAATCAACTCTACAGGTGTGACATTGACAGTCAGAAATACAGAGATTTGTCCTCACCTGTCACCATCCTGTGTCTTCTTCAGTGCCACGTCTTGAGAATTTCATCTCTTACCAAGGGAGCTCTGTGTTGGAAATGAAATATCAGTAGTTAAAAGTGTGGAAAATTCAGTCCTCTGCCCACAGGTCCCTGTCTACAGTCCGTGGAGGAATGCTTCTGTTTGTGACACCATGACTTTTACATTCATGAAGCCCCATAATGTGTCACACAATAGTGGAGACTGCTATTTTGGTTCCCTAGTGGCCAAACAATCCTAAAAAATGTGCTTTGTCTTTCTTATTTATTCATTTCCTTAATTTTCAACTGTATCTTCTTACAGTATATTGAGAAAGGGAAAGGACAAACTTTTTGCAGGAAATGAGAAGGGATACAGTAATCCAAAGATGTGTGTTTGTGGATGAGGGAAGCATAATGGGTGGGTGTGTCTGCCCTTTCCAAAACAGCTTTCTCAAATACGGCCATTTGCAGATACTGTGCTCTCGAGTGCTTTCCCTGTCAAGTGCCGTAAGACCTACTCAAGCGGAGCTGTGGAGATGTGGTAATGAGAATGCCTTGCTCATGCATTTGGTCCCCTTGTGCCTCCTGGTGCACCTTCCAGCCGTGCATGAACCTGTGCCTGCAGATTTGCTCTTTTCAGACTTCCAGACTTTCGTCGTGTATATGACCTTGGATCCCTAAAGGCCTCACAGACACCTTCGGTGAAAGGAAGACATAAACCTGTGCAAGCAGTAACCTCTGAGCAAGGCAGGGGCTCATCTTTAGAAGGCAAAATCTGCCTTCTGAATGCTTTGAGGTCTTGGATGAGAGATGCTAGGGAAGTGTGAAGTAATTGCAGCCAGGGATCAGATAATGGTTTCTTCATGTTCAGTTTTGTTAATTCTTTTATTTTATGTGTGGTAAATTGCTCCACGTGCCTTCAAGCAATCTCAGCTTAACGCAAGTGAGTAAAAAAGTCAAGTAATGACTTTGACTGACTGAAGAACTAATAAAGTCCAGCCACCACTTCTCATCATCTAGCTTCAGAATGATGAGCCTGTAGGTACCCTTCCCTCCATTCCTCCTTGCACTACAGCTCCCTGAGAATATGGACCCTCTGAATATTATGACAGGGCTTGTGTTTGCACATCTGAGGGCCACAACCCAGATAGCAGTAGGAAAAGGTGTTGTGTTGTTTGGTTTTGGTTTATTTGTAATTTCATGAAGGAAAGAATAAATCAGAGGAGGGTTTCTAACCATTTAGTAGGAAGTAAAAAAAGCACTCAAAGTTTTTCATTGTGCTAGGGCTTGAGTGACATTGACCCAGTAATTGCAAAACTTGGGAAGGATCTAGAAAAGCTGAATTATTTGACCTTTCCAAGAGAAGATTTCAGGCACTTAGGAATTACATCTGTGTTATTTTCTTCCCAAATATGAGCTTGTTTTATCCAGTAACATACATATCTATGTAATTACACATCTTCCCACTCTGCCACATTCATGTGTTCACACACACAGTTATATCTTTTATACTTAGGTCTGTCATTTGAGTGTGTTAAAGATTCTTTTAATAAACTTATCTCAGTCATTCAGAGAAACAGTTTTGTTTGAACCATAGAATGATCAAATGGTTTAGGTTGGAAGAGACCTTAAAGATCACCTCATTCCAAACCCCCTGATGTAGGCAGGGACGCCTTCCACTAGACCAGGTTGCTCAAAGCCCTACCCAACCTGGCCTTGAACACCTCCAGGGATGGGGCATCTCAAACTTCTTTGGGCAACATGTGTCAGTACCTCACAAACCTCACAGTAAAGAATTTTTCCCAACATCTATCTAATCTAAACCTATTCTCACTTTGAAGCCATTCTCTTTTGTCCTGTCACTACACACTTGTAAAAGGTCCCTCTCCAGCTTTCTTGCAGGCTTCCTTTGGGTACTGGAAGGCCAGGCTGAACAGTCCCAATTCTTCCAGCCTTTCCTCATAGGAGAGGTGCTTCATCCCTCTAATTTACTTTGTGGCCCTCCTCTAGACCTGCTCCCACAGGTCCTTCCTGTGCTGGGGACCCCAGAGCTGGATGCAGCAGTGCAGGTGGGGTCTCACCAGAGCAGAGGAGAGGGGCAGAATCCCCTCCCTGGCCCTGCTGGCCACGCTGCTTTGGATGCAGCCCAGGACACAATTGGCTTTCTGGGCTGCAAGCACACATTGCTGGGTCAGGTCCAGTTTCTCCTCCACCAGCACCCCCAAGTCCTCCTCAGCAGATGTGCCCTAGATCTGTTCATCCCCCAGGCTGGATTGACACCAGGGATTGCCCCGACCCAGGTGCAGCACCTTGCACTTGGTCTTGTTGAACCACATGAGATTCCCACAGGCCCAATTCTCGAGCTTGTCAGGTCCCTCTGGATGCCATCCCATCCTTCAGGTGTGTCAACCACACCGTTCAGCTTGGTGTCATCTGCAAATGTGCTGAGGGTGCACTCAATCCCTTTGTTTCTGTCATTAATGAAGACATTAAATAACGCTGGTCCCAATATGGACCCCTGAGGAACATCACTTGTCACCAGTGTCCGTTGGGATTCAGAGCCATTGACCACAACACTCTGGATATGACCATCCAACCAATTCCTCATCCACCTAACAGTCTGCCCATCGAATCCTGTCTCCAGTTTAGAGAGAAGGATGTGGTGGGGAACCATGTCAAAGGTTTTACAGAAGTCCAGATAAATGACATCTGTGGCCCTTCCCTTGTCCACCGATGCAGTTACTCCATCATAGAAAGCCACTGGGTTGGTCAGGCAGGACTTGTCCTTGGTGAAGGTTTGCTGGCTGTCCCAAATCACCTCCCTGTCCTCCATGTGCCTAAGCACAACTTCTAGGAGAATCTGTTCCATGACCTTCCCAGGCACAGAGGGGAGGCTGACAGGTCAGTAGTTCCCAGGGTCCTTCTTTCAAAAGTGGATACAGTGTTTTCCAGTCACCTGGGACTTCATCTGACTGCTATGACCTTTCAAACATCACAGAGAATGGCTTGGCAACTGCATCAGACAATTCTCTCAGGACTCTGGGATGCTCCAGTTGTGTCCCATAGAGTTATTAGATCATGAACCTGATTTTTACTTAAAGTGGGAAGCACTTTGTTCCCCCAGTCCCCATCTTGCAGTCCACCCCCTCAAGACATTGCCATTGAGTACTAAGGCAAAAAATTTATTGAGCACCGCAGCCTTCTCCTCATCCACTGTTAAGAGTTTTCCAGCATTGTTTATCGGGTGGTACACCTTCCTTGACCTTCATTTTCTGGTTAGCATCCTGTAGAAGGCCTTCCTGTTCTTCTTTCCATCCCTTGCCAACTTCAGTTCCTGCTTCATTTTGGCCTTCCACCCCATCCCCACACAACTGAATTTCACCTCTGTACTCTTCACAGGGTATTTGTTCTTGTTTCCACTGCCTGTGCATTTGCTTATTTCCTTTTACTTTGACCAGCAGTTTGAAACCATCCTGTGGGGGTTTTTTTTTGTCTTTTGTTGTTGTTTTGGTTTTTTTATTGCTGTTGTTTTTGTTGTTTTGTTCTGTTTTTTTTTTTTTCTGAGAATATTTTTTTTTCTTCTTGGCATAGAAGAAAAAGAAGTGCATCCCAGCAGTTCCATCACTGCTTACTGAGAGTTCAGGAGCGGCATTTGTGTAACTCCTAGCGTACTTAATGACTAAAGATTAAAGATACCTGAAATGCAAGCATGGAAGGGCAAAATACAAAAGGAAATCGAATTGTGGCAAACTTGCATAAATATGGCTGTGTGCATCCAAGTCAAAATTGCAAAACTTCCTGTATTTTCTATTTCATCAGTGATGTATGCTACAACTTAAAGAAAAGGAAAAATTAGTGGGGGGCATTTCTTAATTTAACCAAATTAATTGATTAAATGAGATAGTAGGAATACCACCCAAAAGTTTAAATTTTCGTCTCAAGTTTTAAATTTATCCTAGCTGAGATGAAGTATATATATATATATAAAAATGTAATACTCCCATGTTTATTCTACCTGTGACTTACCCTGCATTTATACATTAGACCTGTTCTGTACAGTCATTGCTACACATAAGCCAGTGTAAACTTGTTGCTTTTACTTGCTAACCACTTTCTGAGAGTTGTGGTTGTCTTCTTCATTTCTAAGAGAGAGATAGGAACATGAGTTGAATGCACACTTTAACAAGAGACAGTGGTGTTAGACCTTGAAGGTCTGCTGCTAACTATATGGTTGACAGCAGGCAAAGCATTTTACACCATGGAATTTGGAGGCATTTCACAGCAACTGAATTGGATATTTTGATTTGCTGACATATTCTCTCCTTGCCCCTCTGAGATTTGTCTGTGGCTCAGGTCATTACAAACAGGAGCAATACCAAAGCATGTGTGCTTGAGTTAGCTGTGTTCCTGCATGCCCTTGCCAGTGCAGCCTACTGGAAGATGAGATATTCTGATCATGTAGGAATCATGGTGGCAATTTGACAATTTCTGAATATTATTTTTTGACAAATATTACAAGTGTTATAGAAATATTTTCAGGCAATATTAACATTATTGTAACACCAGTATAGAAGCATAAATTACCAGATGAGTCAGAATTATGGCCCTTTTCCTGCTGTGTGTGGGCAGACCCCTGCATCTGTGCTCATTGCAGGTTTGGGACCTAAATGCATTAGATGCGTACTGGAAGAAAATGAGTCTGCAAAGTATTTTAATAGAAGGAATACATTGCTCTTAGTTGTGAAGAATCCTCTAAAAATGGAAATGTTCTTGTGCTTCACTTTAAAAAAGACAAGTATGTTAATATGGAAATGTCTCTGGAAATTCTTGTGAGATTAATGACAAAACTGAAAAAAATTTGTAAAACAGCTCAAATCAATGTCTTGAAAGAAAAGCAGAGGTGTATTGTCTTATAGAGTTTCCAGACAAGATTTGTGTGCATGGCCTCTAGTGGTGGTCCAGTATTTCTGTAAAGTATATTTGTAGGTAATGTACTAATATCTCACACAGAATGGTAATATCATTAACTTTTTGTGACAGCAGTTTTCTCAAAGTCATGAACTGTAATTTCGTTGTCTGCCTCTTCTAAGGGGAGCACTGAAAATACTCACTAATAGGGATCTCTCATTTGACAACTTTCCTCAAACAGAAGCTTGCAGATTATTGAGGAAGACATCCTGTTGCTTGGGATCCTGATATATGTCTTTGTTTTTAAGTTCTTCAGAGATATCTCTGTGCAGCACTGCTTTATTTGTTTTTTCTTCCTCTGTGAAAATAGTATGTTCCATATCTGTCATCTGGTTTGGCTTTGTATACCGAGAAACAGCAGTAAATATTTCAGAAAAGCAAGTAGTTGTGCTTTTGCTATGAAAAGTGGAATTACAAGAAAAAAGCATCAAAGTCAGAAGGGACAGAAATGAGGAGAAAGATTTAATTTCTCACAGCTGAGGCTGCTTAAGTGGATGCTGCCTCAACTTCTAGAGTGAGCATGTTCTGCATAGAAGGATTAGAAATTTCTCCTTCTTACTGTAAATAAAAAAATTAATGATTCTCAACTTCCTCTGAAATGCTTCATGCTCCTTCTGTCCTCAGATATAACCTTGTGCTGTTTCTTCCTCTCATCTCTGTGTCTCTGCAAGTGAAGGGAATAGTGGCTTCTCTTTTTCTTCCCCCCTTGCTGCCGCCTCCAGGGAAGGTTAAAAATCCAGCGTCACTGAGAATTCAGCTTTACCAGTCCTGAGGGTCATCTTGAAACTACAGGTTTCAAGTTAATATTCAGAGCAGTTACAGGAACCCCTGCTTCTTCTTTTGTTTCTATTAATCAATTCAGGAAAATTTGATTAGCTCTGGTTGTTTGTGAGAATACAGATCAACCCTCTTTCTCTTTTCGGATTGCCTGAATCTAGGTTGTCCTCTGAGATGGCAAAACTTTCTGACATGCAGATTACTTTCCCTTGAACCAATTTTCATCTAGTCAATTGAATTACAATTTCATCTAACTCCTTCCCTTCCTGAAAGTGTGATATTCATTGTGAGCTTTTTATTGGTTCTGTAATAACATTCAACTTGAGTATCAGAAAAAAAGTAGTACTTGGAAAATATTTTGATAGTCTCAGAAGTGAAGGTATATTGTCAGATCTTCTAGTGACCACATACAGTCTAAGAGCAACATATATAATTAGCTTGGCACAGGTGGGGGGAGGATAGGGAAATTGTCTCTGTTACCTCCCTTCTTTGGTTTTGAAATCTCATGCTCTTGTATGATACGCTTGGGAAATTACAGACTGTGAGTGGGATTCATATGGCAAAATGTAGACATCTACATCTGAGTTAGTCACCCAAGGCTCCCTGTGTGGGGAAAGGAGAGAAACAGGACAGATGAATCACACCCTTGAAGAACCTATTTTTTTTTACCTCTATGCTAAGACAAAATGACTCATTGCCTGAAACTGCCCATTTGGCTAGTGAAGGAGGTTGGGGTAACAACTGGGATGTGATGGCTGCGTTCTGCACCCCAAAAACTAGCTGAGATGTACATGGTGCTTTGTGGCTCTGGTGCATTCCTCTGTGCTCACATGTACATGTTTGTCAGATTGCGTGAGTATTCAGTCCCAGGAAAAAACTCACTAATTTTCCACATAGAAATTCCTTGAAAAACTAAGGACAACTTTAGGTTTACATGTGTGAGAACTCAGAAATCAAGAAATGTGTAAACTGAATTAGCATGTTTCTCCCGTATGTACATTTCTCAGTATGCATCAACAAATAATAAAAAACTCTAATAAGTAAATTTTCAAAACTTTGTCAGTACATCAGTTTAGTAGCTGATGATGCCACTGTTTATTGAGTCACCTTTGGAAACTGTGTGCCCTCTGCTCTTAGGGAGACATGCATCTGATGCTTTCCAGATGCTGTAGGGAGCTGTGAGCTCTTAGTGCTACATCTAAGGTAGTCTCTTCTCTCTGTGTGTAAACCACATAATATGTCTTCTTCAAATTATCTTTGTCTTCAATCAGCCTGAGGAGTCTGCAGTAAGTGAATATGTGAAGACCTTGCAATGCTACTTGCAGAAAGGAAATCTGTCTTTTCGTGTTTGCTTTTCAATACATCATCGTCAACAGCACATGGGGTGTGAGCCAGGGTGGTCTCAGAAACAAGTTGTATTCACAGTGGTGTTGGTGCCACTAAAAATTTGTGTGGAGTCCCCTCAGCTGAAAACACTGGTGGGAGATACACAATCCTCCCACAAAGAGGTGAACAGTATTAAAATAGAAATGGCTAATGAAACAAGACAAATAATGATAGCCCAGTAATATAGTATTTATGGTTTCTTTTCAGCTTCTGTTTTGTATGCATAGATATGCATGGTTGACTGACACAAATAAAACTGAGGAACTTCAATTTGAAAGAGAGAATAAACTTGTTTGGCTTAGATCTGTGATTTGACTATGTCCAGAAAGATGACTTTTGGTAGAAATTGAGCTTTTGCACTCCCTAACTTTAGGCACCTGGCCTGTGGAGCATGATCCAGTAAGTAGATTCCAGCACACCAATTTCCTATGTAGTCAGCATACATAGATACCCTAAAAGGGGTAACACAACAAAAGGGTCACAGCTCCTTCATCTCTGGTGATCAGAGCTGCAAACTGGGACTTACTCAAGATCCAGACCTTGGAGATATATTCTGGGTAGCTACGTAAATCACAGCTGATTTTCATGCATGAATGAAGCCATGGTGTATAAGAAGCAATGCATCCATAGTCTTCTCTGTGAAATTTGCAGATCACAGATCCTAATTCCCAGAAAATCTTTCCCTGCCAAGTCACACTAGGTTTAGAAGGCACATCGCTTTGTTGGTCCTTTTGAAACTGGACAGTTTTGAAGACAGCCATGCAAGATTTCAGTCAACAATAAGTAAGATGTGGCCTGACTGTAGCCTGACAGTGACACACAATGATGGAGAATCACTGGATTCAACACCCTCCTACTTCCAGGCAAACCCAGCATTGCCTCTACCATCTTCTTTCTACCAAAAAAGAAGAAAGCCCTCAGAAAAGAGCAGTGGCTGTGTTATGGAACCATTATGAAATCTATGTTTGAAATACTCGATGTATCTTCCTGAATCAAGGACAGTGTTCAGTTAAAGCAGTGCCTCCACTGGCTTTTGTTCTGGCTAGATCAGTTCAACACCATGCTGTAGGTTAAATTATTGAAGCTGCGGAGGTAGCTGAGAACCGGCTACAGCACTGAATTTCTCCCAGCTGCTTGTGTTTTGTCAGCACTGATCAGTGATTTGTGTTTAAGTCATTTGGTCAGAATCATCACCAGTGAGCAGCAGGCTATTTTTGGCTTCTTCCCTTACCTTTCAGCCAAAGGCAGGTAGATCAGAATGGCAGCCTTACCTGGGAGCTGCCCTGGACAGACGTGTGCTGGCTCACAGAAACAAGTGGCTCAAATCAATGTGTCAACAACTGCCTACAAAGGCAGGGCTGGAGTTCTGCCAGTCCCTGGAAAGATGATGTGCCTCTTCCAGGTGAGAACCACTGTGCTAAACCTCAGACGATCAGTGTGGATGCTGCCCGCTCCTGTCTGTGCTAGTTTGAGGAAAGACTTTTTTATAAGACAATATCTTCCTAGATTACTTCCCATTATTTAGCAGTTCAACTACTTGCTGGTCTTTAAAATCTTTATCTGAAGAGAATATGTATATAGGTGTATACACACACACAAGTAAATCAAATTTTTTTTTTGAAGATACTTGTCAAATAATCATTCCTGGGTTTAAAATTCCTACTTTTATATATTAGTGGGTCATAATTTGTATTAAAACTACTTCAGTATACTGCTTTTATGTGATAAAAAGGCTTTTAGTAGCAGCTCCCCGTATAATTCAGGTATTATGATAGTAGAAAATAATTCCGATAACTGATAAAAATATCTCCTCATGATTTTATATGTGTTTGCACTTCAAAGGACCAGCAATGAGAAGATGATCACACATCTGAATCAGAAGGATAATATTTATATCTAAACTGAGTAACCATGTAATTCTGTTGGTGTTTCCCATACTCTGTCTGTCCTCCTCCACTTGCATGCTATAGCCTGATTCCGATTTTCTGTGCGGTGTTTATTACCTGAGCTGAAAAGCTCAATCTAAATATTTGGTCTGTTCAGTGATGTTGCCAGTGTTCTTCTGGCTGCTATGTACTTGTGGAAGAGTAAAATACATGAGATGGCCATTCTTGGAGCTCTGTAACTTTTGTTTTTGATACTCATAGAATGCTTTTAGAACCTGGTTAAAAATTACACTTTCCAGTATTCAGCTGCAGGGGAGGGCTTGGTATTTTCAGAAGTGTTAGGAGTGATGCTTTTTGTACGCATACATATGTAACTATTCAGATGTCTCCAAAAGAATTCCTCTGTCACAAGACCCCCAGATGCTGGCTAGAAGAGATCAGTTGTCACATCTGGCCTAGTGATTAGATATTATGAATTTCAGCCTGAATTTTTTTTCTAGATAGTGTATATGTATTATTTATTGTTCAGCTCTTCTGCTCTGTGCATTTTACCCTCATGTAGTTAAAGAAGATACGTTCTTGCAAGATTTGTTTGGGTGACCAAATGAGATCCTCAGGTCCGCTTTGCTCAGGCAGGCTTCATTCCCAAGTCATCTTGGTTGCATTTTTGCCCAGCAGAATGTTCCAAGAGGTTTTCCTCTCTCCCTTCTTCCTAAAAATGCAGAAGGAGGTTGGCTAGAGTCATAATATATTCTTAAAATTCAAGAATTGTCAGTGGGTGGCTACCAAGATATGCAACTTACATACAGATTCATCATCTGAGCTAGGCTGATATAATCATTGCAGTTGAGGAGGCTCTCAAAGTGGTAGGGAAGTTCATTACTCTTATCCTTTTTTTCTGGTCATTCCAGTGGTGCCTTTCATTTCTTTCCATTCTAGTTTTATATTCTGCCCTTTTACATTTACCTGATGTATTTTTTTCATTACATTTGTCAAGTCCATAAATCCTTGAATTCTTAAGGACTGATTGAAAGTGTATGTTGCTAATTACCAATTCTCACATGTTATTGGTATGTGAACATAACAAAGTGAGGGGAACTGTCCTGTACCACTTCTATAGCAAAACATCGCAGGCCACTGTTTCTTGCTTTCTCATTAGTTGATTTCTTGTCTTTATTTAATACACCTTGCATTAATGAGGGATTAGAAGGCCTTTAGGTGAAACTTTCATATGTATAGAATTACCATACATGCAACATATGAATTATTTAAGGTAACAATATATGCAACTTTGTCAAAATGCTTTAACAGGAGATCCGATACAGTTTTGTAGGCCATCCTTGACTGCCTGTTTCTATAATATTATTACAAAAACGTTGCTTTAAAGCTGGCTGCATCGTTAGGCTTTCACAGGGTTTTCCACAGCATTTCTCAGTACAGATGAAGTTTTGAGAGCTTTTACAGTGGTAGATTTCTTGCATCTCTATCAGTAATGCATTATATTTACCATATTCTGGGACTGTCTTGTTCACAGCCATGCTGTGATGAACGAGAAGACTTGGATGTTTGGTCTCTTTCCTCACTCATTTCCAGGTAATGAACTCATAGCTTGTAATAGATGCTATTAATCTGTAGCTGCCTGACAATACATTTTGTACTACTGAATGTAATCTTATTGTGCTACTCAAGGTCATTTGACTGTGTACAGTTCAGTCTTTCCCTTAATTATCCCAAATTTGTATCACAAGAAAATTTCTTCATCACAATTATGCTTATTCTGGAAATACTATTGAGATAAATGATGAATACAGGCAATCCTAATCCCAGTTCTGTGAAACTTGATTAGTCATCCTCCTTTTGACTGGTAGTACCCCTCTGAGATAAATGTTTTCCTGCCTTTTCTTCAGCTTGCTTCAGGTTGCCGAAGAAGCCTTCTTTAGTTTAACCAATGATTTCTCATTTGACTCTGTATCAAATGCTTTACTGAAATTTGTGTCAACTATGTCTCCCTTTATTTAGAAGGAGTGACCTGTATTTTCATAAATTCTTTCTTTTCAATTTTCTTACATTTACTTCCGTCTTTGATAGTAATTTCTGTCCAAAGCATATGACTGAGGCCTGGCTAAAGTCACATGTACTGTGTAGATCATAATAAAAAATTGGATGCCCAGGCTACTGAGTGCTTTAATCACCCTTCAGCAAACAGTTGCAAATTTTGTTCTTCCTCATTATACGGCTGTCCCCTGCTGGCCCTGCAGTTATACCTGGAATTTCATGTGCCAGTTCTTTTGACACATGGACCAATACTGACTCATGCTTTCCTTCTGCTCTCCCATCTGTTGGTGTCAGTGTGTTGTGGTGTTCCCTGTACTTGGATAATCCGCTGTCAGGGGCTATGCTTTTGTGACTGCACACCTAGAGCAGCCAGGGCATCCACAGCTCTGGCTAAAATGGTATGATCAATAAGATTTGTCAGATTTTGACTTTTTTTGTTTTTTGGCTTCTGTTTGGAGAAGCTTTTGCTTCCTGTAGTAGCTCTTTCTGAAGCTGGTAGAAGTTTGTACTATGTGTTTGGTGTCATCAGTCTTAGGAGAACAATGTATAGAGTTGTGTTCTTTCTCCTCTCAAGCACTCATTCTCACTGAGCTCTACAAGAAGAGGAGGGAGATAACCTTTAATATCCAGAAGTTTCATGGTCTTTACCTGAGAAAGGTTGTTCTGGATAAAAGAAAACCCACTGTTCCAGGAGCAGTAAGAAAAGGTTAACAAGTAAATTATTTTGAAGAAGTTTTTTTAGTGTTCTCTGAAACACACACATTCACTGCGCAAGAAATGAGACTCAAACAAAATCTGAATGCTTTTGAGAGTGCAGAGTCAGCAAGGTTTGTCCTGTAGTCATACAGAGTCACTCCCCAGGAAGTTCCCGTAGTCATTTTGCAAACCTGTACTTGAGAATATGCCAGTCTCTGCCAACTGAGACTGTTTTTTAGCTCTTTGATGCTGAATTCTGTGCAGCCAATAGCACCTCTCTCAGTATAGAAAATCTGGTAAGTGGGAGTTAGGTGTAAGGACAAAATGTGTGTTTACCTAAAATTAGAAGATGCATAGTGTTAAAAAGTTTTGTAATGTGTTAACCTAACTGTACATCTCTATCATCTATGTGTTTGAAAGTCCTGTACCATACTAGTATGTTATTAATCAGTGAGATGAAAAGCACTGGTTTAGAATTTAAATAAGTTAAAGAGGGACATGTCAGAATTAATCATCCTTTACTGATCCTTTAAAGTGTAACTGTCATTTACCTATAATGCAATTCAGTAACATGCTGGCATTGTATGTTACCTGTTTTTGCTGTTTACCATTAGGTGTTTGAAATACAATGTTAGTGTTTGTTCCCAGCTGAAACATGCCTCTGTTTTTAGCATGGTAGGTTTAATTTTCATGTGGTTCACTTCAGCACATAGTCACAGTATCTGTTCAAGATAATTGGTTTTAATGTTTTCTCACAGTCCTTTAGCACTTTCCAATGCTAGAATATCATAGTTGGTCACCAGTAAAAAAATGTGCCTATTGTGGATGGTGGCCTTGATTTAAAAAACTGTCATTGAAATAAGATAGTTCTTAGATGAAAGACCTTAGAGGATTTTCAAGGTTTTCACTGTTTGAAAACCTGTTCCTTTTTTAAAGGAAGGCCTATTTGAGTACCTCTATTCCTTAGTAACATTAAAAGAAAGTGTTGTAAATAAGCCTATCCATTTTTTACTTGTAATTCGAACAACAATAAAATCAAAATATTTACTGAAGTAACAAATTATCTGTCATTTTATCTGCTAATTAGTATGCACTTACTGAGTCTGAAGTATAGCTGGGGAATTCTTAAGTGATTGGGATGCTCCTATTTTATTTACCTTTTGGCATTAAAAACATTATTTTTTTTTCATAAGTAAGGAGGCAAAAATTGATCTGCCTATCTGTTTTGCTTTTGTGTTTACAAAAGCATACCCCACCCATTAGGCCACTTAAGCCATGCAAGCGAACTTCGGTAGACTCGGTAGACTGACACCTCAGCATCACATGCCTGCTGGCTCTGGCTGTTGTCAGTTACCCTGAGTTTTAGATCTCTGAGTTGTGAAGTGACTTACAGGAGCGAATAATAAAGAATTGGCTCAATCACAATGAATTGCAGCTGCTTCTCTGTTCACTTTTTGGTCTCCTGTTGTTCACTGCGGTGTCCTGTGCAGAGGATGGTGCTGTGTATGAGATGTCTGTAGATGTGGCACATAAGGTCATGGTTAAGTGGTGGACTTGGCAGGGCTGAGTTAATGGTTCAACTCGATGACCTCTTGGAGGTCTTTTCCAGCCCGAATGATTCTATGATCCTGTGAGGCCTTCCTTGCTTTGTAAGAAGCATAAGCAAAGTGCCTCTGGTGAGCTTCGTGGTTGTGATATTCTGGGTGTGGGTCAAAAGCCTTGAACAAACTGAAAAATTCAAAAGTCTGAAGGGCTTTGAATTTCCTGCTGGTAACAACTATTGAACTGGTTGATAAGGGCCAGTTTCAGCACTGACTCCTGTTTGACAAGTGTTAGAAGCTGGTCTGCAGTGAAATTTAACTCTTTGTTTTAATTTGCTGTGCAGAGGCAGAATGTTTTTGACTTGAAAATAATGAATAAAAAGCCCTACGGCCACCAGGCTGTTTATAAATAAGTAACGTAAGTATGTGTTAAAATATAGTAACTTTGTTCTTCAGTGAAACTCCTTTCTATGCCCCCACTTTATTTCAGCCAAATTAAAAAAGAAAACAAGACTCCTAAAAAAGTAAACTTAATGATTTTGTTAGCAACAATAAAAATACATAGTTGGATTGGCATATCTTTTTCTGGCTGCATATTTGATGAAACTTAGGAAATCATGATTCTTTAGAGACTGTCAGATGATAGGCTAATGGCTATGAGTTTAAGCCCACTCAGAAGGGTAGTATGTCAGCCCCCGCAGGAGAAAAAGGGGAGTGTGAACTTGGTTTATGTGGTAATGAATAATATTGAATTTAAAATTATTGCTAAATAATATTCTTAAAGCACTTTGATGTGCTCATTTGCAGAATCTGTTTCTACAGAACATTGAGTTATATTAAAAGATTGTGAATGTAATTTATTACCAGTGCAGTTAGTATTGATGGGTTATCTTACAGGTCACTGAACCAAACCATGTAAATTACTTACTTGTTTCTAATCAGTCTAGAAAAAAAATTGATACAGTTTTCAGTAGATTTTTCTCCACTTTTTCTCCACACCTGCAATTGTGTTAAATCGAGCAAAAGAATACTTAAACCTTAAGCATGTGTTACATGACTTTCCTGCTTGCCATGCTGACCAAGCTTCATCTGATTTTGGTGCAACTTTGATCACACATATTGCAGGAAGAGCCTCCCTCAGACTTCATACACTTAGTCTCTTAGTTTTTAACTCCTACTTGAGAATAGTTTGTCTGGAACAGAGACTCTTAATTACAAAAGTGCACACTGCAGAACTGTGTGTAAAATTACTTAAAGAGAGTCACTTGACATTTGGTCAACAAATGCAAAAAAATCCACTAAACCAATCATAGTGTCAAATATCATAGCTTTTTACTAAAACTAGTCTTCTTTAAGGAAATGTTTCAGAGTGATTATTCATGCCTAATTAATCTTGCTAATTGGAAGTGATTTTGATAATACTTTCACATAATAATACTTTAAACCTAGATATCCTATTGTTATAGTGAATTCAATGATATAAACATTAAAACCAAAATACAGATAGACTGTTATAATGGAATTTACCTTGCCCATTTTTTAAGAAAGCAATTGAAAAGTTAAAAGCACATCAGGAGACTGATAAGATTAATGCACTCAGTTTTGATGTACTGTAGTTATCACAGAAATATTAATGACTTAACTCTAATGAAAGGAAATAAGGTTTTTACCTACCACTGTGTCTGAAATTATTAGGTTTCAGACACAGTGTGACAGTTCTGAAGTAAGCTTTTATGCTGTAATATAATTTGAAATTTAAAATTTAGTTTTACACTGCTATTGCCATCTATTCCATAGGATGTAAAACTTAATATCTTGACTGGTTGAGGTCAAATCGTGTTCTTCTGACATTTTTTTTCAAGTACACAAAATATAACCAGGAAAGAACTTGAACTCGTAATTTAAATTACTTAAATTTTGGTGTGGAGACAGTATTGCCCACAGAATGCTGCCTGTATTCCAAATGCAGAATTTTATGGCTGCTATTAGCTTTTAGGATAACTATTCTTTTAAAGTCAGTATCGGCATCTGTACAGAGCGTAGAGTAGCATTTACAGGTGAAGGAATATCTATGTAGCAGTTTTCCACTTGGAATACTGAAAGTTACATTCTTTCCTATTTCAAAGGCATTTCTTCACTGAGTATCTGCTGAGTACCCTGAGAATTAGAAAAATAGTGAAACATCTTCAATACATTTTCATTGCCATTTAAAACCAAATTAAGTTTTCACTGTGTTGATAAACATTTTCCTTTTGCTTTCCATGCACCTTTACTTACAGGATTCTTTGAGCAGACTACATATTTAAAGAAATGCCTACAAATGTTTGATGCAGATATTTAATATGAATTTATCACAATTGTTTGCACTGCAGCCCTGCCTTACAGATTTATATTCATTCAGTGAGGGAGCAGCAGTATATAATGCATTCTAATCATTCACATAACTCAAATTTAAGATAATTAGTATTTTGAAAGCTTTGTTTGAAGTGAAAATTACTTGCAGATCTTTCAGTGTGAATAATTTTCAATAACAAAAGGTCTTAAAAGAGAGTTTTGATATTTTGGTAAGATTTTGTAATGAGCAAAAATAGAGGAATACATTCAAGCCTGTATAGAGAGTTCTTCAGGTGTGTCAATTATAATCTTTGTTTTTTAGCATAAACCAAGTACTAGCTCTTAAATCTTGTCTTACGATTCTTCAGTAGTGATTTGAGTGCTCGGTTAATACTTTTTAGGTATGAGGCCATTTTAAAAGGATCTTTCTGTTATATGAATAAGTCCACATAAATAATAGATCTGCTGTTAAAGCAGAGGCAGAGTTCAGTTACTTCTGCAGCTGTAGGTTGGTATTATATCCAGTTTTAAACCACCCACATTTCCACAGCATCCACCCAGTCATGCGTTAAGTGGCACGATTAACATCTGTTGTGTGTGGTTCATTGTCAGCCTTAGAAAGCTGGGAACGTAGGATAATAATTTATTTTAGTAGAGTTAATTTTAATTGTATTTCTGTATGCCTGAATTAGAAAAGGCAGACCTGAAGATGTGTCCTTGAAGCAGAAGGCAATGATGGTGTATGTACCTAGTGAGACTTAAAGTCCTCGTTTCAGCTGTTCTATGAGAAAGTTGGCTCCTGCCAAGTGGGGTTTTCCTTTTGAAGTGTAAGGTTCCTTGTGATCTCCAGAAAGCTCCATGGTTTAAAATGGTGGGCAGCAATCAATGGTGGTTGTTGTCCACCATTTCCAGCCATGGAGTTTTCTGGAGCTCCTGGACCTTTAAAGACCCCAGAGATGAGGTGTGGGTGAGAGGATGACACAGGTGATGACTGCATAGCTGCTTCAATAGTTCAGTTTCCTGCCTAAACTTCGATTCTGTACTTAAAAATATCTGATGCTGGTATCTCTAAATTTCAGTTCCAAGTGGTGGGAAATTCACAAGATCAGTTGTTTTTTCTCAAATGTTGCCATCTTGGCCTGAACTCAAATGACAGCAGCTGTTCTCATGAGATTTCAATTTCAGCCAACTGGAAAAACAGCCTTTTCCTTTTCAGATCTAACAAGCTAGTGATGGTGGCAGTGACTTCTCTTCATGATGTTTCGAATCCATACATCCCCTCCCACACGCCATGTACACATGAAGAGAAAAATGGAGGTGGACTCCAGTGTGCTATGTATTTATTGTTTTTGCTGAATGGAATTGTGCATTTTGTATGTGGAAAACATGGCCCAGTCCTCCAGTGTTCAGCGTTTACATTTAGTATGTGATATATTCACTGAGGATTTATGTGTAAAGATCTGTAAAAGAAAAAACTTTCTTCTAGGGAAGGAATGATTTTCACCTTCAGTCACATGCGATGGCATTGAAATACCTCCTGATTGATCTCTGCCAGTGTTCACTTGCCCTTCTTCCTTTATAGCTTTCAGCAGCATATGGAGCATCAACAGACTCGTGGGCAGCTTGGCTTGACCTGAAAAAATCAGAAAGCAGTACTGGTTTTAAAAATAGGGTGCGGAAGCTAAAGGCAACTAGTGCTTCTGTCTCACAGGAACAGAAGGAGTGGTGGAGGTCAAAGAGGACTTGATGTGTGTGTTGAGAGGATTAGGACCAGTTATGAAGGGAAGAAAACAGGGTCGTACTTCTCCTCCCCTCTCTTAGACATTGGTGTGTTCCTTGAATGTGGCATGGGACTGTGACTTCTACAGTCTCTGATGGAAGGTGGGAAAGGGGCTCCCTTCCCCTGAGGTGCCAGCGCTGTGTCCACAGTCTCCAGCTTTCTAACTGATGGGCTTTCAGTTCCTGGCTGCTCTGCTGGGGTATCTTGTTACCAGGCACCTTTTTCCTCATAACCATCTGGGGTGGGCATCCTGTGATCCCAGTGACTAGCTAGGGACATGTCCTGAATATGTCTTCACTGCCCCAAGACAGAAAATTATGGTTTGGAATAATGCAGATTTGGTTCAGTTTAGACTGTAGGAAAGGGGGAAACCGCTGAGAATTTACCATACTTGTGAATAACCACTTACATGAGAGTTTGTTTTTCTCAGTCTTTCTCCCATCTGAATCCATAGAACTCCTGATGGTCAGCCTGAGAGCCATTTTGTTCAGGTTCTTCTCATGTTGTTGAAAGGAAAGTCTAAAAATTTCTGTCTAAGAGCTTATTAAATCCAGGGATGTGGAATTCCCAGCCAGATTGATAGGAGGTTAAATTCGTGATTGTGGGCTGAAAAACTGAGTGACACATTTGCAACTTGATCTTAGACGTGAAGTGTCAAAGGGAGAGTGTCTTTTCCAGGCTGGTGCAATGCTTACTTTAACCTTGTGGAGCTGAGAAGAGTTAGCTGATCACTGTTACATCTGTAAAAATCAAGCTCTCTGGTGTGTATACAGCAGTCCACTGGCTGTTCAGACACCATAAAAGAAGAAAATCTGGCCCCAAATACTCTTGGTATGTTGTCTTTGCCACATCCAAATCCAAACTGTACTAGTATGTGCTCATTTAGAAACCATCAATGGGATTCAACTTAACAAATATAAGTGCATGCCTGTACCTGAAATCTAGATGCAAGTTTGTAGTCTGAAATTCTCCGTAGTTGGCATTGGAGAGGAATGGGTACTTGACAGGGTAGATTAATCTCATCCTAAGGTCCATGTTGACCATGTCTCGGTTCTATGCCAACTACAAAAGTAACCTAGAGTGAGTAACTCAGCTAGTGATACCATTTTTTGGTAGGTGTGTGAAGATAGGCAAGTTGAATCTCACTCCTTGTGTCAGTGAGGCAACATGGAGCTCCTTGCCAGTAGCTATGTGTCAGAGCTAAATCCTCTTTCTCAGGATCAGGAAACTGGAAGCAGTTCCTGGATGCCTGTCCTGTGCATCAGAGAGTTACAGCACAGGGGGATATGTTGCTCCAAAACCTGTGTTAATGAATGCTTAGAGAAAACATAAAAATAACCCTTAGGGGAGCACTCACATTTGCAGTCAGGACTGTGGATACAGAGCTGGCAGAGATTGCCTGGAGCTGGATGTGATGTTATAAGGAAAAGAAACATGAACTGTCAATAAATGCTCAAGGTAGCCCATGCCTCAAACTAATAGGTCTGGGACTAAGAACTTACAAGATTCTCCAGTATCTTACTGGGTGATCTTGAAAATACTTTTTATTCTTGCTCTAGCTGTAGTTCCCACTAAGTGTAATGTGGACAAGGCCTTGATTGCTTGCAAACCCCTTTGTCTTGGTATAAGACGATTTACAGGGTGGAGCCTGGGAAACAAGCTACCTCCCCTTTAGTTTTAACAACTATCCTTTCACCAGTAAGGAGACAGGAATGTGAGAAGATGTAAGTGAAAAAGTAACAGTTTACTAAAAACTGAAAGAATAGCAGGCAAAATAACAGTAATAATCACTAGATACAAAGGTGCTGATCCCCATGGATTGCCCGATCAACAAAGAGAAACAAGATATGGAAAGATATGGAATACAATGCAAATTTTTTGGGTTACCCAGGACACCCTTTGTGAGGCCAAATGAGGAAGTTTTGTGCAAGTGCTGAAGGGTTTTCTCCAGACTAGAGAAGTATGGAATTCCAAAAAAGTACTGTAGAGCTGCCATTTAATTTTAGTCAATAGGTCTTAATGTAAGATAGAAATATTATATGAATAGATGTAGGAACTTAACCAAAGCTAAGAAAAAAGGGTACAGGTAGAGTATACCAAATGTAGCTCTAATTGTGCTCGAAATTAGATGACTTAAAGTAGTAGAAAAATAATCCATGTTTTCAATGTGCAGAGGTCAGGAAGCAAGCTTTATCATAAACAGAAAATAGACTCTCTCACCTTTCATAGGAAAAGATGATTTTATAAAAGTAACAGATATCTTCATCCACATAAAACTAAATAAAAGTTTTAATGATAATGATACACAAGTGCTTTCTAATAAAGGTTTTCCTATTAGTGATAAAAAAAAAGTTCTTTTGGAACTGAATCACTGTTCATGCTAGGCATCTTATCTGACAGACACCAACAAACCTTTGATTATGTGATTTGATGTGATCTTTGATTACAGTGACTATGGTAAGATTTCTTCCATTTGCCATATATGAATTCTGCTTAAATCACAGAGCTCAAGCTTTTAATTTAAACAGTTTTGCTTTTACATTTTATTATTAGTTTTTTCACTTTTTTAAACCTCCACAAGAACATCATGCTTTCTGTGTTAGTGTCTCAAATGAATTCTCCATGTCTAGGCCATACAGAAATAGTGTTTTACCTTCTCTGTTGCTCTTAACACAGCGTCACAGGATATAAGAATGACCTGTCCAAGTTTTTTTCAGGACACCAAGTTATATTGCCTTGCCCAGAGATAGAAGGATGTATGTTTACTGTGAGAATCTTTCTAGAGCTTGGGAGTAGAGGATTTGGGTGATTGCAGTCATTCCCAACATGAACTGATGTGAAGCAGCACTGGTGATTTTTTTCATTGAGGGAGACCAGTAGGAGTCACATGATCCACAGTGATGTCTAGAGGCAGAAATGAATACAGTCGGTAGATGCTGAAGTAAACTGCTGCAATGAGGTCTGCAAAAAGTATGTTGTGTCTGCAGCCCTAGTTGAAGGAGGTGAGTTACCTGAGGCAGTCTTGAGCAGAATGTGAGAAGCAGGGCTCCTTTGTGTCCAGCTGACTTGTACTGTTAATATAAATGGCAATGGCAAGGACACCACTCAAGTGCACCACAGTTGCCTTGAATGCAGTTACATTTTTGACTTTTGAAACATTAAATTGTGAATGGTTTTCAACAAATCAGATGGAACATGCAGAAAAAAATAGTTCAATAGTCCAATAAGAAATTTTGTTAGTGTATGCTTTTCTCAAAGCGATTTTATTGTCACATTGATTTTGAGTTCTCTTTAACAACAGTCAAAAGAAGCCAATGGGATTTTTAAAATTCATATAGCACATTTTGCTATTCTAAAATAAATATGCTTTATTTTCAATATAATTATTCAAAGGATTTGTGCCTGATTTATATATTAAAATATTTGGGTTTGCATTTATGTTTTTAAAAACGTGCTACCTTGTGTGTCCAACCACACGGGTACAGCAATTCAGCTTGCATCAGGCTGCATCATCATGTGACTCCACACATACAATATCTGTTACTCAAGTTTATATTTTTCCTTTCTACCTAGAAAAATGAAATCCAGTACATGTAGCTGAAGTGGTTTAAAATATTACTTCTCAGTAGCTGTTCACTGCCAGCAGAAGGTCACAGTCAGCCGCTGAGCTGCCTTAGTGGGTTGGTTTTGCTGTCATCTACTTCTGTACTGTACAAAGTCAGCTGAGTTAGCTTGTGCCTTGGCTGTTGGTGCATGTGGTTGTTCAGTCTCTCATGGAAAACAGCTGTAGGAACTTACAGCTCCTAAACTGTTACAGCTGTTTCCAAATTATTGCCAGCTCTGTAGGGCTCTGGTACAAAGCTGTGTGCAGACCAAGGCTTTTTAAAAAATGTCAAAAGTACCGCAAGCCATCTTAACAACGGTGAGGAGTGTTTTAGAACTATTTTTGCCCTAATTGTACATTGGGAAGAGCGACAGTTCCTTGCAAAACCAGGGCTTCCTAATAATGAATTTATAAGAATAAAACTTGTAAAGTGTGTTTGACAGTATTTAGCAGCTGCAGAATTTCGTCATTTGTTCCGTGATTTCATGCTGTCAAATCTGACAACATGAACTAGTGCCAATCTTTGCTTTGAAAGACAATTTCCTTTTTATAAAAATTCTAATTATTAAAGCTAAATTTGGATTTTGTTAAAAGGAAGTTGTTAGTCTTTTATATTTGTCAAATAGCTTTCAAAAACTAAGTTGGTTCTACCTTTGACAATTAGTCAAAACGGTATTTACTGAAAACCATAAATTATATGTTTTTCCACCTTCTGCTACCAATGGATGAAATTGCTGTCAGTGGCTAGGAAGGCACTGGTATTTTAGATACACATAAATCCTGGTTATCAGTTGCGTAGAAGTCTGGATTTATTAACCATTTTCAGACACGCTTAGTTGGGCATACTTAGACCTCATTTAGCTAAAGACACTATTGAGCACCCACTGCATTTGGAGGACAGGGTATTCAACCTCTGAAGTTAACTTGGATGTTGCCATGATTTGGGTCCTAAAGATATCCAACCCTTTTGTCTTTAAAATGACAGTGCTTTTAACACCCTTCTTGATTGAATTTACAGGTACTATAGCAAAAGTTTGAATTAATGCAGATTAGCAGCTGCCACTGTAACCAATGCTCTGGATACAGGCTAGCTCAGCTCAGATGCTGCTGGCCTTCTGAACAGTTTTGTGCTTTGTCCAGTTTCTGTCACAACCCAGAAAGCACAGACCAGTTGTTCTACTGCTTACCTGAAAATAATGCATGTGACAATTCATGGTTTGGGGGCAAGATATACTTTCATTAACTAGCAGCAAGCTAGTCTCCTTACCTCTTTCCCTGCAATACACCAGACTTCTGGCTGCAGAACTGATGTAAGTGTGCAGTTGGCTGGTAATGAGGGATTTGAGCCCTTTTTCCTCCTTCCCCCACATGAACTTAATGTAGAGACTATAATGAGAGTTACAGTAAGTACATTTCTGACCATGCAGGAAACTTTGGTGCTGGTGTTCTGGGGCTTCTTTACTATGTTTTCATAAGTATAAGCAGTAGAGGCAGGACCACTGAAGAAGTACTAAGGAAACATGAATTTTCTGCACCATCTGATGATACAACCATGAAACAATATTCTGAAACAGTATTCCTGAATGAACAGTTGTGAACTTACTGTATTATACTGCTGTAGTTCTAGCCTGATTCTGTGAGAAATAATGAAGCATATACATTAAAAATAAAGAGAAAAATCTTAGCACAGTGCAAAATATTGTAGAACACGTACCTACAAGGCACCCTAGTGCACACAGACTCATAGAATAGTTAAGGTTGGAAGGAATCTCTGGAGATCATCTGGACCAGCTCCTGTGCTCAAGCAGGATCAGTTGAAGCAGATTGCTCAGGGCCATGTTTGGTCAAATTTTGAGTATCTCCAAGCATGGAGACTCCATAACCTCTGTAGGAAACCTGTGTTCAATCAGCCTCGATTTTAAAAAGTAAGTTTTTTCTTATGTTTAAAAGGAATTTCCTGTATTTCAGTTTGCGACATTTGGCCCTTGTTCATTCACTGGCTCCCACAGAGAAGAGCCTTGCTCAGTTTTCTGTGTACCCTCCCATCACATATTACACACATTAATGAGATGCCCCTGACACTCTGTTCTCCAGGATGAGCAGTTCCAGCTCTCTCAGCCTCCCCTTGTATGACCCTCACTTGTCTTTGTGATCCTTTGCAGATCCCGCTCCAGTAGGTCCATGTCTCTCTTGTACTGGAAAGCCCAGAACTGGACACAGTACTCCAGGTGTGGCCTCACCAGGTCTGAGTAGAGGGGCAGGATCACCTCCCTTGACCTGCTGGCAGTGCCCCCACCTCATGCAGGTCAGGATGGTGTTGACCTTCTTTGTGAAGCTTATATGCTCTAGTGTTGTGTGGCAAATTTCACTAGAGAGAAATACAATTTTAGGGGAAGTGAGCTAGCTTGAATTAAATTTTTTAAATGGCAAAATATGGCCTCACTGAAGTGAACAATGTGTGCTAGCAAACTACAGGAGAGAAACTGCCAATCTGAGAATGAGACAACTGCCTGCAGAGGCTTCAGTGATCAATGAAAGCAACCTGAAGAGCCACCAGAGTATGGTGTATTTCTTGGGAAATCTCTTGGCCTGGGAATAAGCCTTGGGTTGGCACTGGGCAAGGGGCTAGGATATCTAGTAGGCTACAAAGCTACCAAATAATACCCTGCAGCCTGGGGGAGGGCTCAGTATAAGCTCCATTTTTATGTAATTATCTTCTTAATAGAGTTGGATTTGGTTACATATCTAAAATATCCCTGCTGCTGGCTTTGCATAAAGCCAGTTGTAAGGAATAGTTAGGGATGAGTCTTTGTGTTTTCCTCTTGCTGTGCTTCCAGGTATTTAGTCATGAGAATATGATGAGGAACTGTTTTGATTTTTTTCCCCCACATGCTGGGTGATTAAGGACCTGAGTGCTGAAGACCCACTTCCCCCTTCCTTGAGCATCATTTTCTCTTCCACCCAATTTGCAATATGTTCTTTAGGCTCTGCTGGAGCTCATGAAACATTTATACCTGTGGTTATATGGTACATTTTGTAGCACTTGTACCCTGGTATTACTGTGTGCCTGTAGCCACACAGCATCCTTGTGTCTAAACTGAGGGACATGGATTTGACTGATGGACCACTTGGTGAACAAGGAGTTGACTGGATGGACACACTCAAAGGGTTGTAGTCAGTGACTTGATGTCCAGGTGGAGACCAGTGACAAGTGATGCTCCTCAGGGACTGGTGTTGTGCCTGACACTGTTTAACATCTTTGCTGGCAACATGGACATTGGGATCGAGTGCACCCTCAGCAAGTTTGCCAATGACACCAAGCTGTGCAGTGGGGTCAACACGCTGGAGGGAAGGGATGTCATCCAGAGGGACATGGACATGCAGGCCTGTGTAAACCTCACAAAACTCTACAAGGCTTGATGCAAGGTTCTACAGATGAGTCAGAGCAATCCCCAGTACAAGTACAGGCTGGGTGGTGAATGGATTGAGAGCAGCCCTGAAGAGAAGGTCCTGGGGGGTGTTGGTGAATGAGAAGCTCAGCATGGCCCAGCAATGTGCACTCGCAGTCCAGAAGGCCAAGCACATCCTGGGTGGCATCGAAAGAAGCATAGCCAGCAGGGCAAGGGAGTTAGTCTCCCCTTCTGCTTTACTGGGATGAGACTCCACCTGGAGCACTGCATCCAGCTCTGGAACCCTAACATAAGAACGACATGGACCTATTGGAGTGAATCCAGAGGAGGGTCACGAAGATGATCAGAGGGCTGGACCACCTCTCCCATGAAGACAGGCTGAGAGAGTTTGGGTCATTCAGCCTGGACAAGAGACTACTCTGGAGAGACCTTATAGCAGCCTTCCAGTACCTGAAGGGGGCCTACGAGAAAGCTATAGAGGGACTTTTTTATGGGGGCATGTAGTGATAGGGCAAGGGGATGTGGCTTTAAAATGAAAGAGGGTAGGTTTAGAGTAGATATTAGGAATAAGTTTTTTATTGTGAGAATGGTGAAGCACTGGCACAGGTTGCCCAGAGAAGTTGTGGATGCCCCATCCCAGGGGGTATTCAAAGCCAGGTTGGATGGGGCCTTGAACAACCTGGTCTTAATGGTAGGTGTCTCTGTCCATGGGAGGGGGTTGGAACTAGTGGTCTTTAATGTCCCTTTGAAACCAAACCATTCTGATTATATGATATCTGCCATGCTGTTTACATGAATTATGGACCTAAATGTTCTGTCTGAAAACATGCATGAAAGCAAGTTATTCTCTGCTTCCTTCCTCCCCCAGCATCATACCTGTCCATGATTATATGTTGTCAGAATTTTATGTCTGGCCCTAGTTAATGCTCTTTCATTTCATGGTGGTCCTATTTCTTGTCTCAGACCTTCAATACTGATTCTGTACTTGGATGTCCATGCTGATTTGCCAAAACCAAAGAAATGAGTATCCATAAACAAAAGGGAACTGGACAGAATGATTGCACTCGTTCCTTGTTTTTCAACATATTGCAGTCTTATTTGGGTTTTAATTTGAAATATAACTGTAAAATTAAAAGGAAGCCTCGTAATGTTCATAAAATCTCTCAGAAAAGGAGTCTTTTTAGCTAGCTTAAAGGAACCCATGACACATGAAATGTGTTACCTGTGGGCCCCAGTTTCTCTGTGGCTGCCACTGCTGTGAAGAAACTCTTTCTGATGCAGCGTGTGGCCAAAAATCACTTCAGGCTCCCATGTTCCAGGAGGGTCCCAGTAGTTAAAAAGGTACTTAATTTTCTGATTGTGCTGAAGTTTTCAGTTTAGGAGAATGCTGAAAAACAACTCACAAGTTCATCTGAATGCTCTGCATAGCTGGATTAATTTCCAGGCTGTTTTGTGGATTTTGAAGGAAACTATATCTGAAGGAGGTTTTTGCAGTCCACCTGCTTGATGGGTTGGGATTGCCCAGGGAAGCAGTGCAACAGCAGGAGAGTCTCGGTGGAAGAAGCCGTCCATATCAGCCTCTGGAACAGCAGGCTCACTGAGGGTGGAGCAGTTGGAGGTGCTGACTGTGTCTGCTGGACATGTGTGCTAGAGGGGAATTTGTGGCCAAGTTTTGGAGCTGAAGGAGGAGAGGAGCAGACTATATGTATTGTATTAGGGAAGATGGAAAAAGGATTGAGAGTGTCTTCACAGAGACCTTGCAGAGAACCTGAATGTCCTGACTGTGCAAAACAGGGCAGCCAGAGTCTGTGAGCAGTTGTGATGTAAGTGGAGGAATGCTGTGTTGAGGAACACTGGAGGCTTATGACTTCTGTCAAAAGTTGTCCTTAAAAGGTTGCTGTCTTATCCTGAAAAGGGAGGTCAGGCAAATTCTCTGTTGAGTGGATAAATGTAAATGTGCCCATCTCCAAAAAATCCCAGAATTTTCACTTGAAGAACTACAAGCCAGTCAGCCTTACTTCAGCCCCTGTGAAAGTCATAGAGTGAGTCCTTTTGGAATATGATTCTGGGCAAATTAGTGATTGAAACAGTCAGAATGGATTTCTTAAGGTAAATCATTCCTGACCAACTAAGTTGCCTTGCCATGACGAAACAACAATCTTTGTGGATGAGAAAGTACTGTGTCATTGGCCTTGGATTTAACAGAAAGTTCTGTACAGTTTCCCACAATATTCTCATGTGCAAATTGTGGCCTTACTGTCTGGATGGACTAGCAACAAATAGAAACCCATCTGGATATTTAGGCTCAGAGTGTAGCAGTTAATGGTTTATGCTCTGCCTGGATACCAGTGAAGTGCCACAGGGGTTTCTACCATTTAATATCTTTTTCACTGACCTGAAAAAAGACAACAGAATGCATTTTGGTTTAAGTTTGCAGATGATGCCATACCGGGAGGGCCAGTAGATAGGACTGGATTTTCATCTATAGGGACCCTGATAAACAAAAGTGGGTTGACAGGAATCCTGGGAAATTCAGTGGGGCAAATGCAAACTCCTTCATCTGGGAAACAATGTACCAGTGTGGGGCTGCAAACTGACTGACTGGTGGCAGTTCAGCAGAATACTTTGGCAACCTAGCAGATGGCAAGCTGAATATAAGCCAGCAGTGTACCTTGGTAGCAAAGAAGGCCAACAGCATCCAGCAGCTGGGAAATCAAGAGGATGTATTATCCTGTAGTCAGTACTCACTAAGCATTATCTACAATATTGCATCTTTTAGACCTTTTCCATCTTCCCTGATACGATACATGTAGTTTTGGACCCCACAATACAGGAAAGGTGCTGATGAGCTGCTGTGAGTTCAGCAGAGGACACCAAAATGGTCAGGGATTGATCGGGAGCACTTACCCTCAGAGAGGCTGAGGGACCTGGTCTTGCTTAGCCTGGAGAAGAGATGGCTTTAGGGGGAACCTGTTAGTGCCCTTCCAGTACCTACAAGGGGTTTATTCAGAAGATGGACCCAGGCTTTTCCAAGCACTGTGTTGGTTGGAGGATGAGAGTTATTTGGCATAGACTGAAATAAGAGACTCAGAGTGAATATAAAGAAAAGCTTTCTCATCATAAGGGTAGTCAAGCAGTGAGCAGCTGCCCAGAGATTGTGTAGTCTCCATCCTTTGAGGTTTCAAGACTGACTGAGCAACCTGATGTGACATCAGAGCTGACCCAGCTGTGAGCACTTGGTTGGACTAGATCATCTCCAGAGATCCCTTCCAACCTCAAATGTCTGGTGATCCTGTGTGTGTAGGAGTATGTAAGTACAGATTATGTACAGAATGAGTTTTGTGGAGACCATATATGGAACATGTCTTTACAGAGGCCGCAAAAGTGGTTCACTTCTGACAAGTAATGTATACTTTTTTTAAGAAGGAATATTCAGATTTCCATGAAGGAAAAAAAAAAAAAAAAAAGCCACTGTAACTGCTTTTCTCTGCCTCCCCAGTTCTTTGCAGATCTTACTTTAGCCCAGAACCGGCAAGGTCTGAAATGTTGTCACCATATTCATGCACACATCCCTTGCTTAGATTCATGTTGAATGCATCTCTGTGAAAGATTTAATAAATGACTTCCATTTACATCATTTATGTAGTGAATAGAGCATGAAAGGCGGAAAAAACAGCTTTCAAAATATCAGTGTAGCTGTTCTATTTGGAGACAACCCTTCAAATACCTGAATTATTGCATGTCTATTAAAGTGAAGACAGTAAGGGTGATACATGTATTCTAGGTAAACACCATGCTGGTGTTTGACAGTTTGCAAATAATTTACACAATAAATGTCCCCTACTGTAGTCTAAATGCATCTCTCAGATATTTCCAACTGGGCAGCATAGATGTAATCAAGAATAATTGAAGAGCTGATTTTGTGCTGTGTTAACACAACTGTCTTCCTGAATATGTTAGGATGCCTAACATGTTGGCTTTCTCCATGATCATATTGTTTGAATTGGATGTGAAAGAATGGTTAGTACTGTTTAGTCATAATCTGTCATAAGAATCTTAAATAGCTTAGAAAAAAATTCATAATTATGTCCCTAAGACTGATGGTATTTAGATCTTGCAGTGATAAAGTTTTTTTGGTCTTGCTTCAGAATTACTTTCAGAAAAAGAAGTATGCTCTCAACCTAACCATGTCAGCATCAGAACACCTGCAAAAATAGATCAAAAGAAAAAGTGGAATTACTGAGATTTGCTTGCTATGAATAGCACTAGTGTGAATGTGTTAAGCAATCATGTTCTCGGTACTGAAAATGCAACATACCCAGGGGAACCAATACAAAAGAAAACAAATTTGGGACGTATTGACTATTTTAGATAGCAGTTTTGACATTTTTGCAATCCTTTTGTTTGCTCCTTTCTGTGGGGTAGTGAGTGGGGATCATCAGATGTGCCTCAAGCTGGAGGATGACCATGAGAACTGGAAATTGAGTAATTGTTGGGTTTTGTTGTGACAGAAGCAAAAATTGTACTTGATTACTGAAGTCTTAATGACGGATCATCTCCCTTGGGTGCCTGGCCTAGAAACCAGCCAGTGCAAAGTGATCAGCTCTCAAAGCCTGTGCGCAGCAAACATCAAGGAGGGAACATGCTTTGTTTACAGATGGACGTCAGTGTGGTGGGATGGGAAAGGCACCAAGCTTCTATCAGGGTTAGACAACTTCAAAGGCTGTGTCTATAACTGGTACCTTCCACTTTTCTGATAGCAGTTTTGTGCTAGTTTGTGATAGTGTAATGGTGTAAGTAAGCATGGCCAAAAAAAAGAGGTGATTATCACAAGACTGCCTAAAACTGCTAGAGATTGAAAACCAACTAATTGGGTAAGAATGTGCTTATCATCAGGCCTCCTTAACTGCTATTCCTTTGTAGCCATTTGATCTTCCTTAAGAAGGGAAACTATTAGTCTGTTCCTTCAGCTCCGTATTTTTGTTTTGCAAAAACGCAAAAATGCTTTAAAAAACACCAGAAAACCCAAACCACAGCAAAATAATTGCTGCTAAGGGTTTGTTTTAATAGTGTTCCTCAGAACACAAAGGAAATGTTAGCTCTGTCCTTCCTTTCATACCAGTTCACGTGTCCTGTGTGTATCAGTATTTGCTGGGAATTGGAGAAGAGGAAACAATGTCCTTTAGAGCACAGAACCTAAGGAGGAGTTCAGTAAAACCTTTTGAAAGATTTTGTGATGATTTAATGAGTCTCAGCTGAAGTTAAGCCCTTGACATGAAGATAAAGGTGTTGAAATACTTCTGTCACTACATACATTACTACTTACATTATTTTCTTCATGCTCAGGTGAGCAGAGCATAAGCAGGAGCTTCATTTAGCCCAGTGCAATTAGAGGAAGTGTATGGAGGATGGGATTTGCAACCCTTGTACTGTTGTTTGGTTATCAACACATTTACATTAAAAATACTTATTAGTGCATTAAGTTACTTTAATTTGCTGCTATTTTAAAGATACTGACAAGATCTCTCTAGGTCCCAAGTCCCTCCCATCCTCCCCCAGCCTTTGCCTGTGATTCATGATCATTATTTAGCAATAATTATGCTGAAACTCCGTGTATAAGTTTCCAGTGTGTTAAATTACATCTTCAAATATATTCTTGGTAATTGCTAGACATCAGGACATTGAACACTGCATCTTCTGACAACTCTTTCTGTGTTTCTGTTCTAGATCCTTTATATTTGTCCTGATTGAATAATGCCCAGTGAAGGCACTGCTGTACCTGTGCCGCTTTCATATTTCTGAGTGTGCTAATTACACCCTGCTCACGTTCATTTGTCTTTGCATGTCCCAAATATGTCCCGTTTTCCCTTCTAGATAATGGGAGGTACAAAGCTCTGTTATTTGCTGTTATAGCTAAACTAAGTCAAATCAAGCAGAAGACAGGCCAAGGGAAGTTCAGAGAAAGCAGGCCTGACAAGTGTTAGTTCCAAAGCCTTGAAAACTCAGTGCAAACCCATGGCTTATTCCTGGCAGTGGCAATACTGGGCTGCAGGGTTGCAAGAACTGAAAGGGCAACTTAAGCAGTAGGCAAGACAGCATAGCTTGCATTCTCTTCTCTCTCTTCTCTCTTCTCTCTTCTCTCTTCTCTCTTCTCTCTTCTCTCTTCTCTCTTCTCCCTTCCCTTCCCTTCCCTTCCCTTCCCTTCCCTTCCCTTCCCTTCCCTTCCCTTCCCTTCCCTTTTTTTCAATTTTCAGCTATTGCAGAGCCTTTTCAGAGCATGCAGTGAGCGACTTCTTGATTTATACTTGGCCCTAGTAACTAATCTGTAATTAAAATGTTTCTTCTGTGTGGGTTTTTACCCTCTGCTTACAGTCACAAATTTAGATTGATCAGGCTATGATAGTAGCTGTGACAGTTAACGTTTCTTATAGGACATTCTCATTGTAATAAACCAGCAAAATAGTACTGATTTTTTTCATGTATCCATTAAATTAAGAAATTGGTTGTATAGAAGTAACTGCTTTCTGGATAGAAGGTATCTTTTACGTTGAAACCTTACCAAACAGTATTTCAAAACAACTGAAAGATTTTTGTGTTTTGGCTGCAAATAAATCTGTTTGCTGGAAGTAGGTGAGGGCTCTTTAATTCCAATTTTCCTGTTTGTTGCTGAAGCAGTGAAGCATTCAGAAAGACAATTTCACTTTGATTAAATGCCTAAAAAGTTATCTGCTTGATAAAAAAAAAAGAAAGAAAGAAAAAGGATGTTGCATAAGCTTTTAATATTTAATTTCTATACTCTAAGTATCCGGAAGAACATTTAGTTCCTGTTTTGAAAGATGAATGCTGTATATTGGAAAGTGTACTGAAGGCTCATTTGCAGTCACAACGCTTGTTTGCTTCTCTAGTATGTACGTGCAGGGAAGAGTAGAAAGGGTTGAGTGGGCAGTTGGCAGTCATTCATTGTCAGTGATTGCTAGTCATTCATAAAAAACTGCAGAGCTGAGAGGTGGAGCCAGCAGCAGCAGCCGCCTTTCAGGCTCTTGCAGAAGACGAGTTTGTGCAATCACAGGCGATTTGAGAAGCTGCTCAAATATGGTATGATGAATGTAATGAGAAGATGTGTGCTAAATGCATCTAATTAAAAGGGGCTGCTTAGAATAAAGAAAAATGTTTTAATTTTTTTCTTCTCAAACCCACAATGGTTTGTGAACATGGAGATCTAATGGTTCTATGTTCATGTAAAGGCAATAAATCACTTTCAAGGAGTGCCCTCTCATTTATGATACCTCTGGAGTATGTCTTTTGCCCTTAAAATAAGTAGTTTTAGGAAATAAATGGGTCTTGATCCAGAGATAAAGGGGAAATTTTGAGGTGAGTAGGGAATATATTCTTGTACTGCATAAGTCTGAGACAAAAATGACAGCAAAGGTTTAATTTCAAGAAAAGAGTGTGTCAGAAACAGCAAGCCATCCTTTATGTTCTCACTCTAAAAATTGCTGCACCTCTATTTTTCCCCTCATTGCAATGACTGCCAATCTCATAGATGATCTCGACAAGATTTTGTCATTTATCCAAAGTGTGGAAGTTACAGCAGCTTGAAGGACTTCAATTTTTAATTTATAAATCTGATTTATTCAAAACTGTGTGTGAGTAAAAGCTATTGTATCAGCTGTTCTGTCTCTTCTAGTTTGGCCTATGAAGTTCCCAGCTTCTCAGAAAGCTGCAGAGCTGTCACTACAGGCTGATCTACGACTGGCTGGGACATGGTATTTTAGGCTGGGTTTATGTTCAGGTTGGCATTGCACTTAAATTTAAGGAATTCACCTGAAAGTAGAAGGTTCTTGGTTGTTAAGTCGAGGCTTAGGATCCTAAACTCAAAACACTTATTCTCTTACAGAACCAAAAATCTCCATTGAGAAATGGAATAATCATGCTTGAATTTACTGTATTTGACCTATTTGCAGATGGACTCCTGGGTCCAATATTGCTCTGAGCATGGTCTGGAAGAATATAATGCTGGACTAGGAGATTTCATTTTAAATGAAGGTCTGGAACCCTGTCTGTGTATAGTTTAGAAGGCACCTCAGACTGAATGTGTTTGTTCCTTATCAGATGGCAGAATTTCAAAGCGACCTCAGTCTCTCTCGAATAAATTGCTAATTAGATTGTACACTGTAGGCTCTTTGAAGCTTTTTCAGAAGCTCTGACTAAAATATATATAAGCCAAACATCACTATGGCAATGTTCCAATGAAAGTGCATGTATGCTTTATCTCCTTTTGAGGAAGCTTCATGTTGTAGTTCAGGCAGCTCAAACTATGGCAGTCACCGTTTTCAGTAGGAGTGAGTGCATATTCCCTGGGACTCTGGTTTCTCTTTGTTCTCAAGAATTTCTCAGTGCTCTCATTAGTATTAACAAGTGTAATCTATGTACATCAAAGAAAAATACACACTTGAAGAAAGAATGTTCTATGTGACCTGCTGAGAGATTAGTGTATGCAAGATCAGCCTGGAGGTGAGGCTTCTCCAGGTGTGTTACTTTTTCTCATAGAGTGGACTGGCAGAGTCTCATGCACCAATAAATACACCTTCCTGCAGTAGACTGGTTTCCTCTTTTGAGATGGAGAAGTGACCAGTTGCTCAAGTCCAGCAACACGCAAGGGGTTTGACACCTTTCTTATCCACAGGTACATGTGCAGTTAATTTACTCTATCAAAGTGAAGTGATTTACAGGTGCCTAGAAAATAACTGTTCATGAGATTACATGGGTGTTAAATGAGTGTGCTTGGTTCCTTGCATTTTGAAAAATGAAGTGTTGTACAAATACAATTTTATAAA
Source organism: Corvus kubaryi (assembly GCF_017639235.1). Classification (NCBI taxonomy): domain Eukaryota; kingdom Metazoa; phylum Chordata; class Aves; order Passeriformes; family Corvidae; genus Corvus; species Corvus kubaryi. Next base: position 10,575,312 of record NW_024582091.1, read on the forward strand.
CCATCTTTCTTCATTTTTAAGACATTTCACAACAGAGGGAAGAAATCAAATGTGAGCTTGCATTGCACCTTAGTAATACTTCATTTTTCAGAAGTTTCAGGTCTGTTAATTTTAAGGCTATTCAGCTGGGTGATATTTGGAAGTTGGCTTGAAGTCCTTGTCTATTACTGGAGAGCAGCTGATATTAGAGATGAATGGTACATAGCTGTTTATGTACAGCTCTAAACATTATATAGTGGAATGTGATGCCCTGAAAACATTCTCAGACCCAGGCAGGCTAGTCCCACTTTAGTAATTGAGCGTCCAGCTATTAAAGATACCTTTTTAGATTCCTAATGATCTCTTTTATTGCAACAGTCAGAAAGTAGAAAAGCAGGAGCAGCAGCAGATCCATCACAGTACTTTCTGCTGACCTACTGCTGATGAGTACATGTACTGCAATACGCTGGGTTGCTTTTAATTTCTCTTTGCAGTCAGCTCTGCAGGTTTTCATGTTCCGAAGTAGGTAACATTTTACAATGTTGGGGATTTTTTAAGAGATTCATCCTTTTAAATAAAAGAGATAAAAGCCAGTCTGTCAGTGAAATGCATCTCACAGCTGTAGTCAGATTGGCAGTTTCTATTTTTAACTTGGCAACTTCCCCATGTAACAGGCTACAGCTTTCTGTGACATTTCAGATATAACTAATATCCTCTCAATCTTTGGGAGGCTCATCTTATTTTACATCCCCCAAACAACAGCAGTGGATGCTTCTGGAGAATGAAGGGAAAGGGCTACACAAAGCTGAGCAGCTCATGTGCTCTCCCTATGTAGCCTCATCTACCATCTTTTATTAGTATTAGAGCCAAAACATAGGACTGGATGGACTGTTTGCCCAACCCAGTAAAGTATTTTTTGTGCTCCTGTGTTGTTTCTTGGAGTTCAGTGTTAACAACTAAATACAGAAATAGATTTATTTGATAAGAAAAATCATAGACCTGTATTTGATTCTTTGTCCTGGAACATTAGAAAAAAACCAAAAACCAAACAAACGCGTCTGTGACAGAAGGGCCATGGCTGCTGCAAGGCTGAGAAACTTACCTGCAGAAACATTTCTCTGTGTTTTGTCTTTGTTGGCATTACGCATTCTAACCAATATCTTTTCGCAATGCAGATTTACACAAATTGCTTCTGCCTGCTCCTGTGGTTTTCTGCTTGCTTCTGTGTGAAAATGGGAAAACGTGAAAGAGCTGGTAGTACTGGCTAACTGACTAGTACTCAGCTGCCATCCAGACAGCTAAAATAGGATGCATCAGACTATGTATAAACATCTGCAACATCACTGACTTCTTCTAGGGTGGTTGGTTATAAAAAAAACCTGGTTTATTGAAAGGAATAGGAAACTCTGCATCTAGACTCCCTATGGCTCAGTCTAAAGTAAATATGGACAACAAGTGAGATATTCCTACATGTGCCTTTTTCTCCTGTCTATGCAAGAACCACAGGGTGACTGGCTCTAATGTGGTTAAGTAAAGTCACAGGAGTCAAGTCTCTCTATGTATGAAAAAACCCTTCCGAGATAGAGTAGTGGAGTTTATTTCCTAAGCCAAGTAAGTTTTCTTTTACATCTTTCTCGGTAGCTGTGTGTTCTGTCATTTCTTGTAGCCTAGATGCAAGGACAAAAATCTGGACCGTGTTTAAGAACTTAAAAATTCAGATAAACTCTTTACTATAATCTCTCACATCACTGATGAGACTTTATCAACCCACTCAAAAATCTCCCTTTAAGCATGACTACTTTCAAAAATCATTCCCCAAGTACCTGTTTCTATGTGAAGACAGTACATGTTTATGCACGCTTCCCCTTGCAGTTCTGTCTTGTATGGCTGAAATGGAGACTTCCAGGAAAAGTGTATTTGGAGAACCATAAGGAAACCCTCCACAGTGAAGGTTATTTTCTTAGCTTATTCTGTTGGAACTGCCATGTAATCTGGTTCCAAATCCTTTACTCCTGGAAAGCTGACCCTTTCATCTTGTGTTACAGTAGAGTAGATAGGGTTTAAGACATCTAATATCTCCTTGTGTGATTTTATGAAGAAGGCTTTTGGAGCCTATTGCAGTTAATTAACTAGCAGCTTGTTTTTGATTTGGAGAGTCTTCATCTGATTGATTCTGGAAGTTACTGCAGAATTGTCTCTAGTAGGAGATGGGGAGGAATTTCTGACAGAGGGGCAATGGAGCGCCTGAATGTATTGGCTAAGAGCAGCACCGTGTGTGCCATGGCAGTGTTCCCTAGCCTGCTTCCAGCACCCAGCCCTCTCTGACAATTGAGTGGATGGAAAAGGCAGGTATTGCCCTCCTTGAGATCCAGAAATTGGAGCCTGACCTTGCATGCACCCTGTAAGCACCTTTTCCGTTTTGTTTGTATGAACTAGTGGCAGACAGGCCAAATCCTTTTGAAGTTCCTTCTGTTTATATTTACTATTTAATATAATCTGACAAGCATAGAGCTTAGTCTCTCAGTAGTGTGTGGGTTTTGGGAAACCTATATCTGCTTTTCTGCAAAGCTGGAAAGTGATAGCCAGGCTTTTTTCATAGTGTGAGTGACATAAACGTAAGCCACAGTCCTGTCGGATGATGGAGGGGAAGATGATAATACTGTCTGATCCGAGAGAACTTTGATAAACATCAAGCACAAAAATGTCTGTTCTGTTCATATATTCTAAGTTAATGTTGAAGACTGGCCTCGTTGTACGAAGCATTTCTTTTCTACAGAGTAGCAAAGTTCTGTAGTTCTGTAGTTCTTTGCTACAGAGAAAAAAATGAATAACCAAAAAACAAAAGCTGATTTAGATGCGGGAAAAAGTGTATTTGCTGCACTGTAACAAATAATTTTGAATGCCCAGGGGCACACATGAGAAAATGGAAAGAAGATGCAAAGGATGGGAAGTAGGAAGAATGAAGGCAGATACTGTGTGAATGGAAGTGTGTGTGGTTTTTAACTTCTTGAACCATAGGGTACCATAGGGTTTTTGCTTAGAAAGTGTAAATCTACCGATCTGTGAAAAATGTGCAAAAACCATGTTCAATTCCATATCATGATTAGAAATGGCTACTTTTTAATTCTAAACTGGGTGGAAGGGGAAAGGTGTAATCAGTATAAAAGCACTTTTAATATAATTTTTCTAACAAATTTATAGCTCAAATATTTCCAAGTTTTGAAGAAAATCATGCTTGCTTTAGATTCCTAGCTGTATAAATCTTGTATAAATATGAAGACACATGCTTCTGAAAATCCTGTTTTGTAATCCTTATATCTGCTGGGAGTAAAGGTAATTTGCATGAATTTACCATCTAGAAAGCAAAATTGAGTCAGTGAGTTCCCCAAACAACAGGTTCACCTGTAGGTGAAAGCTCTGTGCATCTGTGGATTAAATATTTTTTTTGATAAATCATTTGTTGTCATTATACTATGATTCAGGGTCTCAGACCAGATGTACTAGGGGTTAGACTAAGGCTTAGACTCTTCCAGACCTGAAGAATTTTAAATGTAAACCCTGGGTTAAAATCCTGCATTACCACGAGCTTCCTGTAGCAACAGTGTGCTTCGTTGGCACAACTCCCTTTCATGCAAAAGGGTTTAAAAGAAAAATCCACTTTTTCGCCCCTAGTTGTAGTCTTTCTGATAAAGAAAAACCATCCCTTTTATCCTTTTTTTCCCAATTGGTTGCTTAGGTGTAATATTAAAAAGCTTCATCCAGGTTGGGGTTCGGAGGGGGAAGGAAGGAATTGGCAGTTTTCTGTGGTATGTTTGTGGGGCTGCTGCCCTTCTTGACTGGGCTGGCTGGACTGTGAGATACCTGGGAATCCCAGACAAATAACTGCTGTGTGTTAGCAATGAGCCAGATGTCTGCTAAGAATGTAGGGATGTTTCATGCTTGCTGTGGAGTCAGAGGAGACTGTGCAGCAGAGAGCACAGGCGAGCACCGTGCCATGAATCATCTGCTGCGCCTTCCTGCACCTGCTCTGGCCACCTGGGCACTCAGTAGTCACCCTTCACACGTTGTTTGAGGAATACATCCGTGGGTATGCGTGGGATTTTGTAGACAGAAAAGTGAAGCCATTGCTCCTCCCCAGGGAGATGAGAAGGGGAAAACCTCTGCTGTAGTTACAGCTAAGTTTGCCCAAATAAAGTCCAGCTGTCATCACTGAGACCAGAAACATGGAAGTAATAAAACACATCACTTGCTGAATTTATAATCTGTGATGCTGCTTCAGTGCACTGAAAAACTGAAGCTGCTGCGTAAAAATCCAGTGTAGCTTTGATCCTATCCCTGGGACAAAAAAATTACTTATATTTGTATAAAATATAATTCATATCATACATATAAAGTAAAAAATAATGATAAAGAGTGGTTAATGTTTCTTTGCTCCCTGTGATTTTCAGTTTAATGACTTAGATAAAAGTAAAGTGATTGCAGTACCCTCTTCTTCTTGACATGTCTTCAATTTTTTGAGAAATCAGTTGCCAATTCATAAAACTAATCCTCTTAGAAGATGGCCTATATTCTAGAGCCTTTTATTTCTAGTGGCTTGTAACAAAATGAACCTGAGTATACTGAGATGTAAAATGCAAAGCCAGAATAAATGTAGAGCAGTTGAGACTACCCTAAAGTTCAGATAAAATACGGTACCAAGCAATCTAAGACATTCTTCCTGAACAGCCAGTTACTGACTCAGAATTCAGTAGCTTGTTAGCCCATTTCTAAAACAAGCTTTTTGTTCCAGGCTCTTTCATGGGACAATAAGAGCATCTGCCATACAGACAGATTTCTGAATGCATCTCATCTAAATGCACCAAAATATGGTATTGTGAACAATGGTGGTTTTCTCTTGCTCTTAAATTATTAAGTTCATCCATGAAGTCTGTGCCCAAATCACTTCTTGTCCTGTGCCATTTATCGCTGTCTTGCTATCTGTATGGGGAAGGAGGTGGTGAGAGAGATCTGTTTCATACTTCTTTTACAAAATAAACTTCAACATTTTTTCTCCTGATTGAGGGTAAATCGTTGGAGTATGCAAGATCTTGTGAAAAAACACTCTTCACTTTGTCCTGCATGCCATTTTGGTCCAGTTTTTCATTCTAGGTTTGAGGGTATCCCCGTTTCTATACCTTGTTCCTTTCCTGTTTTCTTTGACTTTGTATTTTTTCCATTTATTATTTACTGATATCATTTATTCAGTACAAAGGATAATTTATTTAACACTATGAAAAGAAGAACATTAAGTTACTAGTACAAACAGCAACAAAAGAAGGAAGAATAAAGTCTCAAAACGGACAAATAATACTGAACTAATGCTGCGCAGTTAAGGTTGGTGGGAATTGGGCTTCTACATCATTCTTATTGGAATATCAGCTGCTCTTTTTTTCATAGTCTGGCAGCCATCACTCATGCTTCAATTACGTTCTTTTTGCTCATGGCTGTAGTGCTCAAGATCTGTCTCAAAGGCCTCTTCAACTAAAGCAGTCTAAACCCCAGCCTTGTGCATTGCATCAGCTGGTGACAAATGAGCAGGTGCCCTGTGAGGTCATCCAGGCGCAGGAAGGGAAGGCACTTCAGCAACACATGTGGGGCTCTTCTGTTCTTCAGGAGCTGGAGTTGATCAGACAGCTCTGAGGTGGAGGAGAACAAGGCGCTGCAAGGGCTGTTGCTCCACCAGAGCAAAACAGACGTGGATGGAAAAGATCATATTCTGCCAAAATGACTGTGAAAATGTCCTCAACTGCTCCTAGTTCTTTCTAGTTTTCTTCTGTGTTAATACTGGCTGGTATTTTTTTCTTTTTCAATCAGGCTAGGGTAGAGGGAGTAGTTTGGGTTTCTCTTCTTGCCCATTGTAACATTTCTCTGGAGCAGAGACTAGGTCATATTTTGGTGTGGGCCAAAGTCCAAGTAGAACTTAATCTGGCTGTGCCATAAAAAGCAATAAAAATGTTTCTTTAAAAAAATCAGCAACAAAAGGAGGTCCAAGGAGAATCTCTAGCCTTTATTGGATGCAGGAGGAGATATAGTGACAAAGGATGAGGAGAAAGCTGAGATACTTATTGCCTCACATCTTAATAGCAAGACCAGTTGTTCTCTGGGCATCCAGACCCCTGAGCTGGAAGAACAGGGATGGGGACCACAGTGATACCTCTGTAATCCAGGAGAAATTATCAGTGACCTGCTACACCATTTAGTCTATGGGCCCTGGTGGCATGCACCTGAGGGTACTGAGGGAGCTGGCAAAAGTGCTCACTGGGGCACTTTGCATCATTTACCAGCAGTCCTGGATAAACAGGGAGATCGCAGCTGGGTGGATGATGGCAAATGTGACATCTATCTACATGAAGGGCTGGAAGGAGGATCTGAGTAGCTACAGCCCTGTCAGTCTGACTTTGGTGCCAGAGAAGGTCATGGAACAGATCATCCTGAGTGCCATTGCGCAGTACATGCAGGATAACCAGGGGATCAGGCCCAGCCAGCCTGGGTTTAGGAATGGCAGGTCCTGTGACAAAGAGACATGCTTAGTGGATGAGGGAAGGAACGTGGATGTGTCTACCTGTACTTTAGTAAAGCCTTTAATTTTGGCCCCACAGGATACCCCTGGAGAAGCTGGCAGACCATGGCTTGGTGGTGCACTTTTCACTGGCTAAATACTGGCTGGATGGCTGGGCCCAGAGAGTGGTGGTGAATGCGAGTCACAACCAGTTGTTGGCCGGTCACTACTGGGCTCCCCAGGACTCAACACTGGGGCCAGTCCTGTTTAATATATTTATCAATGGGTGAGGGAATCAAGTGCACCTTCACTGGGTTTGTGGGCAACAGCAGCTTAGATGGGAGTATTAATCTGGTGGAGGGTAGTAGAAAGGCTCTGCAGAGGGCTCTGGACAGGCTGGATCAATGGGCCTGAGGCCAACATTATGAGGTTCAACAAGACCAAGTGCTGGGTCCTGCCCTTGGGTCACAACAACCCCATGCAGTGCTACAGGCTGGGGCTGCAGAGCGCTCAGTGGAAAAGGACCTGGAAGTGCTTGTTGACAGCAGCTGAATATGAGGTGTGCACAAGCGGCCAAGAAGGCCAATGGCATCCTGGCCTGTATCAGCAATAGTGTGGCCAGCAGGACCAGGGAAGTGATTCTTCCCCTGTGCTTAACACTGGTGAGGCTGCACCTTGAGGCATTGAAGGGCTGGAATGAATCCAGAGAAGGGTGGTGGAGCTGGTGAAGGGTCTGGAGCAAAAGTTCTGTGAAGAGCAGCTGAGGGAGCTGGGGTTGTTTAGCCTGGAGAGGAGGAGGCTCAGGGGAGACCTTATCACTCTCAGTGATCTTAAGGATCTTTTCCAACCTAAACCATTCAGTGATTCTGTGATGTTGTTGATTTACAGCATACAAAAAAGCCTGAAGAAAGACCCTATTGCAAACCTACCATGTTTTTGTAGAGCCTCTGTTTGTGAGGAGACAGGAGAGTGGAAAGCTGCTTACAAGCTTTCTGGAAAGTTTCATCTGGTGTTGAGGAGGAAGGACCGTAATTCTGAGGAGGCCCTTCTGTATTTCCCTACAGGGATTTAGTGGTTTGCATCCTTGATCTGGTGTATGACATCTACAGTGTGATGTAGGGCAGCTGACAAATCACAGATACTGTCTGTATTACTAGCTTTGTAAAGCTATAAAGTTTGAAATCTCTGCAGAAAGGGACACACCATGCAGTGTTGTTTCTTCAGGACACCCTTAGAAATTAAAGGCAGGCTTCTCATTTGCATCCTTCATACGCTGGAAAGCTCCCTCTTCAAGGAGACTTGTGAAGCTCTGTGAGCATTGTTTACCATGGAAATGCTTCTGTACCTCCTATATTCTGAAAACAGTTTATTTCCTGGTATAATTGTTTTGGTCATATAAGTCTGTGGAAAGATAGTTTATCTTGGTTATTTGCCACAAAAGTATACCATGCCACATGCTTCTCCAGGACCTAGTTGTCTGATTAAAAGTTTGCCGTGCTGAAAGAAAATCAAATAGGAACAATTGTAACATTATGCTCTGGTCTAAAAGAAGAGTTACTTGCTCAAAAGCAATTTACTTTTCTCTTGTTTTTTCAGCTTGGATACCTGTGGAATTAGTGACCCTTCTAGACATGATTTCAAAACCGCTTCAGGGGAGAAAACTGCTTTCAGTTGGTCAGACGGTTCTGTCGTAAAACAATGGTGATATGTTAATATGTATTGTTACTGCAGTTTAAATTATTTTGCTTTTTAATACTTCAAAGCTTTTCTGTAGGTGATGGTGATGATAGCTTGCTTTTCAAATGTGTGCAAGTTGTCTATCTTCATGAAGCAGATCTTTAAGATCAGGGGAACAGCAACACCAAATAAGGGCACAGAAAATCCCCATCCATCAGTTAGAGTAGCTAGGGAGGCATGAATGAGAGAAAATATTTCACATGGAATATTCATGCTATTCTGAATATTTTTAAGTCTTTGTATGCTAGCACCCAAAACCACATTTCAAGTAGTATTTAAAGATTAGGAATCTGCTGATTTAGAAGATCAATGAAATTAAAAGATAAGCTGCGATGAAGTGACAGGCTTGAAACAGTCTAACAACACTTGTTCACACAAAGGAAAAACAAAATGAAAAATTTTACCAAAAACTAGTTAGCACCAGAATTTTGGGAAATGTTATTTATTACTTTTTTTTCAAATGAAGTTTTGTGGGTTTTGAGCTGTGATTTGTAGATAACTTTAAATCTTTTGATTTCAGTAGCAACCATGCTTTTGCTTCACGCATATGTTCAGATGGAACACATTTGAATTCTGAACTGGAAAGCACTTAAAATGAAGTACAGCTTGGTCCAGAACTGGACTTGCTGCTGATCACGTCTGTAACTGTGAAGGTTTTAGGTTTGATGGATGAGAGATAGAGTTCAGATACCATAGGGATCTGCATAAAGTAAGGACCTAAACAGAAAAGCAGACCATTTCTTTGGAGTTACCTGAAATGAAGCTGTGTTGGGATATGCTGTGTTGTTCTTCTGTAATTTTCTTTCTGTGTGTTCACAAGGTATTACAGTCGTAAATATTACCGTATCCCGCAGCCATAGGGAGGAGGAGAGAAGATCCAACAGGCAGGAATTTTGCAGCAAGACTGATTTATTTAATTATTTTACAAACTCTTTTATAGACTTTTTCGTCATAGCCTAATTGGACAAAGGATCAGCCACCCCTTGGGGGTGATTGGCTAAAATCCTAAAACATCCATTGTCAAAATATTTTTCTGCTGTACCATAAATATAGTTCTACAAGGTTGCAGGTGTTCATGGTTTAGAGAACTTCTGCTAATCTCTTCATGAGAGAGAAAAGTATCCCACAGCTTAGAAAACAGCAGGGAAATTCCTTGCTAACAGCATTTTTGTATCCACAACAAGGCACTTATCATCATTGCACTTTGCTTAGATTTAAAAATAGAAATAGTGATAGCAGTTTGGAGAGGGAGAGTGTTTTTCTATCACTTTGGGAGAAACAGGCTGCTTAGTTCATAGGTTACAGGTTATATACAACAGATAAGAGAAAAAAAATGGTATGCTGTGTTAGGCAACTTAAATCTTTCCTTAAGGCTTAATTTGATAGCATTTCGGATTTTCAGCCAAGCAAATCTGTTTGTGAATATCCTCTGATATTCAGGGATTTTTTTGTTTGTTTGTCTTTGATCAAAGAAGACAGAAATGCCCACAAGCCAAAGTGTTTCAGAAGTCAGGTAGAAAAAATTACTGAGTTTGGCTATGATGCCTTAGACCACATTTTGGTTTTACATTTTTGTACCTGGAGTCCTTGATGTTTGGGTAGATGTATCTGACAGGACTTACCATGACCAGGAGTACATGTGCATAGTGTACCAGCTCCCCTTAAAAAGTTTGGAAAAAGTCAGATGGTAACGAAGTTCGAGCTCAGAGGAAGGCTTTGTACTCCCAGTACATGTATGTTGGTCAGGAAGCCTGTTCGAGAAGATTCCTTTGTGACTCTTTCCTGTAGGAGGAGGTGTTCCCTTCAGCGGATGAATAGAGACAGCTTGTCTTAATGGAGTGATTCGTAGTACAGAAAAAATCTCTCCAGTGTGACTTTACTCCTTCTCAGCAGAGGAATGATGACCTCTCCTTCTGAATTTCCAGGGCAAAAAAGGAGATTAGAAGGTGTTCTGTGTGTTTGATACTGTCTGCATCTGATAATGTTTCCTAGGACCACAATATTTTCTTTGTATTATCTGAGAAAACCAGGAGATCTGTCTAGGTATTAGAAAAGGAGAGAATGCTTCAGTAATTGCTCTGCTGCTTAGTGTCTAAGGGATTTTCTTAGGTTGCCTTTATCACCACCTTTCTGCCATGTCTTGGTGTAATTTGATATTTTTAAATTTTTTTTTTTGCTTGAACCTTGCAATTTCAGAGAGATAATTCAGTGAATTTGACGTGTTGTGATAGAAGCCAGGAGAAATGCTTTTTAAAAATAAAAAATCCAGTTAATTTTTCTTAGACTACAAATACAAAAAATGAACTAGTCACGTGATTGTCTATTGTTTTCAGTAGTCAGAGTTAATACTTTTCTGTGCCGTGACGCTGCATTTCAACCCAATCAAATCAAATTATGATTTAATAAGTTATTTTCAGATTTAACTATTCCATTGTTTTTTAATGCTAGGAACAGTTACAGGGAGACTTGCAATGTCACTGCAACATATTTTTTATTATATAATTGAAATGTGCTTCATTCTGAACTGTTTCAACATCACTTTTTTGTGGCAGAATTTACACAGCATGTAATTTTATCCTTATACTGCATTATCTATATTCTAGCTACTCACCCAATTAAGAGAAGTAAGAAAGAATACTGAGTCAATTAAATGAGCAAATTGACTGTTCTGAGGGTCTGTTTAACACGCTCTTTTACATCACAACCAACAACATTTATCTGATGGAGAATTTCTTTGATTCTGACAAAAATGACAGCCTGTTACACATCTATGCTGGAGATGTACAGTGCTTCGTCAAAATACTGTTGCAGTCGACCAACAAAACATTCCAGTCTTCTGTGGACAAAAGAGCTAGGAAATATACAAAAACGTCTTTATAAACCACAATTATCTCTTTGGAGTGCAAGGTAACTATTATTTTTTCGGTTTACAATATTTGAGGAAGAGAACAGTTTGAAAGTGTTAAACCACTTTACCACCACCCTGTGGTAAAGAAATGAGTAAAAAAAAAAATCTATAGAAAATTAGCATTATATATTGCAATAAAAGCATTAGGCAATATTTTATCAGCTTGTGACCAGTATCATAGAAACGACTCATTGATTAACAGTGTTCTGGGTAAATAAGCACACTTCAAAATTTTGTATCTCAGTGTTAAATGCACATGTAACTTTAAAATATGGTTTTAGTTTGGACTCCTGCCTCCATATTATTAGCATTTAAAACAAAAAAATAATTAGTCCCCCCATATTACTAGCATTTAAACCAAAAATCGAATTAGTAATTCTAATTTACTCATGTTAGTGTTAATTGGATTCCGTCACAAATATAAGTGATTTATCATCTATCATGGGTATAAAGCATTGGAAGGACAAATAATTATTTAAACAATTATGTCTATTTTTACTTCATTGGTTTGGTAACTTGGTATGCCTTTTATGAGCATCCTGAGTAAACTGTAGGTGGGTGAGAAATTAATTTCCTAAAATTACGTCTTTTCTCATGGTGGTAATAGAAAGTCAATATTTTACAGAGGCAAAGTTGATCTGCCACAGGTAAGTGTGTATTGTTGTATGGAAGATGCTAAATGTAATTCCAAAGTGGTAGTGTAAATAGTGACTATAAATACATTTATTAATCTAAACTCCAGAAAAGTCAGACAGGAAATATGAACTCAGTAATAGCCTGTCACTTTGAATGACATGATAAAGCAGGATTGAAAATGTATCAGTAAAATAAATCCATAGCTAAATATGCCTGGTAATATATAAATAGTGTTTTGGAAACAAGATCTGAATCTGTGCTTTAAATTATAAGTAAACCCCAACCTTCATCTAGGAAGGGGAAATGTTCTGTAATGAAGTGATCATTTGATAAATTTTTTTAGTTATTAAAAATCAAATTTAGTGCTTTGAAAGTATTTCCAGTTGGTGTGTTCCACATACTTGTACGATACAAGCATAGGACTAATGCTGAAGCAAGAGAGCAGATCTGGAAAAGAAGTAAGATGACAGAGATGTTTGCTATATAAGGCTTGCAAATGCCAGTGATTTTGCTTCCGACATCTTTGCAATATGTCCTTCTGCATTTCCATGTTGTTATTTAGAAATCTCTTAAAATCATTGTACAAGCAAAAAAGCTTTAGCTTCGTTTAGTTCAGCTTGCTTTACTGAATTGCAGTATTCACATCAACAACCAAACACACCATAAAACATGGCTGGAGAATTAAACCTGCATCATTCCTGCATCCATTTTAGCAAAGGATGATAATTAAGATGTTCAGAATGGCTGAAAGGCAAGAATCAAAATATTGCTTGACTACCTCTGGAGGGTGAATAATTACATTGCATTACAAATTGTGATTTCAAGTGAGAGATTGCTGCTTTCCCTTCATTATGGAATTTTTTGGTTTGAGTTTGGGAGGCTTAGTTCTGACACATCTCAGATTTTTCTTCTTTGGTAATCCTGTATTGATTCTTGTCTTCCAGCTACAAGGAACCAGGTGAGACTCCTGTCGGCATTTGCTTTTGTTACTGAAAGCTAGTAAAGTGATAGATTAAGTACCAGCAATCCTTTCCTCTCTTTCTTTCTTTAGTGCTGATTCCCATCACAGTCTGCATTTTCAAGCATGTGTGAGTGTGCCATTCACAACTTTGATTTGGGAAGCTGGTATTCTGGAGTTGGGGGAAGTTGCTTTGTCACCGTTTTCCTTACACTGAAGTTATTTCAATAGGAGTTGCTAGAATTAACTCTGCAGCTGCTTTGGGACTTCTGCCCATATGGGAAAGCATGCAGGAATGGTGTCCAAGATGTATGGGGCTGGCTGAAGAGAAGTAGAGCTCAGAGGGGAAAAAATCCCCTCTTAAGGAATTACAGAGTGAGAAATTACACTACCCAATTTTTTTTTTAGAGGAGTAAACCACACGCTTACAATCAAACCAAGCCAAGATCTTAGTCAGCAGATTTTAGTGATACCCTGGAGGTGGGGTTCTGGAGGTACTCTAAGGTGTAAGCAAGAAAGAAGATTTTTCTTCATTTTACTTTGCAATATTCTGATACTGCAAGCTTTCTGTTTTCATGCTTGCTTCTTCACTAGATGATAAACTCTGCTACACAGAATGGAGTAGTTTCTGTTCCTTTAGAACTTTGCATCACCTTAAGCCGAAGCTACTGCCGATCATACATTGTTAAAAAGTATACCTTTAGAGCTGTTAAATTTCATTAAGATATTTTGTTTGAGACTGTCAGTGTTTGGAATAAATGCTTTGAGAATTTCTGGATTTTGCCTATTATAATTTCAAGAATGTTTTAAAAATATAAGTTTTTAAGTTCAAGGTATGTACTTCACTTCTGCTTATGCACTTCAGAGTGGTGTTCTGTAATAGACATATTTCATAGTACTGCACCATATAAATATTCAGAAAAAGTAAGTATTTAAAATTACATCATTAAAATTTAATCTGAAAGCAATATTCCTTTTAAGTTATTGGCATGGCTTTTTGCAAGAAGTGGAGAGTGTTTCAGCAGCTAAAACCAGCAACCTCCCCTATGCCAATTACATGGTGCACCCTTAGATCATACTGTATGCAACACCAGCTTGGCACTTTGGCTACCAATGGCATACATATTTTAAAACAATTGTCCCGTTCTTCAAAAATTCACACAGCTCGCCGCTACTGTGCTGTACATGTGACCTGATTTCATGTTCTGCTTGCTTTTGTATGCTGTGGTCTTACAGCAAAGTAAGCAGCAACATTGGAGAAGAGAGAAAGAAAATTCCCATTGACAGTGTCTGTGCATAGAGCACTCTCCCATTTCCTGAGATGGTACCAGGCTTTTGGATAACACTGTTCTTCATTCTTTAATTGTCCAGCTATACGGACTGAGTTATTTTTATTCCCATCAGGGTGGACTGTAACACCCTTATTGGTAGAATGGAGATAATTCTATTTTTTTTTAAAGCATCTTGAAATCTGTCAACTGAAATAAAAGCCATTTGAAATAGTGAGTAGATCCTTCCTTCCTTCCTTCCTTCCTTCCTTCCTTCCTTCCTTCCTTCCTTCCTTCCGTCCGTCCGTCCTTCCTTCTCACTATGGTGAATTATCTATTATTATCTTGTAGTATGTGGTCCATCTGAATCTTCGTCTTCCCTTTGAGCACCTTGATGAATCTTGAAAGGAATAATTTCAACTCTTTAGAGCTCCTGAAATTTTAATAAGATTACTTGTACTGATAATATACTTCTCTCTCTCGTTAGAGTATATATTTCAGGTAAATTTGATTGCTTCTTTAAGCTACGTGCATCTTGAGAAATTATCTTAAAATAATTTGGATTTATTTTGCACTACCCTAAGCCAAATGATTTTTTTAAGCCTTAAGCATAGTGTGAGGCAACACAAATTGCAAGCCATAGTAGCTTTTTTTAGGTGTAGGTAATATTGAACCAAATCTTGGGTTGATTCTGATATCAGAAGATTGTAGTTAGAGCTGGAATTTTTTGGTTGCCTTTTAAAGTTAAAAACATGAAAAAGATGCTGAATGTAAAAACTATTTTCGATGAAGCAATAATGGCAAAATAGAAAAGCAGTAAAATGGAAAGTAAACCACTTTCCCACTGCCCTGCCCATTGAAGTGAAGACTTTCCAGCCTTCTGGTGTGCTATGGGATGTGCTGCTCTGAGCAGTGTTTCTCTCCCTTGTCGGTAACTGCATGGTGTATGGTGTGTGGTTTTTCTGGAGGACAGCTGGCTGTCTCAGCTACCAAAGAATGAAAAAGCTCTCAGAAAAATACAGCACATTAGACTAAATGCGTATTAACTTCATGCCATGTGAAGTTCGTGAAGTTTCTATCATTGAAGATAACCAAGAACCTGGTTGGACATGGTCCCAGGCGACCTGCTGTAGTAGACCATGCTTGGAGCAGGGTGGGGTTGGATGAGGGACCTCAAGCAGTCCTTCTGAAGCTCAAGGATGCTATGAAGTGATAAGTGATATAAGTGATTCTATAAAATTAAATTCAGCAGAATTCACCCAAATCAGGGCATGTCTGTATGTGTTAGTTTTCGTAGGTCTCTGTCTTTCTAAATGAGGAATTCTTTATGAAATTGTCAAAATAATTTCCTGGATTTTTATTTTGATTCAGTTTGAGTTCCTATATCATCAGGATAACAATATTTTAAGTGTTATAGTTCTGTGTAGTTATTTTAACATCCTCATTACTGTAATGCTTCAGTACCATGTATACAATGCTTCGTTTCTTGGGAACTTCCATTAATATCTCTTACAGCCCTGTTAAACAAGTATTGTACTTTGAATTCACACAATGCATAATCATTTTACTCAGCCAGATTCACATTCAGCCAGAGGTTCATAAACTGTTTTACTGTTGACTGGATGTCACAGTCAACAGTGTCAGAAGTGACAGACACCACCATTAGCAGTGGTCTTGACAGCAACTAATACTGTTGGAATGGGAAGTGATGTTTTCTGTGTCAGGCTGCTTGCCAGTCTGAAGTCATTAATGGTACTTGTACTCAGAACAGCTACTCTAATGGCCTTTGCTTAGGGTCTGCATTATGGTAAGTCCTATTGCTGTAATTCCAGTCCTCCTACCAGACCTCCTGACTGGCAGAACTTGGAACACAGTACAAATATAAATGTTGGCTTCAAATGTTAGTTTCTTTTTAAGATAAATGCTTTAATAATGCACACCATTTTTACTTTCATTATTACTCTTGTAGATTTTATTATATGAACCAAGCATATTTTAGGGGGACCTTAACTGCCCTTAGGAGCTTTCATCTTGTTGAAGTTATGGGAAATAAAGCACTTGCCACTTCTGAAACCACATGTATAGATAGATCTCTGTTTCTGCTTCTAATATAACATGACAGGCAATGCAAGGAAAAGTCAGCATCTGAAAACTCATAACTCTGCAAGTGGTTTGGGGTGAGATTCTTCTCATATATATTTTCTTGTCATCTGAACTGTCTTCTAGTCAGTGCTGTTAAAAAGTACTTTTGAGGGCTTGTATACCGAGAAAAGCATGTGTAATAAGTTGAATGGTAATCTTTTGTATCTTCCTTTTTCACCATTAACTGTTGAGAGACTGCAGGTGACTAGTTCTTTGTTTTTAGAAAACAAAATTATTTCAGAATAATTGAATCACTATTTCTCCCCCAAACAATAGGGCTTTAAGAAACTTCTGTGTATTAGCACTGACAGCTGCTATATTTATGTAGGTCATTTATTTGTGTCTTTACTTCTCCATCTCAAAAGGAGAAATGAAATAATTATATCATAGAAGGAGGGAACCTCCGCCAGGTGACTCCACTCAGAGTTGAGTCTTTGAGTGAAGGTACCCAACTTTCTTCAAGCTGAACAAACTAAGTGATAGCACAAACCTTCCAATTAGCTAAATTTATGTTTTACTAGACCAGACTCAGATAATCTAAAACAAGATAATTGTTGTAGGGGAAACTCTGGTCTGCTAGGTGAATCTTATTATTTGCGCCTATTAAAAAGGAGGAATTGGTCCAACTTCAAAATTTTCCTGAGCCATGCAAACCATGTAGTTTCCTCTCGTCTCCAGAACAGTGCCCTTCCTTCCAGTCTGTCAGTGGTTTGCCTTGAAAGTCTCCCTGGCAGCTTTTCAAATTCAGATTTCTTCAGTGCCCTCCCTTTCTGGTGGTCCATGGCAGGAGCTGCCAGTGCAGAGCAACTCTGAGGAGCAAAGCAGTCTCTTGTGTGGCCCCAGGGAAGTAGGCAGAGCAACGCAATAGGGTGGCCTTCCTCCTCTTCTTCACTTGCTTCCTTTCTGGGTTAAACGCATATAAGGTATGTACATGATAAACTGAAAACAAACTGAATAATTCTACCATCTGTTAGAAGCCATCAAAACAGAAGTAGGATAAAATATGAATTCATAATAGCTTTAAAAATATAGTGCAGTTTGGAGAGTAAGCAGGTGAATGTTTATGTAACACAGCTTGCCATGGGAAAACTAAGCCATGCATTTTTGATGTGTTAATGATTTTACAGCTTCTTAAATAGAATTGGAGAAATTTATCCAGATACCATTTCAAATAGTCACTGTCATCATAGAGCTAGGGAAGGCTCTGTAGGTGCCTTTCTTCCTGAATAGATGGACAAATACAACTTCTGTAAATTGCAGCATATAGGTATTGCTGCCCTCTTTTCTTTCATAAATTAGTGGGTTTAATTAATCTTTTTGTTTCTGGTCGAGTTGCTTCTCTTTTGGCTGACTTCACTCCCTGTAGGAGCCGTTCTGTCCAGTGGTGCAGAAAACCATGTCTGTGATAAGTAGCTTGATGAATCACGAACAGGGATAATTTATACAGAGAATTGTTCTTGTATTATACAGGATATGCAAATGAAATGGGTCATGGGACAAGGATTTGTGTAGTGGGACTTAGTACAGACTCACCTCTGAGACCTGGAAATCAAGCATGTGATCTACAGTGGTGGGGGAATACTGATCTTTTGGTTACGTGTTTACTTATGATAAGCTTGGCTATCATTTAGAAGGTTTCAAAGAGACTAAAGGTGTTTATGAGCAGTGTAGTAACCAAAGGGCTGGCTATTCACCAAAGTCATCTACATTCCTTTTTTAAAAATATTATTTTACGGGGAAATTATTTTTATTTTTCTCTGCAATTTGTGTGTGTGTAAAACGGCATATTGCAGAACTCTAAATTTCTTTGGATTGCTTCTGAACAAAACAGAAATTTTGGCAAAGGACAACTTCTAGAAGGTTTCCTTAGCTAAAATGTTAGGATAAATAGTGTCAATCCTGAGAGAATGACAAAAAAAATCTGTTCTTCAGGAGTGAAAACTGTTCTTCACAATATGGGAGTTTTCTGTGGGCTTTGCCTTTCAAGTGTGAGATGTTTCTGGAATTCAGGCCATGGTTTCACAGTAGGCAAGAACAGAATAAGGAGAATTCTTGATCTTAAGTCATTGCATTAATACAAATTAATGTGAAAATTGGTTCCTTTGTATTACAGCATAATTTCAGAATTGGTAGCTTATGGAACGTACTTACTAAATAATGTCTGTCTAGTTGAATAGATTTAATTGTGCTTCACTGAGAAGGATGTAACACCCTTTGAGGATTTCTTTCTTACCAATAACATTCGTATTTAGAAATATGTATATGTGCAAAAAAAATTTAAAGTAATATCCTAAACTGTTAACCTAAAATTAAGAATGTGAATGTGGAAAAAATTATTGATAAAATACATCAGATGGGCTATTTATTGCATTATGATAATTAAGAACATATTTTTAATGAATTAAAAACCATTTTGCAAAAACCAGGTGGTGCTAAAGTTGGAACTGAGTCAAGAGACGTCATACTTGCAAATGAGGGAAGCAGTGATAAGTAACACAATGTGCTGTTGGTAAGAGTTGTTGACCCAATCTACTCTGTGCTCTTCAAGTCATCCATTAGATCTTCAAACTACAGCATGTGTCTCTTACAAAGCATAAACTGTTTCTTGCTTGTTAACTGTTTGTTAATAAAGAATTAAGAGTCTAATAGGATAAGCTAGAATGATGCCCTTTCTCATGATTTCAAAGAAAAGCTATTTTAGTCTATTCAAACAGAAGGGATTTCTTTCTTGTCCTAATTGGAGGTGGTTTGTCCTAAATAGAGGGGTTTACAGATGTGTCAAAGCTGGCCTCCAGTTCTACCAGTTCCAGCAGTCAACTGGAAGAATGGACGCAAAGTTTGTGCACTCAGGTACATACGACAGGAGCACAGCCTTCTGCTGTGCATAGCACTCCTCTGTTTTCTGTTACATATTGGAGTACTTCCTGCTGCAGCGTACAGCAGAGTTGTCTTTTGAACTATTTTACAAAGAAAATGCCAGCCTATTAAGCAGTTGCCTTGCAATGAACAGTATAGAAAACAGAGTGTTGGTGTTAATAAATGTTGCCTGTCAGCCTCGGCAGTCCTATACTGTCAATTTTCTAGTAAACAGGAGCCCAATGTGAATGATACTTGGGTTATTTTCAGCTAACGCATTCAGCAAAGATAGTGAGTAGTTAGATAACCTTAGGGCATTTTTCATAAGTCTCTCCCAAGTAGTTAGTGTGTTCAGCAGTTGCATGTGTTCAGTGCTGTCTTTTAGTACACTGGGTGCTGGGTCCGGTACTGTTTAAGCTCTTCATCAATGAGCTGAACTGCAAGACAAAGTGAACCTTTAACATGTTCACAGATGACACAAAACTGGAAGGAACAGCTGATGCATGAGATGAGTGTGTTGCAATTAAGAAGGACCTGGACAGGCTGAAGAACTGGGCAGACAGAAATGTTAGGAAGTTCAACAAAGGAATATGCAAAGTCTTGCATCTGGAGAGTAATGACTATAGGCACTGCCTAGGGAATGAACATCTAGAAAGCAGTCTTCAAGAGGAGGACCTGGAGACTTCATCCTTGGAAACCTGCACTAACTGACCCTGCTTGAGCAGCAAGGTTGGACAAGAAGATCTCAGGATGTCCCTACCAACCAAAATGATTCTCCATGAGAACCAGACTTTTTACACATACTATTGAAGCAATGCATTCAAGAGACAGAGAAGTAACAGAGAATGGAACGGGGAGTATTGGATATTTTATCTTCATAAGCATTTTAAATTTCCCATTTGGTAAAATGGAAGCTTTGAAGATGACTTTCTTTCCTCTAACACATTCCTGGAATCTTTTGCCTGGGCCCGCTTGTATTTTCTGTCCATGGGTTTCTGGCAACTGCTAGTGCAGCCATCCTTTCTCCAGACCCAAGCATCAACTTTTCCTTGACAGGTGATTTCTTCTCATCTGATGATATCAGACTTGCTTGGCCTTTGGGTTTTGATGGGAGCTTCTAAATTCTGTTTATTTATTTGTTTATTTAACATCCTTTTTGATTCTAAACAGCTAAACAAAGTTTCTGTTATAAATTGGAAGGGCCAGTTGTAGTTCTCTCCTGACTTTCTAGATCAGATATTCTTTGCCTTCTGGTCCTGACTCTTTTCCTACTTTGTGATGGGAGACCTGGTAGAATTGAAGGAAGATATCTTTGGGCTGATGGAGGGAAGCGTAAAGAAAGTGAGTCTGGGACACAGTGATTTGAAAGACAAACTGACTTAGAAGAAGGGGAAATGAAATTAGTAGGATTCATTGGTGGAATACACAAGAGGGAGGAATACACGTTAGGCTAGTCAGTAGACTTAGGGAAGATATAGCAAGGTAGAGCTGTGGGATATTTGTATTTGCATAGCATTGGTATATGTAATTTTATGTGAGTTTTCTCTCAGACTTTGCAATGGTTTTCTAAAAGTACTACTAATAATAGGCAGGGAATCTTAAGAAAGTCATGATTTAAAAAAAATAAGTGGGAAGTGGAAACATTAAATAGAAAGTGGAAAAGCATAGCAGAATAAGCAATAGGGAAGAAATAGCACAACCGAAAATCAAAGGGATGATTGATGGAGGAAGAAGATGGCAGTAGTGGGATACGGTGTGAGAAAGAACTGGAAAAAAGCAGCTGCCGTCTCTATCTATGAAGGAATCATGTTGAAAACTGCTCAATTGCGTGCCAGTTATGTGATTGCAGTTCCTCACTGTAGATATTTTCTGAAAAAAATTGCCACTCCCAGCATTTTAGAAGGTGTTATGGAAGGCTGCTATGTTTTGAAAAACGAGTTAAAGAATAGCAGCAGTTTCCTGATTTATCTCAATTGACAAAGATTAGTCAGCTTTAAATGTGTGATCTAGGTGTGCTTATTACCTGAAAAAAATAATAGTCATTCATGAGTTCTTTTTTAATCATTTATTTGTGCTACAGTGTTCTCTTCCACCAGGGTGCTGAAACATACTGGTTTTCCCTGGGAAGAGACTGCCCTAGTGAGGTGAAAAAACTGGCTTTTTATATTTAAAAAAAAAAAAAAAAAAAAATCAAGTTTGTCAGCCTCACATTTAAGTTTTCAATCTCAATAGCATTTAAGTAACAATCTCAATAGCAAGGGGCTGGAGTTTAACTCTTTAATATGTAAAGTTACCTGGAGAAAGAGTAATGTTGTTTTTTCCAGAGGAACCACATTTAAGTTCAGTGCACTTTTTCTTTAAAAATATTCTTAATAATTGCTCATGGATATGCAGATCAATGTGAAGAATCTGTGTATTGATGTTAATTTCAAACGAGATTATTCCTTTTATTTTTCTTGCTTTTAGATGTGACGAATTGCCAAACTCTGTTATGTGTGTACTGATGTAATGAATATTTTTCTAGTTTCCAGGGAGTTTTCTTAGTGAGCTGATGTAGATCTTTGTTAATGGGAAAACATTTCAATCCTTGAGGAGAATTTAGCCTCTTACGACAGCCAGGTCTGGTGTGATGTAGTGCCACAAGTGTTGGCATCCACTTGTCTTTTCCATCACCAATTTATCTCATCGTCATGTATTTTCTCATCATCAGTTGATGATGATGTGTGATCAATAGTAGGACACTAAATTTTTCTGTGCAGAGTTGAGAAAAGTGAAAAATTGGTGGAACACTTCATTTTTAGCTGGTATTATTACTGAAAATATTTCGATGCCTTCAGAGAGAACATGCTCAAGAAAACAACATAAGTGGTATAATATTTATTTCCACTGGCATTGCTTCTATTTTTGGAAGCAGGTCTCATAGAACTCATTTTACAGGAAAAGAATACAAATTATTTCCCCACTCCTCACCACTGCTTCTCTGTAATTTTTTTCCTCTCTTCCCATCCTGCTTTTAAAATTAGACTTCTAAGAAGTCTTAAAAAGCAGCCACTGGGGGACATGTTCATTATATCTACTCCTCTTCTTGCTTATTGAGCCTTAAGTTACATGATTGAAGTTGGGACAGCAGTTGCAAGCAATTGAATTGATGAGTTGGAGGAAAAGCTAGCAGGTGAATTCAGCAGGGTGTTCTTTTTATGATGTAGTTCCTTGATTGCCAAGAAAACAGTGCATCATATTTTTTGCAGATAGTTGATCCAGGTAGTAACACGAGCTCCATCTCTAAGCCATTAATCTGTAGGAAATCTGCAACTGGAAGTGCATGGGGAGTGGAAGTGGGTGGATGATGCTTTGCTCCTTGGGAGTTTGGTTTACAGGCTAGGAAGGTGATGCAGGAGGTGAAGTTGGTAGTTTGATTATGTCTGTGGGATCAACTATTCAATTTTCATGAAATTATCAATTCTATAACACTTGGGAAATAAAATCCAAAAGAAACTCTTGTCTTCCAGGCTGCTTTTTGACCCATCATCCCACATAAATAATTCTGGATAGAATTAATAATGTAGATATTTGGTGTTTGAAAACAGAAGATGTATGCTGTGAATTAAAAAAATATGAAGGTAGTTATGTCAAAATAAGATGTTCACACAAGGGAAAATTTTGTTTCTTTCCAGAGGAAAGAGGAGGTGCTACTGTTTTATAAATAATAAAAGGTTCTGTTTGCCAGAAATAGTCTTATGTAAGTAGGCATAGCTATTCTGTGTAGAGAATCAGATAAAATTTTGGTTTTTAAGTTTCCCCATTGCTAGTAAAAGTGGCTTCACATCTTTCCAGTTTGGGTAGTTTTATGACATCAGACTCTAGGAATTTCTATTTATGTTTGCGTACACAATGAAATTAAAAAGCAATGAATGTATACAAGTAGCATCAGTGCCGCGATGAAATGCTCTTAAAATAAGTATGCACAAGTAGAAGTGTCTAGAGATATAAAATATTCAGAGGGTTGAATTAATGACCGAGAAAGACGGTTTGATGTTTTGGAAGTTTCTTTTTTAAAAAATAATCAATTATGTATTAATATAAAGCTGTTTGATTAGCTGTCGGCAGTGGGTGTTGTCACTGTGCCGGTCAGGGAAGAGTTGGCGTGAGGCGGCTGCGCTCCAGCCTGAGGCCAGACTGGCCTATCCCAGGCTGGGGCACAGGATGGCAGCTCCTCGGGGTGCATGGTCACTCAGAGGCATGGGAAAGGCACGTCCTGCTGCTCTGCAACCCAGGGGGCTCTCCTGGGATTGTGGTGTAGGCAGCCCCGACTGGCTGGTGCCCTGGCTGGTGCCAGGATTTCTCTGGGCTGACTGCGGGAGGTGTTTTCCTGCTAGCCTAAAGCCAGTGCCTCTCCTGACTCCTCCTTCACAGTGACCTCTGAAATGCATGGCGAGAGTAAAGATGGAATTGTGTGGTGTCATTTAGAAGTAGCTTCTAGTAGGCAAAATTTTTTAAAGTAGATTTTGGAGGAAGTAGAAATCATTACTCGTCAAAAATGAGCTGTAATAGAAGATGTTCTGACATTCATTTCAAAATGCTTTTTAAGGACTTTTTCTGCAACTTTATATGAAACCCCATCTCTCCCCAAGTTCATTGTATAATAATACCTTAGCCAAAAGAAAGCTTCCATGTGTTTCTCTGTGTGTGTGTGTGTATATATATATAGCTAGTTAATGGTCTGTGTAAATAAGGATTGTACTTCTTGTCTAAATGATCCATCTTGCTGATACTGCTGTGGAGCCTTATCCATTGTTATCAGAGCTGAGCTTTGGAGGCTGGATGCTCATTTTGGTGAAATCTCATCTGCCTTTTTTTTAATACATTTTTTCTCCTTCTGGCAGAACCCAGATCACACTTACCGGTTTCAGTCAAAAAATCACAAAATCAGTGTTAATGTGCATTTCTCTCACATGAATCTGTAAATGGTTTCCCTTTTCCTTGATTTCTGTGTTTAAGACCAGTCCCAGAGAATGGCCTAAATATAGGTGTAAAGGTCATAGAGTTCTGGATTAGCAAATGTCATTAAAGCACTGTAGCGGGTTGAGTTCGAAACCGGGCAGAAACACCAATTTAGTGTAGTGGTTTTGGTTCAAAATATTCATTACTTACTTATTTTCCTTCTGTGAGATAAGAATTAGGAGAAAGCAAAGCAGGCAGAAACCTTAAACAGTTGCAGTACAATGAAAGAGTTTTATTACTAATAGAATTAAAAGTAAAGAGAAATAACAAGAAATTAAAGCAAATCCCCGCCCCCCCTTTCCAGCACTTCTCTCCTTTTACCCAGCTCACACAAAGGATGACAGAACATGGGATGTTAGTCAGTGTTCCAGTTCTTGAAAAGTCTCTCTCTCATGCTTAAGGAAAAAAGGGTTTTCTCCAGTTGCACGTGGTTCCCAAACTGCCACCAACAGCAGACCCACCCGGAAACAATCAATCTGCTGTGGTATTAAGCATCTCTTCCATGAAAAATCTCACAGTTCCTTCACACTGCAAAACATGGGCCATCACATGGGGTTATTCATCTTTTTAAGGATAAGTTATTTTGGCCTTCACACAAAGGCTTTCTTCGCCACAAGTCTCTAAAAGCCTCTCACTGCTTCTATATAGCCTGGCATAGGCACTCTTCATAATCTTCACAGGCCACACGAGGATTCTCCATCCCCCCATGTTCTTCAAATGGATTAGAGAGACAAACAGTTTGTGGTATTACAGTTTCTTACCACGGCATGCAAGAAGGTTTTTTAAGCTGCGCGCCACAATCGCGGCACCGCCCTCTTTTCTCCCGTCGCCATTTCCAGCTCCGTCCCACGTGACTCACTTCTCTTTCTCCCTGACTCTGGAGCCGCCATGTTGAAGGGTGTTCTTGTTCAGGCTTTACGGTGGGGAAAGCCTCGCTCCCTCTGTGCTGCTGGCTGTGTGGTGTCCTCTTCAGTTCAGCACAAAGTGTGCTGGCTGCAGACAGGAGGCTCTGCCGGCTCCCGTTGGCTCCGCCGGCTCCGCATGGAGAGGAGAAGGACCCGCCTGTCCCCAGAAGCTGCGCTGGATGGGTTTAGCTGTGGCAGTCCATGGCTGGTTTTAGCTGTGAGCAGTCCATGGCTGGTTTGAGCTGCCTGCAGCTCTGGGACAGTTCCCCCCAGCAACCCAGGGTCCGTGTCGCAGCATTGGGAAAGGGGGAAAGGGGCAGTGGCCCCGGCCCGGCGGGGCCTGGAGGCTCGGAGCTCATCCCACCATCCAGCAGGCGAACTCGGACAAAAGGCAATTCCCGCCTTTCCGTGCGGTTTAAATATATAAATTGTGAGAAGCGTCATTAGTCTAAAAGACTGTCCATCAACTCAGGTTCAACCCACTACAAGCACCTCTGAGGTTTTAATCTTTCTGGGATGTATATGTAAAATAAAAGTGTGAATTTTCTGGATTATGTTTTTAAGCTTTAAAAGGGATTGTTTCTTTAGTTTAAATTTTCTCCATGGAAGCTGCCATTTTATTGATGCCATTTAGCAGAGGGCCCAGATTACAGGAGCATGCTGAGAAGTTTTTTGTAGAGAACACTGAAAATCAGAACATTCTAAGTTGTAAAACATCCCGCTGACTTTATTTTCTAGTAAAATATTTAAAGGTTTCAGTATTAACCAAACTAGGTACCAAGTTAATACCATGGAGCTTCAGTCTTCCAGCTTTTTACTAAGACTACATACATGCTATCTTACACAGATTGTTCAAAGCTAGCAGGATGGTTTTGATCAATCACCACTTCAAATCAGTGTTTTTTGGTACTGGCTTTTATATGATGTGATAGTATCACTGAATAATCTGACACAGTATTTTCGGAGTATGTGTGATATCGACTCCTTTTATTTGGGTAGCAGCTACTCAGGCTAGTGAAGAAACAGAGGATTTAAGCTTTGTCTTATCTCTAACAATATCATGGTATTTTTGTGTTAAGATTCTTTTTTTACTACTGCTGTCCCACAGATGGTGCAGGCACTGACCACATGCCTCTCCAGCCTTTTTCATCATGGAGTTGAGAAAACATTTACAACCCCTACTGATCATTAGGCTGATCAAATACATTGAAATTTATTTGGTATTCTGCGGTGGATGTGTATTGCCCTGCTGACCTTAAGCTAACTTCTTCTGTATAATGAAGGCATGTAGTTATCCTTCAGAACTATGGTCTTGGTGTCAAGTGTCCAGTACATAAAGTCGAGGACAGAACCTCTCTCTTCAACATGTTAGAGGAAAATGGTGAAAATGGACATACTGCAAGGACTGCCTACAGTAGGATATTTGGAAGCCTGTCCTGAAAGTGAGGAAAGATAAAGTCAGACCTTAAGGTTTTCCAACAGTACTGGTCTCTTCATTCATGGTTCAGCCCATTTTCTCTGTGTTCTCTTCCCTCTCTCCTCACACTCAATTTTTATTAGAATCAGATGTTTTCAGCAGTCACAACTTAAAATCTTTAGGTTTTTTGATTGATACATACCAGTCTGGCATTTCTTTTTTAGTTGAAGATTTGCATCTGCCAGACATCCCAGGGTACTCATTTTGTGACTTCCCAAAACAACTCAGGGGAAAAGGTGCTTTCCTTGAAATTCTTACATGCTGTACTGAAGGGGAAATGTCAGTCTAAAGATGCCCCTTAGGTCTGTCTCAGCAACTGATTATGAGTTAATAAAATCCTAGTTCAGGAAAACTGTTGCAGTGACCCAAAAAGCAGCTCTCCTGGTGTAGTGATGGTGCCTGACACTCAGACAAAGAGGTGTGAAAAAACAGCAGGTGAACTGCTCAACATTTCTCCAGGATTTCTATCCTGAAGACATCTGCAGGGTTTCTGCTTCTTCTTTTCTCTTTCCTGACAAGTCTTAGGAAGTGGGATCAGAAGAAAATAAACTCCACTCATTTGTAGGGATGTTGTGAATCTGAATTTAAGCTAAAGAAAAGTTATGTGATTATCAAATAATATATAAATTACACAGTTGTTTGAAATTGTAAAAATCAGGTAGTATGATTTAAACTATTGCTAAGTATTTTGACAGCAGTGGGTAAGGGAAAAAAAAAGAAGGCCTGCTTTAATAATCACAATCATGTTAGCTGAAATGCATTTTTGGTTCATTAATGTGAAAACATGATTATCTGCTGAAAAGTAAGTGGGAAACTTGGCACAAAATATGTTATATTCTATATTCTTATATATTATATAAGAATATTATATGTTTCTTGGTTATTAATTTTTAAGATTCAGTTCGTAGTTCTGATTCAGGAGAGTGATGTGGAAAAAAATGGGATGTAGAGAAAATGACAGAAATTTTAAAGGTAACTTCAGGAAATGGACTTTGTGGAGCAATCTCATGAATATTCTCTTGACCTTTTTGATGAATTTTGATTTCTTAGATTAATTTTATAGGGTGTATAATAATTTTAGTCAGTCTAGTAAAAATATTTTTTTTAGTTTGAGAAAGGGAGAACTCTCTTCAAGTACTGTGTTTCTTTGGCTCATTTCTTAGCTGCTAAATGCTTCCTCTCTGGGTACAACCTTTCAAAGATCAGCAAAGAAAATACTAATAAGCCATGAGACTGTTGCTGCCAGTCTAATGTAATTCCCTTTGTAGTGAAGGCAGAACAGAAGCAGAAAACTGCAGCCAATTCTCCACAGGATGGAGGGAATGCCTATATCCTGGCTTCAGTAAAATGGAAAAAATGATGGAATGGAATTAACTGATTATCTGACAAAAGTAGCATATCTTACTGAAATTCCATTACGTGAAAGTACACAGGAACTTGATCACAGTGGAGAGACTGGGCATGGAGCGTTCTCTGAATATGCAAAAGTGCAAGCAGCTAAGTTAGCCAGAATATGCATGTATGGATAAAGAACAAAGAGCATTCTGCACACACAGACATGGATTGACCAGATCTGAGCCACTGGAAGATGTCTTGCTGCTATGCATTAACAGAAAATATCTTTAAACCCAGCTTATCCAACTTCACAGGGATGGCTTTGGCATTGGAGAAAACTTGTTTGACAACAAATGTAATCCGTCAAACTGAAAGGGATCTTGTTTAGATGAGAGGGACAATCGTTTTCCTTGGTCCAAGTGGGCTTTTCAAATGCTGTTGGTTGATGAAATGTTAATCTATATGCTAATTTTATCAGTAGGATCTTAAAGGCTCTAGTGGCGTGTGACTGTGTCAGTTTCTGGACCCCAGGTCAGATACAATCTGTGCAAAGTATGGAATTGACCTGAAATTTTGCTAGATATAGAACATGTTTTAGAAATCATCTAAGGAATTTTTTTGCAGTGGTTCCTACAAATCTTGGTACAGACGCAGCTAAGGTTATGGAGGAAGCCTGTAAATGTAACAAGATTTCTTTTTGTCATCTGGCAGTCAGGAGTGATCCCTGATGACTGGAAAAACCTAAGTGTTGCACCTATGTTGAAGAAGAACAACACCTATAGGGTTGTTGGTCTCTCCACAGTATCAGGGAAGATTATGGAACAAATTATTTTAGAACCCATTTCCGAGCACATGAAAGACAAGAAGATGTTGAGAATAGCTAGGAGGGCTTTACTAATGACAAATCATGCCTGACCGACATAATTGCTTCCTACAAATAATTGGCTCTGTAAACAAGAGAAATGCAGTGAATGCTGCTTGAAATGTACTTCAGCAAGTTCTCCAGAAAAGTCTTCAGTAGTATCCTGATAGACGGCTTAAGGACTGGTGAGTGCTGGTTGGATTGCTACATTCCAAGGTTGGTGGTCCACATCCAAAATACAATTGGCAACTGGCTACTAGTGCTATCCCTGAGGAACTGCTGCTGGGGAACAATGCTGTTTGATGGAAAGTCTCTCATTACTACAGACTTACCTGGCAATCACTGGACTCTTGGCTGAGCTTGGCTACCATCACCAAACCTGTTTTGATCTCCATGTTTGGGCTTGGGGACTTGTGGCAGTTAAGTAAAACCTTATAAAATGAAGGCCTTGTTGCCTTTGTAAAATTATGGCTCAGGCCTGTTAGTTCAGCTAGAGAAGGACTGTGAGAAAAGTCTGTGAGAAGGAAAACAATTAGTTTTTACCCATGAAAATGTAGTATCAACAGAAGCATGAAAGTTAAGCAATAGAAGGAGAAAAACAGCACCATATCCGCACCTGTTATTATTCTGAATGCTTGAATGCTTATGCTATAGGTAGTCAATGGTAGTGTATTTTGGTTAATAATAGACAATGAGTCTATTGTAGTAGTTTAGCAGCCAATGAATCTGTAACAAAAATGATAATGTACAAAAGATGTATAAAAGAGGCTGCTTTGTTTAATAAATGGCTTTTTGGCCCTTGAAAGAGGCACTGTCTGTGTGTGTCGTGACCGCCCCAACAGCGACAGGGGCTGGCTGCCTTGTCACCGAGGCTGCCTGGTTGTCTTGCTCAGTGGCTGGCTCCCCTTGCTTTGCAGAGGTACTCTTGCTGCTCGCAGAGAATAGTGCATCTTCCAAAACCATGCTGTTCTGAGCAGGGTGTTGGACTAGATGAAGCCCAGAGACCCCTTCCACCCTACATGTTTTTTTTATTCTGTGAAATGTGGCTGTGCTCCAGCTGGCCTTTCTTACAGCAGTCACAGTGCTTTAAATCATGTTGACTGCTTTGAGAGGCCTTAGTTTTTGGTATTTAGTTATTTTTTGTTAAAATAGATATAGGTTATCAGGCAGCCATCTGTTGAGATTAAATGAACAAGGTGAACTTCATTCTACTTTCTCTCATAATGAGATGTAGACAAAGAGAGGGGGCAGATGGCTGGGGCTCTTCCGCGGATTTCAATGGAGATGCCTAGAGGTCTTCTGAAGGGGCAACCTTCCACTCTGCCAGAGCTGCAAGGACAACAGTCTGCAAACTGTGGTGAGCAGGCATGTCTGTCATGATCACTGCTTGTCTCGGTACAGCTTCATTTCCACAACACCTGTGTCCTGGCGTGGCAGACAAACAAGTGAGGTTTGCCGTCCATCTTACGCCTTGTGATGGGGTGATGGTTGTGCAGCTGCCCCGAGAGATTAGCTGCCAACAGGGGAGGCTCAGTGTGTTTCTGTTCAGCTATTAACTGTGCTTCACAGTGGGAGAGGGTGAGAACGAGTGTGTGCTGCATAGCCTGCTTCCAACGCCTTGGTCTCCCTTACAGCAGCTCAGAGAAAAGGTGCTTGCAGCCAAGTAGGCGTTTCCCCTAATACCAAACCCATGTGATGTGTGCTTGGCACAGCAAGTCTGGGGTTGCTCCTGGAAGCCAGGCATACTCCGAGTGAAAGTGACTGTGACACCTTTGCACCCGGCTAGCTCTGCAACTGGGGGACTGGGGCAGGAACCTCTGCTCTCTCCTCCTGGAGCTGGTTCCACTGGCTTGTGGTGGAAATGAAAACAGATGTGGCAAGAAAAAATGATCAGATGCTTTTAGCTGTTTTACTGCTGGCACTAGGATGCCAGGCAGGGTAGAATCATTCCGCATTTTGCTGTGTTACCTTAATTCTGCTCCTACACAGTGCTAATTATAATCCTGATATGATCTAATTAAAAAAAAAGAAAAACAACCACCACTCCTTACACTGCCTGATTGATTCTAAAGCCATGAAACAGTGAAAGCTGAGCAGGCTTAGCAACTCTGGAGGATCCCTGCTGCAAACTCTGACACATACTTCGTGAATCCTGGGTGGAGAATATCTAAGAATAAACTGGGTTGGTAATTATGAATATTGTCAGTAAAATCTCAAAAAGTATGATTTCCAGATAATTTATATGAATAAGTAGATGTGCATGTGATGGTCTGTACACAAATAAGCAGCTGCAGGTATTTTTGGGGGAAGATGACTGTGCAGCCATTTTTGTATTTGAAGCTGTTCTGAGTAGGGAGTCACTTCATTTGTACTACGGTTTGTAATTCCAACTCTGCCACTAAAACCCAGTGTGATTTTAATGGTTTTTAATCTACATTTGAATATTGCATGCTTATTTGTTTTCTCCAGAGATTTGCTATTGATTGAATTCTTAAATGGTGTCCCTGCTGGCAGAATTGCTTCCTACTAGTTAGCATCTGTCTGCAGATCAGGGGCTCTGGGTTCATATCCTTGCTTTCACTGACACAAATAGGCTAGCTTAGCACATCTTTCTTTTTTTGTCTCTCTGTCTTTATTTGTAGTTCTCCACCTCCGTAAATCCTTCTGTCTTTTCTCTTTCTTCTTTTCCTCTTAACTTCTCACATAGTGAAGCTAACAGAGGAGGGTGTGTGGGATGAGGAGTAGAAAAGGGGGAGAGAAAGTGAGAGGGAGAGTGAGGGAGACAAAAGGGAGAATGTGAGAGGTGAGGAGGAGGTGGTAATGAAGGTGGAAATAGAACAAAGAAGGAGGGGGAGCGGGTGAGTGGAAGGGGGAATTAAATAAGGAGGGCATGAGAGGGGGAGAGACTCCACTTCTATATTTTGAGACCGAAGATAGGGCAGTCATTTTTTTTCCTGCTTACAGGAGGAATAATTAGAGCAAATGTTGGTCCTGAACCTCTTCTGTGAGGCAGTTAATTTTCCAAAGCCCTGAATGTATCACTGTACTTTATTCTTACCTGCATATGTACAAATAGCCTGTAGTATTAAATGCGTCTGCTCACTGGTCAATGTGGGGAAGTGGCGCCAGGGATGTTTACTCTCCCAGTTGTTGTATGGGCAATTTCTTTGACATAAAGATCCAGTCTTAGCCAAATGAATCTAAAAGAATGTTTGTGTTCTAGTTACCTATCCATGGATCTGCTCTTATTAGCTGAGATTTATTCTGGAGATTCTTTAAATCATTCCCTGCTGGAAGTGAGTTTTGTGGCCAGCACAGAATAGCTGGAAACATAACTTCCCTGCTCATCTACTGTCTTACATAGTCCACCTTTTCCTTTAATTTGTGAGTATTTTCCACACTGTCCCTTTCTCTGGTATGAAAAAGTTGAAGGAAACCCATTTCCCCCACCAAGACTCTAGAGATGATGGATGGCTTTTCACAGACTGTTCTTTCTCTGTTTAAGACCAAATCTTTTTGGTCTTTTGGTCAGGAAGGCCTAGCACTGTTAACTGTGGCTGTGAAGAAGGATAGAGATGGCAGGCAGTAACTTGCAGAGTGGTTGTGTCCATCATTGCTGAGACATCTTCATGCATTTTCCATTTCTTTGTGCTGTATTGTGCAGCAACAGGGACATTCAGCTCATCATTTACTGCTGATGTTCTGCCCATTAATAGAAACTGTTGATTTCATTTGCTTGTAGTGAGGAGTTACTGAATATATGCACCAAATGGTTATTCACCACCAGCCTTCCCCATGCACCTTTATGGTGCTGAGCAATTACAAATCAAAATGGAAAGTGTGCTTTGGTGCTTTGCTTTTCTGTACTTGCAGTGATGTCTGGGGAATGTCTGCAATGGAGAAATTCCATGTTGAGGTAATTCTAGAAATCCTATTCACATTAGAAATCCCCAAACTGTGCTTTATTTTAAAATGTTTTAATGAGCCACCATATTCAGTGCATTAATCTGTCAAAGAGAAGTGCATGGGAATACATTTCAAATCCCGGAGTCGAATTGAGGGAATGTGTTAGAGATGACATCCTAAGTTTTTGTGATGGAAGGTATGGGTTTGTTCCCTCATACCTTTCTTTGTATTAACATGCAGTGGGAAGCCATTGTGGACTTTATTGTGGTATAATAAGAATGAAAGAAAATCTTAAATAGGGGAATAATTGTGATATTCTTCAGCAACCATATCTTTATTTTATGCTTCTGTAGTGGGTTGGCCTTCTTTGTGAGTCAGGCACCCACCAAAGCCTCCCTATCACTCCCCTCTGCATCTGAATAGTGGAGGGAAAATATAATGAAGGGTTTATGGGTCGAGATAAGGACCAGAAGAAATCACTCACCAAATACCATCATGGGCAAAAGAGGCTCTAATTGGAGATATTAATTGAATTTATTACTAACAAAATCAGAACAGGATAATGAGAAGTAAAATAAGACCTTCAAAACACCTTTGTCCACCCATCCCTCCTTTCCATCTCTACCTCCTCCCCCAGCAGTGCAGGGAGACATGGAATAGGGGTTATGGTCAGTTCACCACAGGTTGTTCCTGCTGCTGCTCAGGGAGAGGAGTCCTTCCCCTGCTCCAGCGTGGGGTCTTTCCCATGGGAGACAGTCCTCCACAGACTGCTCCAATGTGGGTCACTCTTCCACAGGGTGCAGTTCTTCAGGCACCGCCTCCTCCAGTGTGCTTTCCCCATGGGGTCACAAGTCCTACCAGGAAACCTTCTCCAGTGTGGTCTCCTCTCTCCATAGGTATGCAGGTCTCAGCCAAGATCCTGCTCCAAGTCCTCCCATGGGTTCACAGCCTCCTTTCAGGCATCCACCTGCTCCAGTGTGGGTCTCCTCCACAGGCAGCAGGTGGATCTCTGCATCCCCTTGGGCCTGCCTGGGGGGCAGGGGCACAGCTGCCTCACCATGGTCTGCACCATGGGCTCCAGACGAATCCAAGCTCCAGTGCTTGGAGCACCTCCTGCTCCTCCTTCTCCACTGAGCTTGGTGTCTGCAGAGCTGTTCCTCTCACAGGTTCTCAACCTACTCTTCTCTGCAATTACAGCTGTGCAATACTTTTTTTATTAAGTATGTTATCACAGAGGTGTTACCACCATTTCTGATTGGCCCAGCTTTGGCCAGCAGCACATCTGTCTTAGATCCAGCTGGAATTGGCTCTGCCAGACAGGTAGGAAGCTTCTAGCAGCTTCTCACTGAAAGCCATCCCTGTAGCACTCCCCCCCCCCCAACAAACCTAGACATGGAAACCCAATACAACCTCTTTGGAAGATACTGCTGCAAAAGAGACTTGTGGACTACCTCTAGTATTTTCCCTTCATGAATAGAAGTACAGGACTGGGAAGAGACTTGAATGAAATGCATGCCCCTCATTTAATCCATTATGTTTCCAAACTAATCTAGTTTCATCTTCCTTTCTTTTAATGTTATTCTTTCTTTGAACCACTTGCCACAGTGTTTTTTTCTGTAGTAATCATACATTGTCAACTACAGGTTCTTTCAGGGTGTGGACTGTGTGTGGGTAATGGCATCTTTTTGGTTTCTGACTTTATGTTTCTTGGTAGTAACTTGTAACATTGTAATCCTGTGGTGTGTTCAGAGTGGAATTTCAGTTAAAATATATCACATGCTAGACAGTATTGAATAGGTGAAAAGGTCCTCTCTGAATATTTACAATGAAGAAAAGCAAGTGAAAGGATAAAAGGTCTGTTTTGAAGTTACAATTTTAGGCAATAATATTAAGAAGAGAGAGTTTTTAAAAGAAAAGCTCTGTGAGAGAATGAAAAAAACCCAAATATTGCTCTTTTAAACTTCATTAATATTCTTTATTATTCTTTAATAATAATGAAAGTTTGGGAAAGGCAGAGGATTTGCCTGATCCTGTAGGTCTCATCCTGATGGGTTGTATGACTCTTGATAGTATGAAGATGAGAAATAGAATACTGAGTAAAGCAGCAGGACCCACAAAAAGAAAAGATGAATGTATGCATAAGAAACATGCATCAAAGACCAAAAAAGTGTTCAGGTGTCTTAGTTCAACTTCTACTAAGTAGGTATTGCTTCACCAAAATTCTGGGCGCCTGTTCTTGGAATTCCACTTATATGCATATGGTAATATATACATCTAATTCCTCATATAATGGATGGAGAAGAGAATTTCAGAAAATGACTGACTCTGATACCTTCCTCTTTTAATTAACTGTTAAGGAAGATAGGCACTTTTAGGTTTATTCTTGGTATATTATTTTTAGGTATATTCTTGTACAGTAAAAGAAATTAAATCATATTTAGTTCAAAAAATTCTGAGACAAGTCTAGGCATTGTCAGTCTCCAAGTAGAAAGAAAGAACATATTATTTTAAAAAATTAGAAGAAAATTAGTAACTTCATAAAAATGGCTGCATTTAGGTGATTAATGCAGCACATAAAAACCCCCCCTCCTTATATTTTTGAGTTTTGGTACCTTGCTTACTGCATTTTTCTCGTCCACTCTGCTGCAGGAGTTACCTGCTTTTAAACTCTATTTAGCTGATCACGTGCAGCCTCTTACCTCATCTTAGATGAGACTCCTACATACATTTCTGTTTGGTTTCTTTTACCTTTAAATTAGTACAAATTCTTTACTGCGAACTAAGTTCTAAGGAATAAAACCTCACTCACCAACTCTCTTGTGTCCACCTTTTCACCTCCCACTCCATCCAGTGCAACAGTCAGTTTTGTATGTACCTCTTGTTCTTCTTGTACCGACAAGACACAAATTGTATTAGTGTGACTCAGCAGCAAACCCAAAACCTACTATTCTTACCATCCTCCCCTTGACTGTGAGCAGACCTGCCACCTCTTCACTCCCAGCTTTTAATATACTTAGCTGTATGGTTAAGCATGAAGATGCTAGCTGTGTGCTGGGCTGTGGATTCCTTGATTTAGTTGTGCTGGAGAAATAATTAAGGATAGTGGTAACACCATCCATTCTCAAGTAGCATTCTTGGTTTTGGCTTTGGATCCTGTGAACTTGAGGAAACTACTGTAATTTCAAATCCCTAGCATATGCTACCATAGTGAAAACGCATGGGATGAAAGATCTTGAAAAACAAAATTCATGTGCATTTTTAATTCAGGAAATTGTGAGATCCCTGTTTTTCTTCTCATCTGAACCAGGTATTTTGTTAGTTTTGACATATTTGCTTACTTTTACTTTTCTGGTATCCCAAGACGAGACTTTGTTCATCTGCAGATTGAGGATGTACATATATGTAAGACCTCAAATGAGGGAACAGTGAAGCATTGATACCAAGAGAGGAATGTGTAATTGTCTGGTTTGTACAAATACAGCCATATCTGATGGTTTTACTCCTTTATGTGATCAAGTGCATGAACTGTGTTGAACATACATATGTTCTATACATACTTTGCATGGAATTTTCACATACAACATCCTAAGAGACATTGTAAGCACATGGAATTTATGAAGTAGAAAGTGGCAGACATGTTTTTATTTCATTAGCTCAATATATGAAACATATTAGACTGAAGAATTATTTCAGCATGGGTAAACTACAGTCCTTTAGTATTAAGCATTACTATCAAATTTGAAGGATGGCATGATACATGATTGTTATTAAAGCACAACCAGAAAGATAATATTTAGATTGAGTATGAGTTTGTGCCTTATAAATGGAATTTAGCTTATTTCAGAATAATAACACAAATTTGATAACAGACACTGTTTAGGTTGCAGTTGCACAAATGCTGTTACTGTGGTTCTTTATTTCTGAAGTGTGGAAGAGATTTTTTGAAAGTGCTCATACAATTTAATTGTCCAAACTACACAACCTGCTGTGCTCTTCCTTTGCAAAAGATGAGATATTGTTTTCTTTGTGGTTTTTTTTTGTTTTTTGTTTTTTGTTTTTTGTTTTTTTTTTTTGTGGTTTTTGTTTGTTTGCTTGTTTGTTTTTGTTTTGTTTGGTTTTTGGTTTATTTTTGTGGATGGGAGAAAGAGGTAGATGTGTCTATATATGCATGGGAGAGGTGCGGCCAGGGCAATCAAAAGCAGATTTCTGCTTTAGTGTAAGGGAATCACACTATAGACTCCATTGACTGTAACTAGGGGCAGGACTCAGCTGCCTGACTGTGGGAATGTAGTGCATCCATTTGAGATGCTATTTGGGCCTTTTTTTTTGGGAACATCTGTATTGAAGGGGCCTGCGGTTTTAACGTGCTGAGTTAAGCAGCTATTGTTTAGTTTGTTTATACAGTCACCAATCTCTAAAAAAACTAATTTAAATGACTGTGTCTCTGAAGAATCTAGTACGTTGCAGACTTTGCTGCACTGTCAGATCTAGAAACAGAAAATTTCTTACTTATTAATCCTCTTAACTTCATAATTTCAGCTAATGGATAAGGAATGAAGTAAAATAAATAGAGCGATATTGGCTTGCCATAGTGGAAGCCTGCTAGTGCAGCTAATATTTTCCAAATAGAGAAGAACATTGAATAGCAGAGCAGTATATTTACAAGATTCTGAAAGTGCTAAAAATGGGTAAGTGACAAAAGGTGTCTGACACTGTACTTTAACTTTTTTGCTTTTTTGCTAGAGGAGTATTTTTATTGTCATCTACTCCCTCTTTGTTTTCAGCCTCTGCAAAGATTTAATCTGGAAATTTTATCTTTCGTCTCTCAAACTCTTGTCACTCTAAATCTCTCTTGTTGTGTGAATCCATATTTGCTCTCCTTACAAATAAAATGCAAATCATATCCTTGCCAGAGCTAAACACTTACCTAAGTAAAATCAGAATAAATACTTGAAGGTTAATGCTGAGATTCACTTTAAGGAAATCACAGAATGCCACATTATTGTTTGGACATCTAAAACTTTATATAAAAATGTCACAATTTCATCTCATAGAAATATCGTTTTCCTGAATTAGGTTTTTAGATGTTTTTTGTAGTGGTTGTTTCAAGTCATAGAAGATGGCACGAATAATTGAACAGCAGATATTTAGGGTTTTATTTCTTTATGGTAACATGTTGGATTTTGTAGGAGTTGAATGTGTGTGAGTTAAGATGAAGGATGGAGCCTGTTGGAGAACACCTCCAACAGTGGCACGGTGATCCCTGCCAGGCATATGGAAGGTTTGCCGGCGATGCTGGGCGCGACAGCGGAGCTGACGAGGGGCCGCAGCCTCTCCACTGCTGGAGAGCGCGCGAGGGGAAGCGGAAGAGCTATTCATAGCCTGGCAGTGATGACACCACGAGCAATAAACAAGAGTGTTCCACTTCAGTCAAGAATTCAAAAGCCTTTTCATGAACTTAATTAAGAACTTTTCTGACAGCGGGGACATACTAATTGTCTGTTGCAACCTCTAAGAAGGAAATCAAAGGAACTCTGATGAAATTCAGGATTTGCAAGCAATTGACTTTTCTACCTGCCAACATCTGAAAGCTAAACTAGGAAGTAGGGTGAAGGAGGGATTTCAGAATTGTTTCTAAGGAATTTCCCAGCTGAAGACTTTGGGATTTAGCTAAGGAACATTAGTAGAAGAAAATAAGGATAGAACACAGTGAAGCATTTTGCTGCAATTAATGGACGTAATTTTTTTGTGAAAGTAAGATAAGTCTTAGTTGTTTAAATTCTACCATGATTCACATTACCTAGTGTTTTTGAGAGGAGGGGAGGGTAGAATAGTTACATTAGAATAGTGAGACTTCTTTCTTAAGGAGGGACAGTTGACTTTTTTTCATGGCGAGAACCTATTTTCTCCGACTTTGAAAATTTTTCAGTAGTACAAATGATCACAGGAAAAGCATACACCTGACTGGCCAAGAGAATTAAGGGGTTTTTTTTCCATAAGAAATTGATTGCTACTTTTCATATTTCATGTTTATTTTAATTTTCATTAAATACTTCTGTAGGACTCTTCTTCAGTAAATCCTGTGCATCATAAAATGAAAGTTAATTTTTGTACTTTCAAAAATTTCAAATGTGCTTACTAAGAATAGGAAAGATATTATGTGAAGAAAAGATTTTATGTAATTCTTTGTAGACACTACAGAGAAGAAAATCAGAATCACACAGAATCACCAGGGTGGAGGAGACCTTCAAGATCACCGAGTCCAACCCATGCCCTATCACCACCTCAACTAAGCCATGGTACTGAGTGCCACATCCAAAGCTTTTTTAAACACATCCAGGGATGGTGGCTCTACCACCTCTCCGGGCAGACAATTCCAGAACTTTATCACTCTTTCAGTAAAAAACTTTTTCCTAACATCCAACCTAAATTTCCCTTGGCACAGCTTAAGACTGTGTCCCCTTGTTCTGTCAGTTGCTGCCTGGAAAAAGAGACCGACCCTCAGACTACCATCTTTCAGGAAGTTGTAGAGAGTGATAAGGTCACCTCTGAGTCTTCTCCTCTCCAGGCCAAACAACCCCAGCTCCCTCAGTCATTCCTCGTAGGGCTTGTGTTCCAAGCCCTTCACCAGCCTTGTTGCCCTCCTTTGGACACGTTCAAGCGTTGCAACATCCTTCCTGAACTGAGGAGCCCAGAACTGGACACGGTACTCGAGGTGCGGCCTCACCAGTGCCGAGTACAGGGGAAGAATGACTTCCCTGGTCCTGCTGGCCATATTTTTGGTATTTTTCAGAGATGAAAATACTGATGTAAGACTTTGGAACTTTCATTTGCTTGCATTCAACAGTATCCTGTCAAGTTTAATATGGAATATCTTCCAGGGAATGTGATATTTTAACGGAGTAACTGATATCTACCTTAGGAATGATGCAGCTGCCTTTATTTGTCTGTCTTTATTCCTTATAAACACAGACTGTTTAGAATGATAAGGTATGAAACACAGGGAGTTGGTAAGAGATACCAAATAAATTATTTTGGAATGTATTTCAGACAGAAGATACCCTAAGGAAGATGCTTTTTCAGGTGTACAAAAATTAGCTAAATTTTTCTTTTTGTACACAGGGAAAAATGGAAAAGTACATTTTTATCCTGTGAGGATGAGAAGTCATTTCTGACTTTGATAGTAACCAAACAAAACTTGAGACATCACCTGCCTCTCATAAATATTTTAAAATAAATAGGCCTGAATTATTTGTGGAGAAGAAGACTAAAGTCTTGGCTGCAGAAGTCTCTGGCTGGCTGATGATCTTTTTTTCCTTTGTTAAATTTTGGGAATTAGGAAAATTCTGTAAATTTATTAGATTCCTGACACAGAGGCAATATTCAAAAGGGGCACTTGGATGACCATGGAGGCTGTTGGACCATTAGGCCTGACATTCACCCTTGGCATTTGTAATACAGCATTTGGAAAAAGGATAAAGGAAGGACACAATTCTTAGGGAATTATACTTTTAAAGCTTGTTGAAAGGTTGCAAAAGGTTCAGTTAAGAGCTACAATAATGTTTCAGAGGTTGGAGAAACTACTTTTCAGTGGAGGATTTAGAGATTTCAATCTGTTTCGTTTATCACACAGGAGATCAAGAGGTGACTTAATTACAAAGTGTAAACACTTTCATACACGCACAGTATTCACCACTAAAAGCTTTTTAATCTAGTGGTGAAAGGCAGAATAAGCACTAAGGGATGGGAGTTGAAGTGACTGTCCTTGGAAGCAGGGCATGCATTTTTAATGGTGAGTGTGATTCACCTAGTAGGTGTTGATCTCTCAGTATTCTACAAATGAGACTTGCTTCTTATCTTAAAACTAATGTATTATACAGCTTCAGTTCCCATCAACACAGTGTTACACACTTCTTGAACTCCAGGACTTAGATAATTTTTTGTTTTGGTTTGGGTTTTTTATATTTTTAAATTTTTTTTAATTTTTATTCTTAATTCCCCTAGAAGAGGCAGAAGGGGCCATTTTTATTACATAAGCTAGAACTTTTGGATGTCACCATGTTGCAAGAATGTTAATGAGCTCATGTCGTACATCTTCCTAACTCAAGAACAGTTTTCCTAAAAGCACTAATTGATGTTTTATGGTCTAGTAAAGATAACTTACCTAAACTTAATGCTTTAGTATATTTAATTGTAGGTGATGATAATATTTTCAATATAATGGTTGCAACCATTCCACTATTTCTCAGCCATCAATCACACATACCACCAATCATAACTCCCTGGTAATCAACTAGGTAATGACACAAAGTGTGTAAAGCCATGCTTCCACACTCCTCCAGTCTAAAGTAGTAGTCTTTTCAGTCCCCTAACAGTTTAATAGTTTGGCTGAGGAATCCATATCAAACACCAAATAATCCCCCAGGTGACTAGATCTAACAAAATTACATAAAATAGGATACCTAGTGGATTTTGGTTCAAACTTCTTATCTAGGGATACTATCATTTGAGTCAGCCTCCTTCCAATCTTCCTCACATATATTTTGGTCTTCTAATGACCTGTGACATAAATAAATTACAATAGCAGTGGCAGTGAGCACAAGCAGATAACCTAGTACACACAAAAAAAATCTCCTACATCTCAGTCCTCATCACAGAAAAATAGATCCTGTCTGTCCTTCAGTGTACCATATCCTAAGTCACCTCTTCCTAAAGTGCTAGAAATGACATTTCACATGGTGCAATCCTATGAGGAAGTTTTTTGAATATACACATATTATTTGTCATACCAGGATATTTTTTTGATAATCTTGGCAATATATTTAAAGAAAAAAAGGTGAGAGTTGCTGCTACTTAGAGATACTTACTCCCTGTCTATTTTCAGGTGGGAAAAGTACTGCCTTTCATCAGCCAAGTCAGACTTTTTTCCCCATCATTAAATATAACAAATTTGTCTGACTAACTGTACCTAACTTCCTACTTTTTGTGAAGCTGGCATGTATGAGGCCACATCCATGACATGGTTGGATAACGTCAGTGTGCTGGGTCCAGCTCACCTCTTTGCTGTCCTGGCAATGGACCAAAGCATGGTGCAATGCACAGATGGCTTGGTAGGTGATTTTCTTTGAAACATGGAAAAACTCTCGGTATTTGTACTGTTGGCCAGCTCCAGGAACTTTCTTGAAGCCTCCAGATTTTCACTTCTACTTCAGAAATGCACTGTGGCTGTTTGGATTATAGCTGACAGAAAGAAATTTTTAGTTGTTCCACTTGGGTGGAGAGAGCTGATAAGAAATCATCATCCATTTTGAAGGATCTCACTCTAGATACCCATACAGCTTCACTCTTCATCAGTCTGTTCAGGTTTTGGAGAATATGGTACAATGTGCTGGATAAAAATGTCACTTGAGCGCTCTTGACACACAGCTTTGGATTTTAAATTACAGATCCCAAGTAAAGGGAGGTAGTGCCTTTTGAAACATGGCGCAGAACAAGACTGCAAAGTAGTGGTTGCATTCTGTGACTGTTCCATGTTGTTGTGAAAAATCTGTGAATTTGGCAGAAGGGCAAGTCAGTGTCATCAAAACAACAAGAACTCTGCTTAGAGACTGCTGGCTCAAGCAATAAGAAAGCCTGATGTAAAAGATTGATATTCTTCCTTTACGTCTAGCTCCATCTGGAAATCCATTTTTAGGTTAAGAAAATACTGAGTTACGAGAGGAACTGAATCTTTACAGCTTTAGGCTCTGCAAAGGGCTAGCCAAGGGGAGTGAAATACCTTTTCCTACTAGAGAGTAAGTAGGAGACTGATGCTATGGTTAGATCCAAGCACTCTGGAACTAATTCTGACTTGGTCACTTGAAAATTTTCAGTGCTTTGTCTAGGGACTCTGTTCCACGGGAGTATCGGATTTGTACCTGGAGCCTTCTGTGGGACTGAACCAAATTATCTGAAGGTCTGAGCTTATGGCATGTGATGGCTCAGTCTCCTGTGGTGGTCCAAAATGATCAGGGAGCCTGAATCTCTGTGACTGCACACTGCTTAGTAGGCTGTTGTGAGAACCACTACAGAACAGCAGAAAAATACTAATCAAGGAAAGCCTTTGGAGAAATGTCTCTCTGCCAAATTTATGGGTACTTCAGAGTAGCAGGCAGAATCATAAAACAGGTTAGTAGACTTTGTGCAGTGTTTCCGAAGGGACACTCACTCCTGTTATTTAAGACATTATTGGTTTAAAATGAGCCTTAGGGGTTTTCTGCTAGGACTTAAATGGTAAATAAGTTGGCAGAAGCTTTTCTTCTCTTAAAATCATGCCTATGATGAGTATGACTCCTCAGGAGAGAACTGCAGTGGGTCTGCTGGATGTGATGAATGAGCACGTGGTTACTGAAGCATCCCTCTTGATGTCCTTCTGCTATGTTGTCCAAATGGCATTTTTCCAATATGCATTATTATAGGAATAAAATCCATATTTTGAAATGTTGGCAGTACTGAACTGTGTGGACTAAATTTTTTTATGGGAATGTCTTTTCATAAGAGTTTGGGCATAAATAGTAGGCTCAATCAATCAATCAAAATGCTGATAGATACAGGAAGGAAATGAGAAGAAAACCTGAAATTGGATGTCATGTTTTTCTGTAGGCCTTGCTGTGGAAATTTAGATCAAAGAAAAAATAGTTTACACTAATTTTGGATTTATACTTTCTACTCAACAACAACTTCATCAGGTGAGACAGTTTGGCAGAAAAATTTTTTGATAACACTGATTTATTTCTTAGCTTGTACAATCTCAGTGAGCATCAAGAAGCAGGGATGCTCATCACAAAAGAGGCTCCAGTTTTCTACTGAGAATAATTTCAAACTCAAGACAATTTTCTTAAAACAGTTATGAGCCGTGATATTCCAGACAAAAAGTAGGCAATAAAAATGTAGAGAGAAATGCTGTTGGTATTCTTTCACAAATAGTATTCTTGAGAACATCTAACTTCAATAGAGAGTACATTAAAAGAAGAAATTAAAATAAATCATAAATATGAAGAGCCTTGACATTTTTAATTTTACCATGTTCTATGCTTAAAGCATAAAAGAAACCAGTTAATGTTCCCCTTTTCTAATTTTCTAATTCACTAAGATGCCATATGCTTTTCATTTGTGTTTAGTTTGGCATCCAGAAGAATGAAGAGAATTAAATAATGCTGGAGACAAGCTTAATCATTATCTTGTGTTCAAGCACTTTGATGGTATATTTAAAATAGATGTGTGAGCCTTTTTTGTTCCTTGTAATATGGAAATTATAAAGGAAGGTGAACAGGATGATAAATTAGAGATGCTCTCAGCAAGGCTGTTAAATTATTTTTAGGTAGAAGACATACTGTACACACTGAGCCTCAGCTGAATATAATTAATTTGAAACGTTATCACTGTTGTGCTTGCAGTCCTATTGTAATTTTTTTCAGTTCTGCATCTTGCTGGCTCCTATCACACCCCTCACTGTGAGATCTTTTCCTGTTTTGCACGTGTCCTGTTTGTTACCACCATATGGTAGTTAGAATTTCAGTAGCTTTGCTCTGTTTACAGACCACTGTGCTTTGTCATATTTTTGCTGCTCACCCTGTATTGCCATCTGATACCTATCATCTGTTTAACACACTGGGTGCCAAAAATACTCAGATTTCTCTCCTTTTTTTTCAAATGCATGTATGAGAAAGGCTGTTTCAGAATACTGTTTTGATAAGCATTGCTCCAAAGTAATTTCCTGTTATGTTGAACCAGGACCCCTACCTCTCAACTTTCCAAACTTTTTACCAGGTGCCAGCTGACTGAAGGGATATATTCCAGCAATGAGAATTTTTTTTTTTTTTTACCTTGTGTGCATTGTACTGTTTGTAGCAGATGATCGGGTGTTTAAACATCTTTTCCCACTGTGTGACAGTAGCAAAACCAGTATTGTCAGAGTGTAGCAGGGTCTATTCTTAGTCTGGTTGCTAA
This sequence comes from Corvus kubaryi, assembly GCF_017639235.1. Classification (NCBI taxonomy): domain Eukaryota; kingdom Metazoa; phylum Chordata; class Aves; order Passeriformes; family Corvidae; genus Corvus; species Corvus kubaryi. The sequence continues at coordinate 10,619,808 of NW_024582091.1, forward strand.
TTGCAATTTAGATAGGATTGCATTAAGGAACTGTTTTTTAAATTGGTTCAGTTGGATAAATGGCTTCTCTTTCACTTTCTTTCTCATGTGTTGCTTCATTAATATGTCTGGTGGTTAATAGTTCTGTATCCAGAACAAGAGAGCTAAATACTGGGACCTGTGTGTGTGATTTTGTGCAGGTGCAAATTTGCCTCTCTTTTAAAAACTTTCCCTTAAGACTTTCATTAGCCTTTTTTCCTCATTCTCTAATCCTTAAATTGGGCTTTTCCATTGTAGCACCCTGTCTTGGTTTAAAAGACAGGTGTCTGCTGAGGAAGGCAGGAGTCTCCCTTGGAATGGCAGATGCAACCCCCCTTTCCTCCGAGATATTATAATTTTGAAATCAGGGGGCTTTCAGGCAAAGATGTGGGAAATAGGAATAACAGTTCTTTACTAATATATATATATAAAGGCAGGGAAAAAAGAGAACAAAACTGATTTAAACAGACAAGAGTCAGATATGACCTGACCCTGTTAGTCTGGGTAGCAGCAGCAGTCCGATAACGTGGTGGCTGCAGTCCTCCTGAAGTGAACAGATGTGGTTCTGTTGAAGCAGTGATCCTGTGTAGAAAGATCTGGTCTTCCTCAGAAGGTCCAGTGATAGGTATGTAGCTCTTGTCCTCTGGAAAATCCGGTGGGAAAAGGCTCCCTGTGGTCTTCAAAAATCACAGTTTATATCCAGGATGGGATGCTTGGTTTCTCCCTCTGGGTGGAGCATCTCACAATGGAATGATGATTCATGAGATAAGGCACTGATGGGCCATTAACAGGACATAGTCTTGAGGGAGGAGGCAGGGAGCACTGCCCCACCTGGTTTTAACAGCTCATGAAGATGGTGATAGAATACATGCTTGTGGGCACATCTTACATTGTAACCTAGGACACACCCTCCCTCCCCACCCCTCATCCTCTTCCCCCTGCCCTGCTCCTTTCTTGATTTTTATGTACTTTGTTTTATGTGACTTCCAATTATTCTCCATGTTATGGCTGGTTGGTTGCAATATGATGACCATCCTTAGAAAAAAAAACATGCCTGCAGTAACATATTATGTGATTCAATAAATTAATTCAATAAATTGAAGACAACACTATTTAATTCTCTTTCGCGTCAGTCTGAAAACAGATTAGGTTTTGTCTGTTCACAAAAATTTGATTGTGGTGAAGTTTAGCTTAAATAAATGATATTTGTATTCCATAATAAAATGAAACTGATGTTTTTGAAGAGAAAATAAATCAAATTATTCTCTACTCATATACTTACTGTATTTTAAGGGACATTTGCTGGCAGAGCCACCTCACAAAATAGTATTTTTTTACTGCAGAAATTTCCCATGGAGCTCGGAGACTCCTACTTAAAGGATCACTCTGTGGCATTAAAGCATTGTTATGCCACCGCAAGCTGACATAGGTCAGCTCATTCAGGAGACAAGCTCTGTGTGTCTGTTATACAACATGGGGAAGAGAGTGTGGTGATGGATTAGACTCAGTAATATTTAAGTGGTCAGTAATACTGGTGATCAGCAATATTTAACTAAATGAGGTAAATTAAGACATCACTTAGTCAGTTGACGAGGAAAACTTTTTTAAGGAACTTTCCAGCAGTCTTTTTAGAAGTTTTTATAAGAGAAGCTTGTATCTAACATACTTAAGGGCTTCTTATTTTAAGTAAGCAACCATGTATGAAAATTACTTGTAAATGCAGTAATGTAGAAGGATATGCCCTGTAATGTTGCAAATGGTACTGGCATGGCTGGGTGTCTCTGGGATCTTTGTTTTCTGCCATACACCTGCACTAAAACAGTTCTTCTGTTTTGATATATAAAGAAAACATGGAGAATGAAAACATTTCACTGAAAGAACAAAGGCAAACTAACCTTAATTAATTGCCTTTAATATTTTTATCAGTCTTTGTGTCAGAGTAAGCCCTGATTTACTCATCTAAGTAAGTGTTGCATAAAACTTATTTATTTATTTAAAAAAATTAAAATTTTTTTGGTGAATAGATGTTTGTCTCTGAAATAGCTGGGAAGAGAGGAATCTTGATCTTACTTCCCAGTTTAGTAGGGGTTAAATTTTAAGAGTGTTGTGAATTGAAGAGATGGTGGAAGATGGTCTCCTTGTGGTTTGATAATGTGGGTAGACAGGAGAAAATTTCGCAGGCCTCTTTTTGCAGTGGATCTTATGGAGACTATTAAGCTGACAAGTTTTTGAGAACTGAAATTCAGTTTTAAAGCAATGTCTGTAGAAAATCAAATTCAGTCTTAAAACGATCTTTGTAGCAAATCATGTTATTTCGATTTTGAGTAAGAAAAGCCTTTTTTGTAAGAGACACATATTCCTGATAAAGTCACATACAAGCAGTATTTGCATGTTGTACTATGCTAGAACTTTGTATCTTAAAATGCCCGGGTTTGACAGTACTGTTGCAACAGATGCTCAAGCTCACACTTCTGCTGCAGTCAAACCCTCTTCTTCAGCTTCTGATTCTGCTACTGTGGTTTGGTTTTTTTTGGTTTGTTTTTTTTTTTTTTTTTTTTTTTTTCATCCATAGGCATTAATGCAACTGTGTGGGGTCAGATTTTCTTTCTTTCGGTTGTGTCTAACCCCATTGAGTTTCCTGGACTGGTTGACTGTGTGGTTGCATGGGTGTTGCTGTCCCTCAGTCATTATGGCTGGTTTTTCTGCAACAGGTATTGCATGAATAATGGCAAATAAAATAATATAGCCATTTACCTATGCAGTTTTGTTGCATGAGTAGTTTCAGAAATCTTTAAAAAGCTGAATAGACTTACAGGTCCTGTGTTTATTAGGTAGAAAATGCTTGGCCTGAATGTGTGTTTCAATGCTGCGGTAAGCCTGGGACTGTAACATAGTGACATTTCTGTAACTTTTTAAGTGTTTGTGTTTGGTAAAGTTCAGGCTGCCAACAGCTCTGTGTGTATGAACTCACGAAACTTTTTGAACTCTCTCACTTGGAATTGGTGACAACTCTTCAGAGCAAACCAGCTGCTCTCCTGCTGCACTGTCTGTGTTAGGAGAGCTGAGTGGTGAAGAAATTAAACAGGAAAATGCAGCAGAACTGTGATGGTTACGTGGGATTACTGATACTGCTGAGGTTGCCCACAGAGGTGAGAGGTGTGTAAGAATGGCCATACTGGTTAAAACCAAAGGAAGAGGCATTGACACATTTTGGGGCGTTGTCACCACCTTTCTACTGGCTCCAGTCAAACTGTCACTTTGTCAATTGAGTTTGAGCAGAAGGCACTGATTCCTTTGGTACTAAATATATCTCAACATGTAAATGCTTTTTAATACAAGACACGCACGGTTTCTTTCTGAATTCCTCAGCTATGCCTTTTTTAGTACTATTATGTGTTGTTTTCTTCGTTCTCTGATTTCTCATTTTTACCTCAGAAAGGATATCGGTCATTTGGGAGGAACTGTGGGAAGCTGGAATGTAAATTCCTTATTGTAGATATTGCACATTTTTGACTCACAGTTCTTCAGTTGTGTAAGGAAGAAGTCTGCTTGTGGGCTGTAGTTATTTAAAAAAACCCCAACAAATAGAAGTATATGAAAATAAAGTTTTCCAATAATCTACATTAGGAAATCTCTCAGGAAGATGAAAAATTCTATTTTATACAAGTTATTTAATGAGCTCGTTTATATGCTTGCAGAAAACCTGCCCTAAGTAAAATGTTAACTTTAAAACGACGGTTCCTGCTGGTGAAAAGGCACCAGATAAGAGCCCTGGGAATAAAGCTGCAGCCCACACCACTTCGCTGGTGTGTCTCTGCTCTGATGTGATGAGCAAGGTGTGGGATTTTTTGCATCAGCCTGTACAGGGTTGTGAGGATGCTGCCAGGTAGTATGTGCTTGATAATAGATTATAGGAAGGAATTGGAATTAAGGTAAGTTGTATAGAAGGCAGAAGTATCTGCTACATGGAACAACTTTCCAGTGGTACTTAGCCAAGTCTAAGTTCCTGTGTGAAGTCTGTAAGTGAAACCTTTGTCTTGGTCAAGTCTGAATTTTGTCATGGTTCTCATAATAAAATGTTTCATGGTTTTACTGCTCCTGGACTGGTGTCACAGACCTATAGGAAAATACTAACAGCATTAAAGATGCGTTGGACATGGGGAAAGCTGTAAGTATATTGCCTGAGGGCTGGAAAGCAAAAAGTAAATTACCGGAATCATAACATGATTCAAAGAAATTTTAAAAAATAACTTCATGAATTTCAGAATCGTGTTGGGAGATTGATGTTACCGTATTGCCTGGAAGCATTTATCATGGACTATAACCCTTCTGAGTTGGGGTTTTCACATGTGTAGAAAAAAAGGCAGTCTTTGCCACAGGGGCAGCCTGCGCTGTAAGTATTAGGTAAATAATAGAATAATAAGAACAGACAGGAGAGTCTGTATTGCCTGGCCTGTTAAGTAAAAGTTTTAACATACTTTTGACATATCTAATTTTTGTCCAGGTCTTTGCAGGCATCAAGGAGAAGGAGAGTTTTAAGGAGGATAATGTGATGATGGTGTTGTTGCTAATACTCCCATGTTAGAGGCAACAAAGAGAAGTCCTCAAAGACCAGATTGGATGGGACTTTTAGCAACCTGTTCTAGTGAAAGGTGTCCCTGTCCATGGCCAGGGGCTTGGAACTAGGTGATCTTTAACATCCCTTCCAACCCAAACCATTCTGTGATTCTTGCTTGAAAGTTTCGCTTGAGCAGAAGCATCTCAGTACTGAATGAGAAATCATAGGCAAGATGGAAATAGGCTGTCAAAGCCTTTGAAGGTGAAGATAAGCCATTTATGTTTTATGCAGTAGAAAAGCAGATTCATCGGAAGAATACAAAGGGAGAGGTAAAATAAATTAAATTGTATTTGTTGCAGAACTGTGATTTAGACTATCAGACTGACAGGCTTGCAATGGCAGAAAAAGGGATTGAGGGATGAGCTGGTGATAGCTGAATGTTTAAGCTAAACAGATAGGAAATTAGCTAAACTTTAGTGGGTTTCTTTTGTTTGTTTGTTTGTTTGTTTGTTTTGGGTTGTGGGCAGTTTTTTGGGTGTGTCCTTTTTTGTTTGGTTGGTTTTGGTTTGGTTTGGTTTTAATTTGCAACATTAGTCCCCACAACAAGCAGTTTAGGTGAAGGTCTAAGTAGGTCTGAGTCCAGTGTGTAGCACAGTGGTTATTGGTCCTGAGTGGAAAACAGAATGGAGAGGGTGGTAAGTTGTGCTTGAGGTACAAGGAAATTTCTATTTCAGTTTATGAAGTTTGGTGTACGGGTCACCCTTGACAGGAGTCGGTATCTATGCCAAACACTTCAGTTTGGAGAGAAGGAGACAAATGCGAGGTAGAGAGACAGACTTGTGAGTTACAAGCATGGTGAGGTTTGTGTTTGCAGCAATAAAACAGGGAGGAAGAAGAGATCCTGGCATGTGGAGAAGAAAGGGCTGATGCTCTGCAGGATTCCGGTGATTGCTGGTGAGGTGAAAAATGTTATGGGTGGCAGGTGAACACCAAGTTGAGAGAAAATGGAGTAGATCCATAGTTGTGTGTTGAGTGAACAGGGGAGAATGAAGAAAGCTTCAGGCCAGGTAAAATCTGACATTTTGAGGAATATTTACTGCTTTTATTATAGGATATACAACATGCTATAATATATGTTGTCTATAATAATTATTTTGATATATTTATTAAAAATGTGTAGGAACAAGAGACAAGACCTACAGGAAGTGAGATTAGGGAAAGGTCAAGTGGGTGGTGAGTAAAGTTGCAGAAAAGTGACAAGTTGGACAGTAGGAAATAGCAAAGAGACTAGAAGCAGTCAGTTTGTGCAGGAGAAAATATGGATATGGAAGCCGCTAACTCTGCCATTTGAAGTGCTTTGATTAATGCTTGTATTTCTTTTATAGAAACATGGCCTTTTTTTACCTCCAAAGATTAGTTGATTAATCATATTGCTACCTTTTTCGCAGCTTATGGAAACCATGTCTTGCTTATCTTTGGTTCTTAAAATAGCGGTTCACACTGAATAAAAAAATGCAGTAATAGCATTAATGTAGAAATATTAACATCCAAATTCACTCAGAAGTCCAATATTTTGCAATATGAGTACATCCAGCAGTTATTTCATCTTTACAAAATAACCAAACCAAGTATTGCCCATGCTAAAAAAGCAGCACACCCCCAAACATTCAAAAATATCCTGGACTTCAAATAGGCTAACACAGTAACAGTGCTACATCAAGAACTTGGGAGCTTGAAGAGTTAGATATGTTGCTTACTGTTCAACCTTAATTTGTTCTGCCTGTACAGAGGGTATGAATCTTAATAATGGATTTATATGTCATGTGATGATTAATGAAGTAACCAGAAAATATATCTAGACTTCTCCACTCAACTTCAACTGTTCTTCTAGTCAACGCATGCTAGATTCCCCATAAACTCCTCCTTTCCCTTTACTCAGACAAAACTATCCACAGCAACTTGCTAAAATTGCCTGTCTCCACTTCGTTGTTTGAAGTGTGTGTTCCCAAAACCCAGGACAAGTTGACAGCTTGTCCCAGCTGTGGTGCTGGTGGGGCTGAGGCCAAAGCCAGGTGCCGCGCTGCTCCCTCTGGAAGCACCTCCATGAGATGGGTGCCTGCAGTGCTGGCAGACCAGCAAGGCATCCGGTGGTGCTGAGGTACTTCCAGCTTTATGGAGCAGCTGAACAACGTTTTTCAGGTCACAGCTCCAACGTAGCTGCTTAAGGATTGCCAACAGGTTTTTAGCTCTAGCTGTTGCCTTCATGGGCATATGAAATATTGCCGTTTGCATTTTTAATTATTTATTTATCATAAAATAAGAATGCTAAGAACAGATCTTGGTAAAACGCCTGCTTATCTTAGGGAAAAGCTTGTCTGAGCTCTGTGTGATGACGTGTTTGTGTGGCGTGGGTGAACAGGACAAAATACTGCATTTTACTTTTTTCGTACATGCAGTAGCTGCTGGTGGATGGTTACTTAAGGCTATGTCACTTAGAAGGCGGCACTTTTTCTACTAACATGAACTCATGGCAGGGCATAATATTTTTGTAACATTACATCAGGTGTTTAATTTCAAGACTGAACCATTTGAGTTGAACTGGAGAGTGAAAATGCGATCTGCATTGCCATCTACTGGATTTCTAAGGAAGTACAAAACGTGATTTGGTACTACATTTAAAGTCATTTAAAATGTAGCCGTGCACGAAAGAGACACAAATCTTTATCAAATTTTTATAAAATCTGTGCAGACAGACCATAAATATGCAGATGCACTATTTTGAAGCTTTCTACTCTTCATCATATATGTGCAAATATTTTAGATAGGTATTTAAAACAGCAAAATAGAATTTAAAACATATTAATTTAAAACAGCAAAAGAAGCAATAATATAGTCTGTTAAAAAATTGCAGTCTTGGATTATAATTCCAATAATTAAAATAATAAGAAATTCAATAATAAGGATATAAGTATACATCTTGGTCCAGCTCCAAAGAACCCAGCAACATAAATGATAATTTCTCTGTGGCTTGATGTAACACTTCTTGATCAGTCAATGTTATAAATGACCTCGATGTTCATTTTTTGTCCTCCTAATGATATCAGTGAGCTGTCTGAAAGATTTAAGTTATGAAAGGTATTTATCACAAGTGTTCTCCAAGGCTTACAGTTTTTGCTAAGTATATGAAGATGTGAGTAAAGGTTTGAAGAATTGCCTATCAGTAATTTTTTTACTAGTTTACACTGTCAAAGTAAAATACTGAATATTCAGATGAAAATATGGTACATGTATAACACAGCTGAAGCAGGGTTTTTGTGAAATGCCTTTGAAAAAGAAAGGGAGGAGGAAGCCATCATGTTTTCTTGGAGAAAAAAACACTAGCAACCTAAACATATGTTGAGTTATAAGTATATTGTAGAAGTGAATGGGTTAAGTCTTTCACTGCAGACATGCAAACTGTGTCTTGGTTTTTGTGCACTATGGGTGGTGATGCTGACCTCTCGCACGTGCAGTAAAGTCCCGAGGCTGATGTGCCTCTCCAAGCAGCTCAGTCTCTTCCAGTATTTTAGCAACAGAAGAGGGTGGTTTAGTCATAGGAGATGTGATGTGCCCAAAGATTCTCCGATAGTGGGATCTTTTTTGATCATGCATATGTGCCACGGGTGTGAGTGTGAAATAGCAGCACCGTCCCCAGCCGCGTCAGCTCATGTGGATGCAGCTCATTCCTTAAGAGTGGTGGGAGGTCTGCACAGGAAGTGCAGTACTGCCATAATGTCTCAGGGTGAGGTAGCCCTTCAAGTGCCATTCACCTCAGTAGCAGAACCAGATAAATGTTCGGGTGCATGATGAAAAATCATGTAGATATATGCATATATTCCTCTTACATAGTAGTCTGTCAGAGGGGATTGAATTGGTATCTGCCTCAAGGGTCTGCCAAGCCATTATCATATCATATGCTGTTATTAATCTTTAGCCTAACCTTGTCTACATTAAGGAATATTTAACAGATTTAAATTTTCCTTGCATCTGATGAGAATGTGCTCAATAGCCTGGAAGTTAAGGAGCAAATCAAAACCAACCATCTGTATTTTAGTTCTTGTTTAATACTTAATATACTTCGATATACAGCAAAACTATTGAGAGGGATTGCTGCCGCCATTATAGAATAGCCAGAGATACAGAGATCCAGCTTTTTCCTCAAAAAGGTAGGAAAGGTGGTTAAAAAAAGAGCTAATTGAACCAGACCTGCTGTGAGCTGGGTAAGATACTTTCTGCTCTGTGAAATGTAGTAATTTTCTCCAATTCCATTCTTGCTGTAGATAAAATGTCAGAGTTTCCCCAGCAGTACCATGTATGATATGCAAGATAAAGGTTTCAAACCCCTCATAGTAAAATATGTCTTACATGGATGCAGAAATTAGCAAATCTATAAAAAGTGATACTTATTTATAAAGAACTTCAATCTCATCTCACTTAAGTTTTGCCCAGTTGGTAGCATGTTCATCTATCCCTTGGTGCACACAGAAAGACAAACCATAATTGTATTAATACTCTTCATAAGCTTCATATGAGATAGAAAAAATTCTAATGTAGACAGTCTAATTGGAAAAGAACAGGAAGAGGGGCAGTGCTTGCTGTTATCTTCCCTTTCCACGTTAGTGAACAGCCAGGGCTTTTGGTTTTACTTTAGTGGAGGAGAACTGAATTTAGTTTCCATGGTTTCATTTTTTAATAGAATATTTGATGTAATAAGAAATTTACCTACAGACCTCTCCATTATTTAATTGCATTCTTTAAGCTGGTTATTATAAAAATTTCTGAATGTCTTCGGTTGTTTTTATGAATCATAAGTGAGCAGCTGTGTAAGATAAGTTAATTCATATGTGTAATCCAGTTATATGGCCAAAAGTATTAAGTTTCTCCAGTATTTTGTCTAATTCTTTGACCTACTTTTCTCATCTTACTCAATACTGCAAAGGTTTTTTAAGCAGGTTAGTAAAAAAAACCCCAAAAACAAAACCCCTTGCTGCTCCTGCCAAGCTTTTAATTAGCATAAAGCATTAAATATAATGCATCATGTTTGTAGTTAGGGAGAATAAATTACTTGGCTGCTTAGCTTTTGCTGTTGCTGCATTCTCACCAGAATGCCCCCATGTGAAGTTACTGGTTTTAGTGTGAGCTGGTTGATTTATGTATTTACAAGCAATAATATTCCTGTCCAACTGAATTATGTGTATTTTACCACAATTCCTGTGAGTTAAGTTGAATTGTCATTTTTAAGGCTTGAATATCATGTTAAAGTAAAAATATCCACTTCACCAAAACAGCATACAAAGAACACTGATTACTTACACCTTAAAAGTCCTGACAAGTTCACCACACACACACACACACAAAAGCCCATAGAAACATGGAACTGTGTCACTAAAAAGACACTGGTTAAATGGTGTGAGTCTCAGTGCTAATTAAGGAAGCAGGTAGCTCAAACCAGGGAGCAGAGATAAAGGATATCACCAAGACCTCTACAGAGAACACACCTACTGTTTCCATTTAATAAACTCAAGATTCTCTGTTTCTGTTCATGATCTGTGTAGCTGCTTATGATTTTTTAAATGTTATCCATGGAGATGTAGATTTGAAGCAACATCTGGGAAAGCCTGGGTTCTACATAGCATGGTGCAAGTTGTGCCCTGCTGGACTCTCCTCCTTAGGCTGTCTGAGGTCTTTGCCCAAGCTCATGACAATAAAGGTCAGGAATTGCGGTGCTGTCCTGCTGCACCTACAGAAGTGTTTCTTTCTTGTATGATTTGATGACTAATAAGATAGTTAACAGCAAAATACAATCCTTTTAAGTTAAGCTTCAGGGTGGAGTAAATGAAGCTTCACGGCAGCTGAGCTTGGTGCTGCTTTAAATAGGATGATCCAGCTCTTTACTGGTCTCTTTAATTTCTGGCTTTGGGAGCTCATGTCCTACATTCCTCCCAGGTGTCCAGAAGCAAAATGATGGGAAAATACTTTGTTTTTTTCATTTTTGGAGAATTAGTTTTCTATTGATTCAAGTTCAGGTTCATGGGTTAGGCCACTGAGAGGGATCTGGTGAATGTTGAAATTGGTGCCTAAGAAGCAGTTTCAGTATGCAGCCAGGATGAGGAGAGTATCTGGATTGCCCCTTTTGGAAATGCCCAGAACTTTGGATAGTTTCCCTCTGAAATTTTGTCTTTGCCAAGAAAGTTTCATAGAAACAAACAGGAGAACATTTTTTTCCTCAGGGAAAATATAATAATGATAAGAAAGATTTTATCACTAAGCATTTATTATTATTATTATTATTACTATTATTATTATTATTATCATTATCATTATTATTCCTCCTGAGTTATAGAAGGGAGAGTGAAAGCCAGCGGGCTGTGTTCTCTTCCCTGAGCTATGATTAGGAGGTGGATCTGTTGTGTAGCAGCTTGCTTAGCCAATTGGTGGGCATAAGGTCAGTGTGTTTGTTATTTGGGGCAGCTGGAAGAGAAGTGCTGCTTCTTTGAACACCAGTCTTCATCATAGGAACCTCTGTACTTGCTAATGCTTCTATCTACTCCTACAGCTAAACTGGAAGAAATATCTGTAATGAGGGATAGCAAACCTTAAGTTGTTTAAGTTCATACTTAACAAGAGAAAACACAACAGATTGTAAATATAGAGGTTTGAAATAAAGAGATGTTCTCATATTCTTGTAAGCTCAGTGTGACTGTAGACCACGTTTTGAAATATTTGTTGTATGTGTTAGTAATCTAGCTTTTCAAAGCACTGAAGGTGAGGATTGATTTACATATTTTGATTACACCTGATGTATAAATTGTTGGTTAAAAAGAAATGCAAATTTGATCACACAATTATTTTTTTTATTCAGTACATGATAGACAATTTTGTTTAATATATGCATTTGGATCAATTTCTGGTCAAGTGAAATGATTTACTTGTAACCTTTGAAGTAAACCTTCAAGAATAAAGATGTCTATTACTTTTTTTCCTTTAGAGTGCCCTATACAGTCTTCTGTGTGCAGCATGTATTTGGTATGAGGTACATACAGTATTGTGAACAGGCCCAGAATATTAGGTAGAGTTGCAAGCTGAAAGAAATACAGAGTAGTAGACTTTCCTCCTATTGGTGCTATATAAACTTTTTTCTCATCTATGCAGGAGGTTGCATCAACAATTTGAAAGCTATAAAGAGCAAGTAAGAAAGATAGGGGAAGAAGCCCGCCGTTACCAGGGAGAGCACAAGGATGATGCTCCAACATGTGGAATCTGTCATAAAACAAAGTTTGCAGATGGTTGTGGCCATTTATGCTCTTATTGCCGGACCAAGTTCTGTGCTCGATGTGGAGGTCGTGTCTCTCTGCGATCAAACAATGTAAGTCTTCTGACGTGTACTCCTAAGAAAAAGCCTCCTTGACATTGTCATGCTACAGATTGTTCACCTTGAGTTTGGCATTTCATGCTTCATTTTACTTAAGTGTTTTGTTCATTGCTTTTTTATGAGGTGTGTATCATACAAGTAAATCAATGTAAAATCATACAAGTAAAACAATATATTTAGTGATTGCCAAGGTACTTTGGAATCACAGAGCTAATTAAAGCAAAAGAATAATAGTGTCTAGTTCTACGGAGTGACAGCTTGAAGAAAATACTTGTTTTTCATAGAATGAAAGAAGAAACCATTTTGCTCAGGTACAGCTCCACATTAATAAATTTTTATTGAAGCCTTATTTAATATTACATTTTTTATTTTCATGGAGCTTTTCATAAACATTTATAGATTACTTTTACATGGAATCAGTTGATTTTTTTGGTTGGGAAAAAAACCCATCCACTTTTCTTAGCAAAGTGAAAGTGTTATGCCAATTTATTTTAAACTTATTTAAAGAACAGAACTACAGAATAATCTGGATTAAGTATCTTCCTTTCAGGCAGGTGAGCTGAATTGTTCTCCCTCTGATCTGCATGAGTTAGCTGCAGCAGCTTTCCACAAAACCAAATGATATCCAAGAGTACCCTCTGATCAGTCAGTCCCTTCCAAGCCTCTGGCTACTCACTTGTGCATAAGCAGTAGGATCTAAATTTGGAATACTGTTATCCAGTGATTATTTTTGGCTTGTCATCAAGGACTATGGTGTGTTATAAAACATTTCACACATCTCTTTTTATTACATTAATAGTTTTGTTATCTATCATGAGATGAGGTAACTTTCTCCTATGGCTTTAAGATGCCAGGCTTTTGTAGAGTGCATTTATCAGTGCTCTTGGTATCAACACAAATTCACTTAAAAGTTAACATAGATTTTATAGCAGATAATCCTGTTCACAAGGGAGCTAGTTTGTGGCCTTTTCACTTTCCTTAAGATGGGCATCAACTGAATAGGCCTTCTGAAATTTTGTGTAAACCAAAAATAACCCCCCAAAAAGATGCATTTCATTCTTATTTTAGAAGTTTTCCATAGCCTCAATGTACCTGTGAGTCCATTAAATTAAATTCACGTTCTGAAGAAAACTATATATGTGATTGGGAAAATTTGCATGTATTAATATATTAGTAAAAATAGATGCATTGCATTATATCACCTGTAGGTGGTCTCATTGGAGCAAGTCTCTGAAAAATACAATTTACTTTGATATATTACATTATTCTATTAATGAGTGCATGTGATACAGCTTATCTTTACTTAGGAAAAAAATTTGCATATATATTTTAAGCATTTTTCACCCGCTATTTCAAGTCACAGAAATGGAAAAGTGTGAATTCATTTGTTACTTGCATTTTGTTTCTTATATTGTTTATGCTTCTGTGGGTCAGGGTGGGAAAACATGTTTTCAACATATGCAGTAATGTCATCTTTTTATTTAAAGCTCTTTTTTTTCTTAATTTTATGTTTTTGTCTCTTTGTAGAGAGTTATTAGAATTGCATTTCTTTGAAATCTGTCTATTAATACTTGCCTATTTTATTCTTTATCTCTTCTTTTTTTCTTTTCTCTTTTTATTCTGCTTCCTTGGATGCTTTCCCAAAGGAGGACAAAGTGGTTAGAATCCATGCTTTTTATAATTTATTATTATAATGTTGTTAGTTAACTGGGATACATATTAATGTGAAAAACTGAACTGAAATTTCAAAATCATCCACAGGGGATGGGGGGAAAACACGAATCCTAACACCCAGGCCCTACACATTCCTTAGCTGAACATAGGCCTAAAGACAGCTCAACAAGGAAACCCAAGACTGTTGTCAAAATTATGACAATAAAAGAAATTAAGAACTAAGAAGTAGAGGAGGCAATAAAGAAGTAGAGGAGGCAATAAAGTGTAATAAAATTTTATTTCATAAATATGTCTTTAGTTAACAGTTTTGACTTTTTGCATGCAAGGTCCTTCCATCAGTTTCAGGAAATCTAATTTAGTATTTTAATTGTAATTTCACATTGTTTTACATGGTTTGCTGTGTTTCATTCTGGCTGCAGCAGAAATTCAGGGAATTCCTGTAAAATCAGCTTTTTGATTTACATTTTGAATAATATATGTAGGCAAACAAACTGGACATAAGTATAATGAGCAAGGTGGAGTGAATCCTTTTTGAATGCATAGTCATAATTTGAAAAATCTGCAGAACTTTTAGGATCAATACAGGCATATTCACCACTAGTGCCTGTGCCTTATCTCAAATAGGTGAAGGTAGTTCCCTGTTCATCTCCGCACCCTGTGCATGGCAAAAGGAGTGGCAGAGCAGTGCATGTCCAGTTACCACCTCTTCTTGGGCAGCTCTGTGAAAGATGGTAGTCCAGATTTTTAATTGGAGAATTGAGTGTGGAAATTAGCTAGCTTTTCTGGCACCTCAGCTGAAACGAGTGTAAATTAATTACAACCCAGTGTAGTTTTTGATGCATTCTTTGTGGAGTTACGCTTGTGATATGAGGTAGTGTTAGGCCCCATTCAAATACTAGCATACCTGTAACCTGAAATTTAGTACTGTTCAACACCCAGGGAAAATTATTTCTATCGCATCTGAGTATTGCAGTAGGATTTTTCTATGTCAGTAGTTTCTGAGGGCATGGTTGTTCTTCTAATGGCTATGAAATAGAACTTTCTACAGCTCATTCCCGTGTTTTCTGTGTGGTACTCTGAATGAAGTGTTAAAATAATCCAGTAGTTCTAGATCTTTTCCGTTCTATCTAAATGGCTTAGGATAGAGTGAAAGAGGTTTCAGCTCGACACTGATTTCTTACTAAAGCAGTGCATCATTGATGCATCCATCCACTGGGGTGTATTGAAACATTAGTGACCTTGCAACAGCATCTTCTTTAGGGTCAGAAACAGCAAAGCGCTCAAGTACCCTAAATGCCATTTAGGTACAATTTAGCCACCTAGGTTTTGGAGAGCAATTCAGGTGAACCTCACCTGACCTCCTTATATGCTCAAGGCATCCTTCACCCTTCAATTTGAAACAAAAACTTGGCTATATAACAGAAATTGTGTTAGTGTCTGCATGCAGGAGAGATTGTGTCTTCAATAGGGGACAGCTTAGGTGTTCATCTTTAAATAATGTCACTTGGGATCCAGAAAACAGATTCCATGGCACTAAAGATCTCTGAAGATGTGTTCTGAAGACATATCTGTCTCGTCTGGATTGTCCTAAGTGCAATTAAATACATCCTTATTATTTGCACTTGTCTTAGTTTAAGTTTTGCTGTGTTGAACTCCAGGCTTCCACATGCCAAGAAAATGCCCTGATAATAATGCATGAAAATAAATTCTATATGGTGTGATAAAGCTGCCCTACATCTCTTTAACAGCGAAAAAGTTAATGGTAGTTGGAGGGAAAGTATCCAATAATTGAATGTGTGGGAAACACGGGGAACACTTCTTTAAAGTACCATTGCTTTAGCAGTGCCTGTCTCTGGAAGTTAATGGAATATATAGAATTAATAATACATGCCTAGAAATAGCATGTTTTATAACAGAACAATTGGTATGATTAATATAGAGCAACATGAGAAAAATATTATTTCTTAATTATTTTCAGTGGCTCAATATTCCTGACTAATTACATATGGCAAGTTTCATATCAGTAACTTTTAAAACATATTTATCCCTTAGTCTCCACATGAATTTTTACCACAGTAAGTTATATTAATACAAAACACATGCACCAAGTTTCTTCAGTTGAAGGGTGCATCATTTGGAAAGGATGATGAAGTGTGAATTACCAAAGTGTCAACTCAGGAAAAGTCAAGTGTTATCCTAGATTCGAGGTGTTTCCTGTAGAGTTGGAAAATTAATGATACCTCATCTGGGATATTGTTTCCCATGAGTTACCCATCTTTGACAAACACAAACTGTGACAGGCACAAAGAAAGTCAAATCAGAGCATGATCCAGGAAATAGAGAGCTGCTCATGTGAGAGAAGGCTAGAAAGATTAAAGGAACAAAAGCTAAAGCAATTATACTTGATACCTGAAGTATGGAATTAATATGTAGAAGTGCAGAAAATTTAAACAATAAGAGTAGAGGACAGTGAATGCATGAGACCAAATGGGTATAACTTGGCCCTAAACACTCCTGGCTTGAAAAAAGATGTTTACAGTCATTAGAGTAAAGCCTTGAGAATTTATTTAGTGTGGCTTATTGGAAAGAAAAATACCCCAATAAAACTTTAAAGGCTAAATTTAATGAGGTTAGGACAGGATTTATGTGATGTGGATGCTTGTGGCTGTAGGGCAATGTGTTAGATCCCTAAGAGGTCCTTGCAGCTCTCGCTTCTAGCTAAATATTTTAAAAATTTAATGCTTTGAAGCTGTTCTTGACCTTTTCAAGTAAGTGCCAAATATTTTTTAAGGATTTTTTCAAGTATATATGGGAGAAATTAATATGTTCTCTCCTCATTTAAAATCATAAAGGACATCCCAAAACACCTTGTAGTGAGAGTTTCTTTGTTAGGCATCCTAGGCTGATCAAGAGATGATGCCAGTACACTTAAAAATTAGTTAGCGATAACTGATATATTCTAGTAGCTAATGAGTTTCATGAATTTCAATGATTCTTGTTCTAATATGTCAAAATGCATACCCAAATATGTTTAGGTTCTTTCATATTCTTTGAGTATTGGTTAGCTCTTTGCACTTTCCACCTGAGTTTGCTCTCCTTTCATACAGTTGCAGGCAGACAACATTTAATGAGTTTAATTCAGTTTTATGTGAGATAACATTTCAGAAGAAAGTCAGGTAGGTTTCTTTTTTTTTAAGAAAAAGCTGACAGGAGTGACCACTTGCTTTTATTTGGCAGAATGTTCTAGGTGGTTTTAGTTCCTTATAGAGTGCCTACACTTTCACTTCGTATCCTTTTAGTTATGCTCCGTACACCAAGATTTTAATTGCCAAAATAGTAGTGGGTTTAAGTTACTTCTCTCTATTCCATTCACTCTCCCATGTGATGTGAAATATTTTGGTTTTTAGGGCAGTGGAGAAGTCAGCAAAATGTCCAACTGGTTGTTCTCCATGGTTTGGTAAGGAATGGGGAGGGCCCAGCCTCAGTCCTCCTGATGTCCTGGCTGTTACTACTTTCTCTGTTCTTTCATTCCGTGGTACCACAGCCTTGTAAAGCAGAAAAATGACTGAAAATACAACTTCTTTTCTTTCATCATTCATGTAAAACTTTTTCACAGTATTTAGTTAGGTAATGCAAAAATATGTATTGCCTTTGTGATCACCTGATACATGTTTCTTTCTCCTTCTAGAAAAGGAGATACATTTTAGGGTACAAAAATGAATGAGCAAATGCAGTTTCTTTGGATCAAAATTCAAATATTTTGTAAAGTGCTGTGGGTGTATTGAACTAAGTGAAATTTCTATGACATTGACAGAATTAGGTGGAAAATCCATGGTCCAGATTAAGCCATGTATTTATCCATAGCAATCAGTCTACCGTTGTACAGCTTTCATTAGAATTACTACTTTTTATCAAATTTAAAGTGAAAAAAATTGGTAGCAAATGATAAAAGTAAATTTTGCCACCATTTTCCTGTGCTCTGCAGAATAGAGCAGTTTGCTTTCTCTTTTCTGTTTACATATGTAAAGAACAACTGGTAGGAAATCCGGATTTAAAATGCATTATAGATAGATGAGAATTTATTCACTGAACTTAGTAGGATGTGGTTGCAGAAAATAATGCTGGTAATCAGTGCAGAAGAGTGTTGTATTTATGATCTGGCTTTCACTGAAACTGTTTTCATTTTAGTATAATGTCAATGATTTATACTTTGAAAGAAAGACAGCTTGGAAACATTTCCTTAATTGTATGTCAGGTGTTTTTTTTCAGGGTGTTTGTCATTTAGTTCCTTTAAATTATGCTTAAAATTTGATTACATAATGGCTTGCTAATTTAAGCCTTACCAACTTGAGTACATATGCCATGAAATTCAGCTGTGTTCTAATGCTTTAACAGAAGTTGGTAATATTGTCAGAACAAAATGTCTGGATTGTCATGATTTTTTTTTACATCCCTTTCACAGAACTCTTAGGTCAAATTGTCCATTAAAAGGCTAATTTATGTATGCTCTGACTAACACAGCTGTAGAACAAAACAGAAAAAATCCAGCAGAAGGACGTAAAATTACATAGCAAATTGCAAATTGATAGCAGATAAATTCTCTCTCTGTAGCATTCAATGTAATTTGTTTCCCAAAAGATATGGGGTTTATATGCATCATGAAAGAAGCACTGCTTTTCAATAATGCCTCCCTGGAACTGCTGCTTCTAGCAGGAAAAGAAAAAAAAAAAGGCCAGCAAGAAACTGAGGAATTCTATTTCAAGTAAGGTGTGGATCACTGTCCTCTGCTTCTGGGAAGTTAGTTCATTTCAAACAAGTGTGAGTGCATAACATTTTTAAGAAAATCCTTAAAATTAGCTTGCTCTTCACCAAGTTTGCTGAGGAAACATGTTTGCCTTGAAATACCCTTTTTATAGGGTCCAGCTAGCAAAAATGATTGGTTCCTTCTTATATAAAAAAAAAAAAAAAAAAAAAAAAGGCAGGCAGGTGATGGTAATGCTCTGAATTTAACCAGATCAGACTTACTTAATTTACAGATGGGACTGTAGAAGAGTCACTAGACAGCTGGGTTTTTCTTCCACCATAGCCTTTAAGTCATCATTAAATCAGTAACCACTTGATTAAGCTCTGTAGTTACCCAGGTTTAGTTTACCTGTTTGCCAACCTCTTAAATTGTGACTTGTTGTGTGATTCTACACTTTGTGACCAAGAAAATATATTGCTACTGCAACCTTCTCTCTTAACCTGTGATAAAGGGCTCCTGAATCCTTCATGTCTGCTCTTGCTGTTGTCATGCAAGCTGGGTAACAGAGATCTGTGGATACCTGACATAAAAAATACTGAAAACTCCATGTAGTATAATGGCACCTAAAAAAAACCCCCAAACTTTAAATCCACTGCAGTGTTATTTCTTGCCATGTTATCCTATTTTTAGTCTTGTATTTTTGGTATTGTTGTTTCAATTTAACTGATTTGAGACTATGGGAATTATTTTGAATGTCAGCAATACCTTTGAGTGTAATAATTCCTTCCATTGCAAAATCTTGCATTAAAACAAACAAACAAAAGAGGGATTGCAAAGGTCAATTAGGCTTTTCAGGAGAAGCTTTATTCCACCTGCTCTTGTCTAATGTCATGTGTGTGTATATATATATATTTAGTATATGTATGTATAAGCATATATTGTATAGATTTTTCATAATTGAACATACATGCATACCATATACATACATCCTGCTACATAGCCTTATACAGGAAGTACAGGGCAACCCAGTCTTTTGACCTTTGAAATCTGTTAATGATTCAAGGTATTCAAATCACCTGAGGAGTTATTATTTACGTACCAGTTTTTCTTGACAAAAAGAGATGTTATGCCATAGCACTCACAGAATCCCAGAAGGGTTGAGGTTGAAGAGAGTCTCCAGAGGTCATCTGATCCAAACCCCTGTGCTCAGGCAGGGCTTGTCTTTACAGCTTGGCACATTCATGTGTCTTTTGACTTGCAGGGTGAGCAGTGAAAAACTCAAGGAGAATTCATGTCATTTTTGTTACTTGTTTGCTTATTGTAACTATATACATTATAGGCTTACACAAAATCTCATTAAGTTCTGTTAGGAAATAATTATGTGACTTACAGCTTTGGACAAATGAATTTCAGAATTTTACAGAATCCTTTAGAAAGAGTACTAACACTAGGATGATTTTTTTCAGCTCAGTGTTCAGAGAGAAAGAAATACCAAAGCTACAAAATCAACTTTGAGCTTTTCATTTCTTTCAATGTAGTATTTTTATTTTAATGCTCACAATCTCACATTCTGTTTGGTCCAATTAAGCTGATGATATAAAGCTGAGGAGCAGGAGAGCCTTCCAGTGGTTTTCCCAAAAACAGTGTGTATCCTACTGGCTCAGATACTATCTGAGGTGTGGGAGATCACTGTTGAACTCCATTGTGATAAAGGCTGCTTTTCCAGATGCTGTCAGTACTGAAGAGGAACATCTTCCTACCTGACTTGGGTCAGTCTCACTACAAAGACAGAAAAAAAAAAAAGTTGAAATTATTTTTCCTTTTTTTGTTTTTGTCCAGCAGTATACTTTGAGTTAGTATTTAGATCTTTGCTGAAATGATTTTATTGCACTTTTCTATTAAGTTCTGGTTTCAGAAAATGTAAAAATATAGAAATATTTTTATTCACTGTTCTGTCAAATATGATTCATCTATGCCCTAAACATCTGTAAGTGAAGAGGTGGGATTCAGGTTCTTATGTAAAGGAAGATAATTTTGGTTAATTAGTTTCAACTGCAGATATATGTTGAAAAGACAAATCAGTTAAGTAAGTTAGAAGAATTGAAATCTGAGATTTTTTTAATGCAGTGCACCTTAGGTAGAAAGAGGATAATAAAGAAAGAAAATACTAGTGGTGCAACACAACAGTAAGAAGTCATGAGGAAGGCCTGGTTTCTGTTTGATGTGTTCATATACCTTAATATAATCAATATGATCCTGTAGACTGTAACTTTATAGTAGATTCTTATCCCTGTCTCTCCAGTGAATACAGTTTTGAAAATGAACAAGTATCACCTTATAGATTTAATATGATAATGTTGCATATCTGATGTAAGGTAAAAAGAAAAAATGAACAGTTTAAACCAGACACAATTCTGATCATCTCTGACTAGTCAAAATACATACACAATTTTATAAAATCGGGTGAAAAAAATTTATCAAATAAAGAATTGCTAAAATTATATGTTTATATGCGTGAAATAAAATTTTCTTTCTACATCTTACTGCTTATACTTACTAATTCTGATAGATTGGAAATACATTGATAGTCTTTGATCACCTTTTGCTTGCAATTGTGCCATAAAAATGTAGATAGCTCTAGATAGCTGTAATAATAGTGATGCATACAATTAAAATCCTAATTTTAAATGGAGCATTTCTTCTTTAATGAGGGCTTTCTCTTGTAATAGGAACCTTTTATTCTTATAAACAAATCATTATTGCTGAGTCATTAGTAACATTCTCATAAATATTAAGTCTTCTAAATATTTAAGGCTTCTACAGTAAATATTTCAGTTTTATATTTTTTCCAGATTTTCTGGGAATAGGGTTGGTTAGCTACTGGTAGGATATCTGCTTAGATTGGTCTGTGTAGATGATAATTTTCAAAGCGTAGTCACTCCAGGAATCTGTTTATGAGTCCTTCAGTTCTTCATTACTTCAACCTGTTTCCAGTAATGTTACTATCAGTAGAAAGCAAACTCAGCCTTAAATCGCTGCAAAACCTGTAGATAGCAAGCTGCAGTTTTGGCTGTGAGGTCACTATACCTATTTGGAACCGTTCTTCCATCCTTTCAGTGTATTATGCACATTTAATTGCCTTAATTTTCCACAATGTGCTACTTTTTCAAGTCCTTTAATTCATTATATGAATTGCTTTGAATTTATTGTTACCTCTTGCTAAGAAGTCAAATCCAATCTCACTACTATTAATATTGGGCTATTACCTTTATGGTATCTTAAAATCCAAAACTCCACTGGCATTTTCATTTGCCATCTATTGGCAAACCAAGGGAGGTGGGTTTGTGTTTTGTCATGCCCAATTTCAGTTGGGATGCAAAAAAGATAATCTGTAAGTGTGGAAAAGAATTACGTGGAAGCCCTCCCTGCTGTGGAGGGCTAAAGAGAAGGGATCACTTTACAAAGACATACCAGGCAGACAAACATTTCACACCACCTAAACTTTCATCTCATTCACCCTGAAGAAAGAAATGTTGATATCTCTTCTGAGTGATACTCCAAAAAGAGCTTAGCTTTAGAGACTGCAGGAACTTTTTCTTTTCTTTTTTTTTCCCCTCCTTCAAAAACATTGAGGGAGAACAGAGTAGCAAACTTGCAGATGTCCAGGGATGTATTTAGGCTCCAGAGGCTTGAAGAAGTGTGTTCCTCTGTGGGATGCCTGAGGGGATATGGTGCACCAGCAGAGCTGACTGCTGATGTCCAAGCAGAGGTCAGTCAGAGCTGGTAGTCCTGTGGCAGCACCTGATGGGACTTTTTTTTATCTGAGCAATGCCTCTTCAGTTTTTCCAGCAGTGTTCTGTTTCCTAGATATACTTGGGTTTTATTGCTAGAAGACGATCAATCTAGAATCATGTTGCTTATTTCAAACTGTGCCCAGCTGTGGTATCTGTGAAAAGTCCTCTTGTAAAAAGATCCCATAAAGTGGAAGATATCTCCTAATCATGCATGATCCTTCCCTAAAAGACTTGAGCTTTTGGCAAAACTAACTGAATCCCCTTTTCAGCCTCTGGATACCTTTGTTCCATGTGGTCACACAAAAACCAGCTGCCAGCTACCAGGCATGTGAGAGTGCATTCATTTAAGCTGAGGCTGATTTGACAGCCCAGTGTGTACCCCTTAAGCCCAACAAATTCTTTACTTGATCATTTTATTTCTTCTTGCAATTTGTGTCTTTCAGCTTGAATCACTGTAGCTCTCATTCATGTAAGAGTCTTCTATGTGATGGGATTTTTAACATGGTATGTGGGGGTTAGGACTAAGTATGACTTCTAATATTTAAAATGTTCATAGTTATATACACTGCTGAGGCACAATTGTTTGGTTTTAGTAGTTTACAAAATAACAAAGGAATGCTAAATAGAGCTAAATTTAGTAAACTGAATTCCTGGGCTATTCTGGCACCCCAAGACCAGGGAGATTTTAGCCAAAAAGAGATCTTACCGCAAAGAGAGATTTTATAAGATTTATGACCTATTATGCATTATGAGAAATTGACAAGTAGCTGAAAAAATTTCAAGAGAACAAAGTAATTATGAGGACTAAATGTAATCTGTGCTCTGTTGCTGTTTCTTTTTTTATCATAAATGACCTTAATCCTCATCCAGGATTAAAATTCAGTGTATTTTTAGCCATGCAATATCCTAGATAAAAGATACTTCCATCTATGTTTTTATATACTTTGCATACTGGAGCATTTTGTAATTTTACTTAAGGGATGGATGCTTCTGTCTATACATCTCCAGTGCTGCAATTAGAGAGGATGTAGGATAGTTTGTCATACATATACCTGAGGTACATGATTTTGTTAAGCATAATTGAAGATAGAACTGTGTATTTCAAGCAAGCAAATCCACAGGCAAAGTTTCTGTAGCATTTTGTGAGTTTTTTCAAATTCCTTTAATATTAAAGGACCCATCTGCAAGTGAGCCTTTGTGTGGAGATGAATCAAATCTCTCCCCAAAACTGTGATTATAAAATGATATAAAATATCTGTTACCAGTTGTTTAATGACTGGTAAGAGGTTAAGTGAAAATCTGGACAAAATGTAATCTGCATTTCCTTAAAGAGCAGATAAAACCTAATAATTTTTTTAATCCAGATTGAGGTTTCTAAAATGCTGCATGTTATTTAGGCTGAAGTTTAATCGTGTACTCTGCAATTTCAGTATGCCAGCTAAAACACCTGTCAACTAATTTTCATGCAACAGATTTATAGAATCTTTGGAATTAAATGTTGCTTTCTCAATAATCTATTAGATTTGTTATTAACTTGTCCATAAAAAGCAGGTTCCCATAGCAAAACCCTTTTTAATGGTGAGTTTTGGGAAAGTTATTTGGGATATTGCATTCTAAAAAGTTGAGTATTACTGAGAAGTACAGATTAATCATAGAGATGAGCAGATGTTGCTGGGACTCTGTATAAATAGATGAGCATGGGAATGATGGTTGTGTTGTCATGACTGGAGGAAATTTTTGTATGTTGCTGGGATTTTAATACTGGTAGTGTAACTTTTATCTCTGCAACATGTGGTAAGTGATCAAAACTCATGTATGCATGCATCAGCAAAGTTAATCTTTCTCTCTAATTTTTTCTTCTCTGAGCAATAGCTTCTACAAATGGAGAGAGAGCAGTTGCAAGTTCGTCAGCAAGCTGCTGTCAAGACCTTTGTCAGCCTGACAGCTTTACCCCTCAGGATTATTTGGATCAGTCCTTTTAGCTGTAAAGAAACCTGCTTTTCTAGACTATTTCAGGGACTCATCTCACTGCCTTTGTGGTTGGGTAAAGAGACCACAGAGGCAACTTCTTGCCCATGTAAGTTTAATGCAGCAGAAAAAGCAACAAGGGAATTAAACTGAGGAAGACTTCATCTACTTTATGGTTTGGGTTTTTTTGCCCCCTAAGCTTTCAGCATAGATATAACCATACTCTAGCACATCTGTGATATCCTGTGTTGCAGGTTATACCCCTTCACTCCATACACCTGATGTTTTCCTAATCAACCAGCAAGTGTTTAGTAGAGCCTATTGCTCGTGTTAGAGGAGCTGCCCTCTTGGTCACTTGTGTAGACTGTTAAAGAGGAGACTGGTGAAGCGTCCAAAGGAGATTGAGTCAATACATTTACCAGCCAGACAGTAGGAATCAGTCCCAGATGAGAACCCCTACATTGTATGTGAGCTGGGTTTATGCTTTTGTTATACTTATGGGGGGAGATCAGTGTGCCCCAGAGTGCTTCAGCTTGCTCTGAACTAGACTAAATCAGCTCTGAATCTTTCTCAACTGTGGTTCCTGCTTAGCAAAATAGAGCCCCAAGTCATCCAGTGCCCTATAAGGTACTGCAGAGTTTTACTGTAGCTCCCAGCAGCTGCCCAGTGAGGGTGGCTCTCAGGTAATACCCATTTCATACCTTACAGCTCCGCACTCATATTTTAGAAATGTTAGGGCATTGAAGGTAGAACTGAATGCCAGTGTTGAGGCAGTTGAATCCTACAACAGATTTTCATCAGCTACAGTAGGAAATCATATAGCAGCAATGGCCTGTAGACACATTTAGAAACCTATATTTAGTCTTTCAAATGAAACTCTACACGCTCCATCTGAATCTTCTGTGCAAACCTACGCATTCTCTCCCCTACAGGCAACCTGACAATTCATGCACCAGCTGGTATCTTTTTCAGCCTTTTGTCTCCTACGTGAACTGACCTCCTTAAAAGAGGGTATGCAGTCTTATTCAGTCTGTGATATGTGGAAAGTTGTGAATATATTCCACTGTAGAGAGTTCAATTTGGCTTTTTTGTCCCATATTAAAGACAGTCACTGACAATAAAATGTTGTATGTTACTGAAAATTGTACTAACCCACACTTAAATTTTCAATATTTTATTTAGGATATACTTATTAGTGTTGGTAAACTCTTTTCCACTTCTTGAGTATAATTCATAGGCTTGTGAAGACCAAAACCTTTTTTTAACTCAGTAAGCATGCAGTGAGACAGTCATAAATTCTTGTTAAAAATTTCCTGTACACAATCTTCAGATAATGAGAATAGTAGAGTTCATCTGAGTACTCAGCTTCGTAAAGATCAAGTCAGCTAAGGGAATGAAAACCCTTAATCAAGGATAGAATGTTTTAGCCTTCTTGAGAGTAAGATGGTGATTGGAGAAAAACTGAGTTGGTCTAGTTGGCTTAGGAGAAACTGCTTCTTTTTGTAAAAAGGTGATAGGCAGATATTGGATACAAAAGGCAGGTGCAGTTAACCATGCAGCCAAGTCAAGGAGCAAGCCTAATGCTTGAGGCTACCCAAGTTTCAGGCAGGTTTGGCAGGCAGTCTTATGCTAATACAGTATGTGTTTCTCAGAAACTGTGCTCCTTTTGTAATGCCAGAGAGAGATGTACCCTATCAAAAGTTATTGCAGCAAAAGCTTTATGGAGTCTCAATAGCTGTTGAATAGTGCTACGTACAGTTCTCTCCAGACTATGTGCCTAGATTTCCAAGTTATCCATTGAAAAGAGAGTTGAAAGCTTGACAGATCTGGGCCTCTATTAGCAAGACCCAATGATAAATAGAAAATAATGTTTCAGTGATTGTAATTTCATGAAAAATAACTTGATTTTTAAGTCTCTTGATATGAAAGTTTATGATGAAGTTAAATTTGATTAAGAAGGCTGATAAATCTATCTGGCTGCTGCTGTAATGCTTCCAAATGATTTTTTTCTCCCATTGAAGACTGGGGAGAAACTGTTAAGATTCCAAGGACTGTAGATGGGCTTTCAGTTATTTGTAAAACTGTTATGCAGTTTGTTTCACAAATACAAGATTTATGCATTTCTTCATCTTGTAAGTCTTGTTAAAGAAGCTTTTGTGGTGGACTGACCTTGTCTGTCTGCTAGAGGCTCCAGCAGGATAAGGGGAGAAAATAAGATGGAAAAGCTCATGGGCTGACATAAAAACAGGAAGTTGGTTCACCGACTACCACCAAGGGTAAAACAGACTCAGCTTGGGGAAGGTTAATTTCATTTACTGCCAACTAAACTAGAGTTGGATTGTGAGAAGCAAAGACAAAACCTAAAATACCTCCGTGCTCCTCGTTTCTTCCCAGTGTCAACTTTAGTCTTCCATTCCCAACTGCTCTGCCTTGTCCAGCCACATGGTTGGTACAGGGGCATCAGGCATGGGCTGGGACCAGTCCATAATAGCTCCCCTCTGTTGCTCCCTCTTCCTCCAGCTTGGAGTCCTCAGTGGGCTGCAGTCTTTCAGGAAAAATACCTGCTCCCATGTGGATTCTCCAGGGCCTGCATCTTCTGTCAGGAAAACCTTCCCCAGCATGGTCTTCTCTACAGGATGTAGGGGAATCCCTGCTCAGGGGACTGCAGTACTTCCTCCCCTCTGCCTTCCCTCACCCTGGGGCTGGCAAGGCTGGTTCTCACGCTTTCCCCCTCACTCCTCGCTGCCTGTGTCGTGCTTTTGCCATTCTTAACCCTCTGCTCCCGAGGCGCTCCCGCCTCAGCCGGGGGCTCAGCCGTGTCCAGCGGTGGGTGTGCTGGAGCCTCCGGAGCCGGCCGTGTCTGGCACGAACAGCCCGGGGCTCCCTGCAGCTCCTGCTGCTGCCGTCCTGGGGCACCTGCACCCCACATGGCTTCAGCCCTGCCCCCTGCAGGCAGCCTTCTTAGTCCTCAGACTATTTTCTCTTTCCTTCTTAGCTATTTCTTTTTGTAGCTCTGCATGTCATGAGATCAGCTTGCCTTTCCTTTGGCCAGAAGTACCTGTAGTTACTGCTGTCTTCAGTGAACTGACTGGATTTAATCCTTGGATTTGATGCACGAAACAATAGCTTATTTTCAGGGTATATGATGCAGATTTTTGAAACATTACTTTGGAAGACTTCCCTGTTTTCTTAATTTTCTGTCCTTTTTTTAAAAGCAGAAGATCCTTTATACAGTCAGTGGCACATGGGTTGCAATCATCCTTATTCACTTGCTTTCATTTCTCATTTTGTTCTCAACTTCCGTTAATTTTTCTGATTACAAGTAAATTTTGAAACTATATCATGGCAAGTTTTGAGGCAGTGTTACAGGCTTTGTTTTGCATAAGCTAATTTATAATTAAATATTTAGTAGATAACAATGCTGCATTTAGCATCTCACTGTTACATCATACATTGTGTCATAAATTAAAATCATACGAAAGCAACTTTGTGTACACCAAGTGGATGAAAATGAGTTAAATGATGGCCACAGATCTAATCATAAACTACCATCAACATAAAATGACTGTCTTTCTATTTTAGCCCCAGAAGGATCACATTTGGTGTTTAAGTATTTTAACATTTACTTTTAAAAGCCACTCTTTTGGAGGTGCTAAATTATGACAAGAAGAGCTTCCTGATGTATAGCACCTTATATTACTTGTAAGTTGGCTGTTTTCTCAAAACTCATCTGACATAGCGTTCTCTGTGCCCTTTCACTCAGTTAAGGTCTTCAGTTTGTTTGGTAGGAATCTGCATTTTAGTGTTTTCTTAGATGGTCATTGCCAACTAAAAGCTCTATTTTTTGCCATGTTTATGTTATAAATGTAGCTACCACAATTTTTCTTGGCTAAGAAAATCACCTTTTACTCCTTGCTTCTGTTTTGATTTTATTTTTCTTTCCTTTTAAGTATATAACCTGTCCAGCATATATTTTAATGGTAATTACTATTTCTTAGCAATTTATCTTACTGAATAGCTGAAAGGTATGTACTCTCTCAATCTTATTTCCTTTTTTATTTCTGATAACTTCCTGGATGGCTGACTTTAGCTGCCCAGTAATTTCCTTTTACAATTAAAATGTCACGTATTATTGTATTAAATGAGTGCTAAGAACTATGATTCCTGTGCTTCAAACAGCAAGGAAAGAGAGCATTGTTCAAGATTAACATAGAATACAGCAATTCTTAGGCTTCTGTATAATAAGCATTTTGGGATGGCTAAATTTAGCAAATACCATAAATGTTTCAAAAAGAAAAGTTCCTTGTGCTTGCACAGCAAGTGACGTGGCATAGTCTCAGCAACTCTTGCAAATAAAATGCTTAAATCTAATTATGTATTAGAGAGGATGAGAAATAGACATATGTAGATTTAGAAACTGAAGAGTCACTTCTGCTTTGATTTAATTTGAAAGACAGCCATTAAAATCATACAGAGGACTTGGTACTATAGTCTGACTTATGCAGAGCAGGACATTCAGTGCAGATCCTAAACCTTTCAGCTCTATCATAGTCTGCAAGAAGCAAATTCTTACAAGGGTAGCAATACTCTTATCACTAGTGCTCAGGACAAAAAAAAAAAATAGAGATCTCTTCTAGTGGCTGAATGTTAAACTTCAGAATAGGTTGTTTCTTTAAAATAGGCAGGGGGAAAAAAGGTGAAGGATTTGCAAATAAGGCTGCAGTGTCACAAGGTTATTACAAAAGCTGCTGGACGTGCTTTGTTTGCATTTAGAACTTTAGTGTCTCACATCCAATCTGACGCTGTTCTCTGCTGTGTACTGAGAGTCCTGGTGAGCTCATTTGTAAGGTGGTTTGTCATAGTGCACGTGTGTGTGTGTAGTAGGCTTGGTAATGTAGTAGGCAGGGTAAGCCCTGATTGTGCCTGAAGAGATGTAAAACTCACCTAAAAGCACTTTTCTTAAAAGAGAAAGACAACCCTGAATCCCTAAATGCCTTCTTTGTTTTCTGAAGAAAAAAACCCAATCCCAAAGAAAAAACCCTAAACTGAGGAAAGGAAGTAGAGTTGTCTCTGAAGTAAGTTTTATTTGTCCATGTGTCATCTCTGTTCCAAATGCAATAACTTTTGCTATGTGATAACAAAACAATCCAATTTTGTTGCTTTTCCAGCACACTAGTGTCCTCATAATCCCTGATATTTGTCCCACTTTCTCCCTTTTGTCTGTCTCTCAGTTTTTTTCCTCAAATTGTTGTTCCCTCTTTATCTTTTCTCTTCACCCTGGTTTGAACCTTTCTGTTTGTCCCTGTTCTCTTGGACATTCTTCTTGGCCACCTCATCTCACAAGTCTTCCCTTCTTCCCTGCATTCTTTTGTCTAAAGAACTGAAGTGGTTAAAGGAAAGTTATTAAAGACAGCAGGGCCAGAAGAGTCTGACCTCCAGTAAACCAGTCGTATTTAAGCTGGGATAAACTGCTGGTTTTAGTATAATCACCTAAAACTTACAGAGACAACCAGAATAAAACAGTACTAACATTAGAAATATGTAGTCTACTGACCTGATTTCAGTGTGAAGTTAAAATTAATTATAAACTAGGGAGAAATACAAAGGAATGATTAAACTCATATTCTAGAAAGAGCAGATACTGCTAAAATAAAATCTTCTAGAAAACCTCTCCCTGTGGCTATGGATGAGAGTGGAATTGTCTGATTTGTCTATTCTGTCTGTTTTGGATTAAAATAACTGAAGGTGATTTGTTTAGCTGAGATAATTCTCCTGGCTGTATTACATAATCTGAATTGAAAAAGCTCAAAGATGGAGTCACATGAACATGCAAGGATCAAATCAAAACTGAGAGGAACAATACTGTGCATAGAATGTTTATCACACAGCTTGGTCAGTTCACAAAATGGGCACAGTCTTTGAGCCCAGCAGAAGGCTGATGTATCTGAAAGTTGTTTTTTCCAGATACACCATGTGATCAGAGGTACTCCTGCTTCCTGCAAACTCCGTGTTTGTGTTTAGTGTTCAGCTACTTCAAATACGGCTGAATACTGAACAGCAAATATCAGTATGCAGGAAAGGTGATTCAAGTTTAGGCAATAGTAGATGGACCTCACCAACTCTGGAAGCTGTTTCTATGGCAAGGCTACCTTCTACCAAGCAGGGAATAAGAAAGTTCTCTCCTTAGTTGCTGACATGGTTCTCTTTCTTTTATGTAAGGGATCTAGCTGGCCATTAAATTTCTTTTAAGTCCTGACACACAGAGAAACCTGCAACACACAAACCCCTTACCTGATGAAAAAGATTGCTTGCTTCTGTTGAGCAGGCACGTGAGCACAAGTCTGGCTCATGGTCCCTGTATTTGTACCACCATGGAGTAGGCATCCCTCTATTTCAGATAATAAAGAGGCAAAATATCCTTAACTGTTGCCTCTTCCCCGAATAGCCTTAAACTATCACTGCACTATATGCCTTTTATTTGTTTAGGAATTACAAAGCCTCATTAGATATCTGAGAATATACAGGTAAGTGCAGAAGATCAGAATGGTTCTCATCATCTAGCAAAGTTCTGATCTCAAATTTTAGCCTGTTTTTGTAACAGTAGCTTCATCAGATGATGAAATATCATTACCGTCTGATTTTTCCAAGTGTACTGTTCTGCACTGCTTTACATCATTTTACCTTATTGAAACTTCCCTCTTTCCTGTGTGGTCTGCCAGTAGTATTGCAAATTCAGAACAGTAAACCTCTGATATTAATACTCGGTGTAGTCTGTAAATTGGCTGTCAGCAATGTGCTATTTAGATCAGTTAAAAAATTGTAATATTCTTACACTGGCACAAAACTCCTAGTGCATTTTCCTGCCCCATTTTCCTTTTCCTTATCTTTAAAATCTTCCATATTCAAACCCACAGTTTTTTAACCCTTTCTCAGTCTCCCATAGTCTTTGCTTTCCTAAAAATCTACACTTTTCCTTACCAAAACCATAGTTTTCCCCAGTTGGTTTTTTTTTTAATAAATCTGAAATATCCACTCAAATTTATTGTAGAACACTGATATTGTCTCTTCCCCTTCCTCAAATCTTCCATCCCAGATTTACTGAGATTCCTTTGTGCTCAAGCTTGATAGCACAGATAGCACAGACTTAATCAACTTAGCCTCAGACTCTGCACCTGGAGCGAGAGGTGGGAGAATTAAAAGAAAGGACCACGGACATCTCAGAAGGTAGGATCAACAAAGACGAAATTAAAAAAAAACCCAAACAACAAAAAGACAAAAAACCTGTGTCATCCTTTTGGTAAGGGAGTAACTGCAAATCAGATGTTGAGCCAACTCTTAGTATGTTGTGGCTCCTCAGGATACTCTGGTAGCTTTTTCATAAGAGGAGATCAGGTTGCTGGTCCATGTAAGGTAAAATGTTGTACAAATAAAGTGTATGTTTCCTTTAAAAGTAGCTGTTTTAAACATACAAGAAGTTGCTGTGACGATATCAGTGGGAAGAATCTGCTTTCTGTAATTATAAGCATTCCATGCATTTACATTCATATCAAAAAGTCAGGCTTAAGTATTTCTAATTGTGTGAAGAAAACTTTAAACTTAAGGGACAGTCTGGGATAGATGGTGAAACATGAATATATGTAACACATATAGGGCATAATCCTATTTGGTGCTTTGTCAAAATCCTCATTGGCAGTAGTAATTGTTCCAAAATACTAAAGGTACCATATGATGCTCAACATTCCCCAAGCATGGAAAGTTCTCTCCAGCTAAATTTACACTATGGTGCCTTTTTTTTTTCATTCTGAAAACTAAATATTTCACAAATATTCATTTTTGAATTTTACTCTTCCACTGAGGATTTCTTTTCTTTCACTAAAAGCTTTCTTTTGTTTTGTTAAGAAAAGTTAAAATATGCAGGATCAACCTGGTGGAGGTTTGTAATGATTTTGTTAGAGCTTACATTTCCAGGTTTATCTGGATTATGTTTAGTACTGTTATCTCTACATGATGTAAAAAAGTATCTGTAACAGATCAGAGACCGTTCCACATCTTTGTGGTCAGCCTCAGGAGGACTGTCCCAGACAGTGTGGTGAGCCAGGCCTGTGTGTGGAGCTGCCCAGGCACAGGAGGAAGCATAAGTTTGATGCCACTCTCCTCCTGCTGTATCACTCAGAAATTAGATGCCTAATTTCATGTTCTGGTTGCAAGGCTCTGGCAACCTTATTCTAAGCTTTTTGTGGACTCGGGAGTGTGGGAACTCTAAGCAAAACTCAGCAGCCAGAACTTCTCAGCATAGGAGTTGGTGGGGAACAGAGGAAAATTCTGTCTAAGCAGAGTTCATAGTCATAAATCGCGATTCTCTGCGAGTGGAAAGATGATCAATCCAAGTGGTCAGAGAAGTTTTCTGTCAATCTGCATGGCAGAGATCACTGCAATGAGATGATCCTGCAATATGTCAAAAGTATGCTTTTTTCTTCTCACAAACATTTTGTTCTTCCAAACAGGGTTTTGGGCACTTGTTGTAACTGACAGATCCAAATGTGCTGCACATGCTCCCTTATGTTCCCTTGGCAGCTTGTTATGCCATCCATAAAAATCTTTGTCCTAACATGATTCTCACTCTGCTGTTTATTCAGCCCATTCCCACTGAGTATTCCTGAACTGCCAGCCATTCTCTGTTGCCTTCTATCCCTATCTACATAGCCAGTAGCCAATCCTCCTCTTCCTCACAGCCCCTGAATTTTTGCATCATGTCTTCATAGTGCTCTGTTAGTCTCAGCTCCACTGTCTCTTCCTATGGATCCAAGCAGTGTCTGTAAGCTTCGCTTGTTTCCTGTGTCCATTTTTCTTTCCCCTGAATTGCCTCTGCAGACAGAGGTGCCCAGAACAGATCTCCTGGTGACCCTATGCTCCTGGTGGCTGTCAAGGCCAGTATGTTCCTCTGATTAACTCAACAGCGATAGACGCTGTACAGGTTGGGAACCTCAAACACATACGCAGATGTTTTAGGCAGACAGCCTCTCAAACCTAGAGAGGATGCCATCACAGGGGATGCCACCTAGAGAGGATGCTATCACAGGGGATGCCACCTAGAGAGGATGCTGTTCACACCTTATTTCAACACAGGATAGAGACACCTAATCTCTGAAATCTCTGGTGATGTATAGATATATACAGATATGCTATAAATATAAGACAACTTGGTTCTCACTATATCATATTGGGAGTTTTCAAGCACTCAGTCACTCCACCAGCTTTTGGTAGAAGTAATCTTAAGCTCTTGGATAGCAGAGGAAGTAGCTCTGTTCATAGCTACGTTCACACATCATGGCGCATACTCTGGGAAGAAAATGGGTCAGCGTGCTGTGGGCTTTCCACAGTCCCTCGTGTGAGTACAGTGCCTGTCCACTCAGAACTTCAGGTTATATGTATGGTTTGCTTTAGGGCAGAAACCTGTGTAGATAGTGAGACAAAAAAGAGATAGACCTTCTAGCAGTAAAGTATGTAACATAGCTGAAGAACAGTAAGGCCATTTCTCAGTGCTTTATTCTTGACAAAATCACAGAGTTCTTGATCACCTCTGGAGATCATCAAGTCCAAATCCTTGCTTAGAGCAGGCCCAAGTATATCAGGTTGCCAGGACTGTGTCCTTTTGGGTTTTGAATGTCTCCAAAGATGTAGAATCCATAACGGTATTTTTAATATTTTTTTGTGTATGTTTAAGAATACAAAACCAAAATTTATTTCATGCCTATCAATTCCCCTATCATCTGCACCGGTTGACCCACTCACTTTCCTTTCCATGAGCTTTCTTACAAACAATTTTATATATATATATATATATATATATATATATATATATGTATAATATGTAAAAGAAGAGTATAAAAAGGTAAATAATGGTGTTGTAGTGCAAGCTCCCACAGAAATGATGAACACTCCCATACATGATTAAAGACAGTCTTGTTCTGAGCATTTCTATATTTTTACTGCAGTTTGTAAATATATAAGTATAGTGGAGGGAAAAGCTTCTGGCAAGTTGTCTCTGTTTTATGAATAGCAGCTAAAACTTTATGTCAATCCTGACTGTAAAGCTGTTTCATGCCATTTACCTTTTGTTAGATTTCTGTTATGCAAAAAAAAATATTTGAGTTCTGTGTGTATCTGAAACTGTGGAAACCATGATTAAGAGGCGTACAGCTTCTGTGGCTCATCAAGACAGCCAAATGTTCAAATAGATATACAAAACTTTTTAGGTTTTTTTTTTAAAGAAAGTTAGAAGAATACACAAAAACTATCTGTGAGATAATTTCTAGGGTACCTTAATGGTCTATGAAAAATGGAGATTGATGTTACAGAAAATGTGACTAGCATTTCATGGCTGCTATGTTATCAGAAGAAACAAAAGGAAATTCAGGAAAGGAAAATAAATTTGAAAAAGAAACTAATCTGTGAGGAGTGAGACCAAAGCTATAGTCTTGCTTTAGAAGATCACAGCTATAACTAGGACAATGCAGTCTTCATGGTATTTTTTTAATACGGTGTATTAACTAATTTATTTGTGTAGCAGATTACGATAAGAACTTGCCGGGGAAGAATATTTAAATTACTGTATGTAAATGTACTGGTGTGAATTTTTAGATAAAACTACTGCCTTCACCAATAGCGATTTTGCTTTCTTCCTTGAACTCCAAAGATATTCTCAGAGAAGTACATTGTGATAGTGTCTGGAACCTGGCTGTGTGCTGTTTTAGAGATGGTATTTCATATTGTTACTTCATAGCTGCCCAAGTGTCTAACTTCCAACACTCAGTTTGCTGCAGGATTATTCTAGATAATTTTTAATTTTTGTGTAAGTTGTCAGCAGCTTTCTGAAAGATTGGCAGCAGTAGCTGAGAGATTTTGGCAGAAGGGCATGTGAAGAAAGTCAGGTGGTTTTTTTTTTTTTTTTTAAATCTTAAAATTACTAGTAACACTGTTGCTAACATTAGTGGCAACAAAACTAGCACAAAATACCCTTTTGATGTTAACTCCTTGAATCACTGTTCCACAGCATCTTTGCTGCCTCCTATAGGCAGTTTGTAGTTGTGGGTTTAGAAACCTAGGCCAGGAATATGATTAGGACAAGTACGTGAGTTGTGTATTCAGTTGCCTAAAAAGTAGGCATCTGATGCCATTTTTGATGCCCAATGTACATAAGACACATATGGCTGGCACATAGGACCTAACTCCTGGGGCAGCGAGGTGGGATATGCTGACTTACCACTAAAGGCACTAGTCTATCATTAGACATAGGATTTTATTTTATTTCACTTGAAATGCTACTTGAAAGTGAGTGGACTCTCTTTGGCTGGAAACCTAAATACCTGAAGTGCCTATAGTAATTTCTGTGTAGACAGAAACAATTTAGGCATCTTACCTGAGTCCTTATTTGTACAGATAGAATCTCATTGGAAAACATAACATCTCAGTTAACTGGAAGGCAAGCAGGAAAAGAGTAGGAAGGGCAGTCTCTTGTGCAAGTGGAAAATTCTGGTAAGGCAGACTTCTAAACATCTCTCCTGGAAAAGCTCTCAGTCAAGCTTGTAAATGGCACCTCAGACTTTAAGGTGACAGGTAGTTCTGTGAGCAGTGCAGCCTCATTTGCTATGAATGTCTTGTGGTTGAATTGCCATGTTGATTCTGTGACACCAAAAAAGATTGCACTAATGAAATATTTATAGGGCTTTTATAGAACTGCATGTTTCATGTAACTTCTAAGAATATAATAATTTGAATACTTGCATGCCTGTGCAAAATTTTATTGCATTTGTCCAGTGGGGTAACACATTATTGTAGGGTGTGGGCAGAAAAGGGGGAAGAACCCAATCATCTGTCTGCAAAATCTTCCTTTTCTTGCCTAACTGGAATAAAAATATCTAACTGAAAACCTAAGTTCTGAAGAAAATCTCCTCTGCGCAGGAATGGAAGAACAGAGAGTACTAAAATGGCTTTAATGTCACTGTCCTGAGATGGCTGAGCCCTGTATGTCTGATGACCATCAGCATGGGCAAAGTGGTCCTCTCCATGACTGGAGAGGTGGGCAGCAGAGAATTGCATGGTCCTGTTGAATCCTTCAGTCTAGAGGAGAGGCTTTAGAAAAATCAGAGTTTGAATTTGAAAAATCCTAGGCTACTTCTTTACTAACAAGTTAAATGTAATCTGGTACTGTTCCTAGGTTTTAGAGTATCAGTGTGAATAAACTGACACAAAGCTGCTTGGCAAACTCTTGGTCTTCTGCCTTTACTACTTTCTTATCAAATTTTCCTGGGAGTTGAGGAGTTGGGGTGTTCTGTGGTGCACCTCCAGGAAGCCACTTGTATGGAGTCACCTTGCTTTGAAGCAGAGCAGAGATCCTAGCACAGATACAGACTATTTTGTGTCATTTGGCTTCAGTGCTCAGAAATGTTTCTGTGCAAGTCTAGTGTGCTAGTATTGGTGTCATTTCAAGATGTAATTTAATGGGAGATGGTGAGACAGTGCTGTAGGCAAAACATACCCTTATCCCCATTTGCCTCTGTTTCTGGTCACATGATTTCACTACTCATCGTTCCCTCCATGGAAAAAACCAGATGTGACAGAGTATGAAAGCAGTTTAAGAAAATACAGATAGGTTTCTACTATGTTTTTAAATACAAGTGGCTCCTGGGAGAACCTGAGAATCAAGGAACAGTATACAAGCGAGTATATGGCACAGGGAACCTTCCTGTGAGCAAGAAAGGGAGAGAACAAACCCAGATAGGAAGAAAGGAGAAAAAGAGAGGAGGGAGTTGGGGAGAAGACCTTCCCTTTTGCTGAGCAGGAGCTATTGGATGAACCCAGCTGCCATTTTGGAAAATGAATTTAATGGAAACTTGGACTCAAAAGCACACTTTAATTAGAAAGGCAGAGTTGTTTACTTATTAAGATTTTGGGATAATTTAAGTATTCAAGTAGATTTTCAGTTTCATTTATTTATATTTATTGGAGTGAAGCAATTGCAACACTAGCTAGGATTTTATTACAGAAATCATTTTGATAAAGCAAAAGAGATAAATGCAATGCTGTAGAATAATTTCATGGTTTTCTGCATGTTTTTATGTTATCTCAGAAACATTAAGTGATACATAATCTAACTTAATTTTGTGAATGAAAGTTTTGTAAGAGCTAATTGTTACCATTTCTTCCCTTTGACTTTCAAGAGATGACTTGTAGGGTGGTGACAGAGCTCTGCTGAAGTTAATGGTACTTCAGGCAGTGAAGAAGGTCTACCTAGTTAGTTCTGTTTGAAATAACTGGTGTCTTCCAAAAGTGCATAGAAAGAATGTAAATTAAATCAATAACCTAAAAAATGTTGTGTGTACACCCTTCAGAAGGGAAATAATTAAGATAGTGTGAAGGTCAGTAAGGAATAGCTTGTGGCCTGCTCTATTAGCACACTTGTTACCTGATTTGCTGCATAGGGGTGAAGCAGGATGCATGGGAGTCAGCCTAACTGTGGGATTGCATTTTCTAAACTCAGGAAACATAAAGCAGTGCGCTCCTTATGTACCCTCCTCAGAATCCGGGCTTGGGTGAAGGATTTGGGGAACTTGCTCTGACCTCAGTCTGAGCTTTGCCTGGCATGTGTCATATAAATGTGGTAAATTTTTGCCCCCCCACAATGTGACTTTAGCTTTCCAGTGCATGTTTGGAAGTTCCCAAATTTGAATTTGAAAAAAGCCTTTTTTCTGCATTCTAAAATGCAGGTTTGAAATATGTAATTATGTAGAATTGTTCTTATTTTTGTAACTGAAAATGCTTTTTCTGTGTGTATAGTTATATATATTACTTACTATGGGCTCTTTCAAGTTGGAATTTCATGTTGTGTTAGTACAGGAATACTGTTCCTCCTCATTGTGGATCACATTCAACAGTACCTGTAAGAGTAAGTTTGAGGAATATTTTTTCTGTGAATGAAATACTCTGTATTCCACGTGAAGGCAAGCATGGGATCCTTCTAGCATGTTTTCACACAGCCTGTAAAGTTTCCACATGAATCTGTGTGGGAACTGTTGACCCACCTGTGCTGAGTCCTATGTGTGCCACTGGTTTTTCTTGTTATGTAGCAGTAAAGCCCAGAACCCTTTGCTATGCTGTGAAAATGCACCTTTTTCCAGAGCCGTGCATATGAACCCTTTGAATGAAGAACACCCTTTCACTGGTTCTCTTTAATAGCTTCATGTGTGGAATTGCATTGACATGTGCAAGGATGCAATAAACCAGAAACAAGCCCAGAAACAAAAAACAGACTCTGGATGTCCTGAATGACTTAATGTAGCACTGGATCAGAGCTCACTGTCCAGAGGAGAGTAAACAGAAACTATTTTTGAAGTGACAGGCTGGAGTAAAATTATCTAACACTCTTCATTTTACTGATGCATCGCGTGGAGGTCCAGAAGCCACATTAGAGAACTGTAATCCTTCATCAGAGCATTTGTTTGGTTGCCTAACATCTGTGGATTGTTAAGATAAGTTATTACACAGACCTGCTTTAGTTTAGATTAGTTTGGACCACATCCCAGTATATTCAATCAGGATATAATTCCTGCATGCTGCTAAATTGCTTGCTCCACATACTTCTCTAAAAATGTTTTTCAATATACAGTTTTCTCACTGAAACTCTTCTGTCACCTCAGTTTTTGATTTTTGTTTTCCACTTAAAGAAAAGCTTCTATTATTTTTCCTTTTGGACTGAATATATCTCAAGGCAACTGTAGCATTTTTTAATTCCTGAAGAGATTCCAAAACAGGGATGGTAGTATAGCTTCTGTGTGAGTATAATACAGATTTTCTACATGTGAAATCTATGGTGATTGGTACGTATTGTGTCCAAGATGCAGGGTTTAAAAATAGCTGTAAGAAAATGGGTTTGTATTTACTTGTCTAGTATTTCTTCTTTCAGTATTCTGTATTTTTTGGTGTCTATTTGTGCATTAGCTACTCTTATTTGTTTGTATCTCGTAATATTTTGCATAAAATTAATTACCGTATCAAAGGTGATTATGTAAATTAACAGTATTTTCTTGCAGTTTATGACAAAATTTAGACATATTTTAAATTATTGAATACATGAAGTTGTAAAGGAAGTATGTTACTGGGCTTGCATACATACACGTGTATGTAATTTAATTAGGATAATTTAATTTTAGTTTAGTATTCCTTATCCTTCCTTTAAACAAATTCTAGCAGATTAATTTTTTTATTAACACTTTTTTCAACTTTTCTTGGAAACGGATAAAATACAGGTAATGACATTTTCTGTTACTGACTTTGGTTTACAGCATTGACATAGATTTTATACACAGACACATTTGCATGCACACTCTTGCTGTCTAATGAGCTAACAGTTGTGGCAGATCTTATAAAAGCATTTTAAAGCCTTGCTGGGTTTTTTGAATACCTGTAATAATAATATGATAGATTAAAAGTCTGTTCTATTTAGAACAGGTAGTCTAATAAACTGAATTGCTGTTTTGTGAGGTGTACTAGATGGAATAAATTGGATATTTTGGAATCGAGGGCTTTTTTTGTTTGTTAAAGGTCTAGCATTTATCTTTGTCAAAGATGCTGTTTCTATTATCCCACTGAGTGTTATTTGTTTTCATTGTGGTATATGTTTATGCCCCTGTTGGAATAATTGTAGCTTTTGATTAAGGTTAGGGTTTTTTAAATTAATTTATTAGTAGATACTTTATTATCTGTCTTAAATAGTAGAAATATAACAGTCATCTTTTGATAAAGGTCAGAGGGCAAAGAGTTGGATGTATTCTTTGTGTGGTTTGGTCAAACAGTGCAGAAATGCTTTTGGGAGTTCTGATGTAGTTTTCAGCCCTAAAAAGAAAGTCGATTCTAGGGTGTTTTAAATAAATCTTAAAATAAATCTTTAAATATGTAAAATGCCTAAAGTTTTCATTGTGCCTTGTAAGTCATGCACTTCCTCCACAGGCCAGAGAGTAAAAGAGCTCAGTACCAGAACTTTGGCCTGTTTCAATTTCCATGAAGTGGGTTTTTCCTCTTCTTTTTAATTTTCAGAGCTGTATAATTTTGTGACTGTTGCATCATTCCTGTGTTTACACAAAATAATTTAAGCATATATTTCCTTCCAACTTTTGTCATCCTTCTTAGCCTCATTACAATTTTACCCATTACTTTCCATATTAAATTAAGAGATTTTTTTTACCATTTTCCTTAATAATAATCAGCTTTGTTTTCTTTCATCTCTCTTTTTATTTCTGGCAAAAATCCTCTCTCTTCTATATCCTTCATGCATTTTGCCTACCTTTTCTTCTTTCTGAAAGCTGCTTTTTACTTTGTCTCAATTTTTTCTTAAATTTTCACATTCTTTAGTCTTGATTAACCATTTATTTTTGTCTGGTGAGTTGCTCCTGTACATAAGACTGTGTCTACAGTATACAGGCTTGAAACACAGAGTCTTGCTTTAATGTGTGTGCTCCTGTATATCTGCGTGTAAGGAATTAAAACCCCCAGTTTTTAAAAAAACCCTAAGCACCACAGCTTAATTGTGATTTACAGAGACACGTTTGTTTATTATTTGCAGCTATAACTCAAAGAGATAATGATGATAATTTCCAAGTAGTACAAAATATGGTACTTTCACATTCTTTTCATTGGTGCATTTAGTTTTCTCTTAGTAGATTTCTTTAGGTTTTACTTTGCACCTCTGATAAGTAGTTGCTGTAGGTCTAGCTAAAATCATGCACAGTACATGCCGAATTTATTTGCAGGATAATGTTGAGTTATTTAATGTGAGAAAATTTAATTACAAGGAAATCCTATGTCAGTTTTCTGTGACCACGGAACTTGGGAGTCAGCCGGGCAGGACACTGCCCCCTGAGGTACATGTCCTATTTACAGTCTGGTGGGCTTGTCTGTCCTGACAGTGCTCCACACCAGTGAAAACAACCCACCCCACCCCCTGCTGCATCAACCCCCCACAACAAGTGCTGGTCATGTTGTCGGTGTCTGTTCAGAGGAGAAGTAGGGCTGGGCTGAGGGAGGATTGCCACAGGTAGGACTGATGTATATTGACAACACATTTTGGAGAAGCTCGCATAGCATGTGCCTGTAGGATGCTTGGCTCTAGCCAGTGGAGAAGCATGTTCTGGGTCCTGTCATGAGCTCCAGCCTCACTAGATCAGAGAGCGAGAGGTCGTACCTGCTCTGCAGTAGTGAGCATGCATTCCAGGCACTGGGAGGTAGCTGCACTGACTCTTCTTGTTGTCTTCAACTAGGTTATGTGGGTATGCAATTTATGTCGAAAGCAACAAGAAATCCTAACGAAATCTGGAGCGTGGTTTTTTGGAAGTGGACCACAGCCCTCACCCAGTCAGGACGGAACGCTGAGTGATACGGCGACTGGCGCCAGCTCGGATGCACCGAGAGAGAAGAAAGCAAGACTTCAAGAGCGATCGAGGTCACAGACTCCCTTAAGTACAGCAGCTGCCTCATCACAGGAAATCTCTTCTTCTAGTGTGCAATCTGACCGTAGGAAAGGAGCAGAAGTGTCGCAGCCAGCTATGGGCCCGGACCAAAAGCAAGCTTCAAGGTCTAGAAGTGAACCTCCAAAAGAGAGGTAATGCTTTCTGTCTAGATAGAGCCTGCAGTTATAAATGCTAGTTCAGCTGGGCCTTCTTTATGTCTGCTACTGTGCAAAAACAAAGAGTAAACTGATTTACTGACCAGGCAAGGATAAATTTTTGCTAGCAAATAGTTTGTCTGTTTTGGTCTGTGCAACAAAAATAAAGAAAAAGAAATTATTTTATGGATATTCCCATGTACTTCAATGCTTTTTTGGTGTACACTTTCAATATAGAATTTTAGGTTACTTTGAAATTATAAATTTGACTGGTATTTTAAAGTTATTAAACAAAGACCAAGCCTTTAGCTTTACTCGAATTTTTAAAGCAACGGTCTCCTGAAAAATCCACACCTAAGCAGTCAGAAAACACACCCTGTGGAATTCTTTCATATGATCTTATGTGTTATTTCTTTATCAATGATATTTTCAATTTTATTGTTAAAAGTAATACAGTTAGAAAACCTCATTCACATGTGCAAAGTTAACATTTACGTAGAATATCAATAGTACCATCTTGTATTCAGAGCAAGTTGTTTGCAAGAATAAAGCAACCAGAAGAAAAGTATTTTATTTTAAGTGAGTAAATGAATTAATTCCTGAGCTGCATTCTGCGTGATGAATGGGTTGAGGAGTAGCAAATCAAGAGAGGCTAATGTGATGAAACAGTTGCTGTTCTTTTGGCTGCTGCCTGGCAGATGGCAGAGCAGTTAAGGAGGGAGCCTGTGGCAACAAAACAAGAGCCTGCCATAGAAGATTCTCCAGATTCTGGCCGGAATGGTTGATGATTTTTTTTCCCCTAGCTAGTGGAGCTGAAAATGGATGATGAGCAGTGGCTAGTAGCTTACTGTGTGGGTGAGATCTGTCTGGGTTTAACTGTATCAAAGTCAGGTTACTGTTATGTATATGTATGGTGTAAATGAACATATGATGCCCTCCCCTAATGCTGTTGATTTTTGTCCCCTGACACAGGGAAGGCCCCCAGAACAGCTGTCATTTCTAGGGCAGCAAAACACTTTATATTTCTGCTTTGCTGTCCAGGAGTGAGATGTTCATATTAATTATACAAAATTAGTATTCTCTACTTGTCACTGAGAGTTTCAAATTAATTCCAAACATTCTGATTGAAGACCATCTATGGTAAGCTCAGGTTCCATTTATTGCTGGAAACTCAGGAGGAACAGAAGATGGGGGGAAAAAAAGAGAAGGGAGCTTAACATGGATGATGTCCAACTTTGTTCTGTTAGATACTCTGTGAGGGTCTTTGATATGTAATCCAAAGATGTGTCAGTTGTAGAAGGGAAGATTCAGTGCCACAAAACAAAGTCCTAGTGACTTTGTATCACTAGGTGTGCATTCATCTCAAATACACTGTATAGCTGTGTTCATACTTCTTCAAAATCAATGGATTCATATGTGAACTGCAAAATGAAAGGGCAACTGGAATGAGGAGAGAAATAAAAATATCCCACATAAGGGAATTTTATGATTCTTTGGCTTGCTTATTTTCCCAAAGCAAAATATGAAAGAGAAAAGAAAATAATTTTCATGCAGCCTCATTATTTACTGTTTTGTACTTTGTCTGCTTAGAGGAATAAACTTTTCATCCTCTTTTATTACTGGAGAAAGGAATGCCATTAATTTATCTCAAGGAATCAATTTGCTTTCCTTTATATGCTTATGAAATGGTCACTTCTTTTTAGAGTTTTAATAAGGTAAATCAAACTAGTTCAAATATTATTTCTGGATATATTATCTTTTGCATTTTTTTATATGTATATTCCTTCTTTCTCTAATATTATTGTGGTAGATACTCCATTTGGTGGTATTTATATCTGTGCTGTCAGGGCACTTGAAGTGAATTGTGTGGTTAGTCTGTAACTCTCATGACTGCTGCCAGAAAAATGGAGAACATACTCCAGTACTCTGTCATAATGATGCAGTTGCTACAAAGACAAGTCTGAGTCTTCCTACTTACATGGGTAAATTATCTCTCTTTATCCATGTTAATATTTTTTTTGATTTTACTCATTAATTGGACCATTCATTATTTATGTTTTTGTGGACTCTGGAAGTTGTTTGCTATTGGAAAATAAAACTAAGATGGAAGGGTTAATAGATTTAATTCGTGGTTAATGGATTCAGTACTTTTTTGTTTTGCCATAGCTTATCCTGGTCTAGAATTTGTTTTCCATAATGGTATGCAAGTATTTCTATTTTCCATTCAATTCTTAATATTACTGTACTCTTTTTCATTGTAGGAAGAAGGCAGTATTGGTTTCTGACCAGAATGGCAAAGGTGTAAAGAGTGAGCGTAAGCGTGTGCCAAAATCCTCACTTCAGAAAGAAGGAGCAACAGATGACAGGGAGCGTAAAGAGCGGCATGAAGGTAGAAGGCTGGAGAAAGGCAAGTCACAGGATTACCCAGACTTGCCAGAGAAACTTGAGGAAGGCCAAGTGCCTGATGATGAAAAACAAAGGAAGGAAGATGAATATCATACCCGTTACAGGAGTGACCCCAATCTGGCAAGATATCCTGTAAAACCACACCCTGAGGAGCAGCAGATGCGCATGCACGCAAAAGTTTCTAAAGCACGACATGAGAGAAGACACAGTGATGTAGCTTTGCCACACACAGAAATGGAGGAAGCGGAGGTACCTGAGAATAAATTAGGAAAACGCTCCCAATTACAGGGAACTCAGGACAGAAAATCTCTTGTGGAAACTCAGAGGTCGTACTCTATAGACAGAACAGGTGATGTAAGAATTTCTGTTTCTAAACAATTAACTAATCATAGCCCACCAACTCCCAGGCATAGTCCAGTTCCTATAGAACACGTAGAATACAAGAACCACGATTCCTTTATAAAACAGAGCCGCCTTGATCCTAGCTCTGCTATTCTCATGCGAAAAGCAAAGCGGGAGAAAATGGAGACCATGCTAAGGAATGATTCCCTTAGCTCTGACCAGTCGGAATCAGTGCGGCCATCCCCTCCAAAGCCTCATAGAGCAAAAAGAGGCGGAAAGAAAAGGCAGATGTCAGTTAGTAGCTCAGAGGAAGAAGGGGCATCAACACCA
This sequence comes from Corvus kubaryi, assembly GCF_017639235.1. Taxonomy (NCBI): domain Eukaryota; kingdom Metazoa; phylum Chordata; class Aves; order Passeriformes; family Corvidae; genus Corvus; species Corvus kubaryi. The sequence goes on from NW_024582091.1 coordinate 10,664,709, forward strand.
GAATATACTAGCTGTGAAGATGTGGAGATAGAAAGTGAAAGTGTCAGTGAAAAAGGTAAGGACTTTTCTGTATATTATGCACATGGCCATGATTTGGGGAAAAAAAAAAAATCTGTATTTTTCTCTCTCTTTTGCCTCTTTTTAATCATACACTTTTTTCCCCTTGCCTTTCTCTTTTTGCCAACTTAGGAGTGTCTTATACCTGATTACATTTGCTTTACAATGTTTCCTTTTGCATTCTTAGATGAGGTGGTTACAAGTAGCATCAGCTGATGCGTTTCCTTTTCATACCCTGCCCTCTTTCACCTGAAAGTGACAGAATTTAAGGGTTCTAGTTTACTCTCTTGATGATATCTGTACTCCTTTGGTCATTGCTTCATTCTTTTGTCTGTATGTAGAACAGTTTTCTGTGGATGGATTGAAATAAAAAGTGAGTTCTCTAACAATCAGAGGAGACCATTATAAAGCATCATAAGATACGCAAATTTTTACAACATTTAATAAAATACCAAAAATCTGCCAAAGTTCATTGTTACTAAGGACAAGATATGGGGCAAAGGGAGTGTTATGTAGAAAAGAAATGAGAATTGACAAAGTTGTTGTCTAGATGACTTTTCTTGCGAGCTAAGAAGTATGTTTAAAACCTGTTATTTCAGTTTGTCTTCATCTGTTGATGGTAACACTCAGCAGCAGGGAGTAAGTTGTAGTACACTGTGTGCTTTTAAACAAAGCCTTTCTTCTGGCTGAAGAAGTTAATCAAATTCAGGAATGGTGAACAGATAAAATAAGCATTGTCAGGAAAGACTGTGGTAGAACTTAGCAACAGTCTTAACTCTACTTTGTCTTGCAGTGACACTACAGTGAGCTGAAAGCTTTTTGTGTCTTTGGAAGTAGCTTTTAGCTCCTTAGTTTAACTATCTGTGTTTGTACCTTGAAAGTTTCCTGCTGGTATTTATACTGAAAATGCCAAAGGCTTGTCTGCATTGCCTTTTTTTTCCTGGCACTGTTTCCTGAGGTGTCTGTGATTCATATATGCTAACCTGTCTGTCTGTCTTTATCTGATGTTGTGGTCTCCTAGCATCCTCTAAAGATCCAGGTGTACATAGCAAACATAGCATATTTCTCTCCTATCCCATCTGAATAGCTGTTTGTTTAACTTTCTAAGCATGAGCTTTTTTCACTGAAAATATGGGAAGTTGCTTTTTTGCTCATTTTTAAGGAGGTGATCATACTCTGATATTTTATTCCAGATTCTACTAAAACATAAAAGCTCTCACTTATTTGACTGAATTTTGTCAAATACTGGAATGCATTGCACAGAGATTGATACAGTCTCCACCTTTGGAGATGCTCAAAACCCAAATGGAGAAGGCCCTGAGCAATCTGCTCTGCTGACACAACTTTTGAGGAAGGGTGTTTAAACTAGAGACTTACAGAGGTGCCTTCCAGTCTCAACTAGCACATCTTTTTCCCTTTTTTTGTGGCAATGTTGTCAGCTGATGTTTGGATTTGTGTCATTTTCCCTGACTCCATCTGTTGGTAGGAGAAGTCTAATGTAGCATTTCTTTTCCATCTTTGTCTTTTGCTTTCATTATGCTTATCAGTTTGAAGTTGCTTATGAAGTAGAAAGAATTTCCCATAATTGGTGTAGGTTATTATAAACTGGAAGGTTGTTGTTGGGAAAGTCAAGTCCAGGCTGAAAGTGTTATATTTCATAAGTAAAATCTTTCAGTAGCTGCTTTCAGGCTCATGACACTTACCTCAGCTTTTGACCAATTTCCCAGCGTATTGTTAAAACATTAAGGGTGGGATTTTCTTTTCCTTTAGTGTTATGAATTCCAGAGGTATTCAAATGTTGCTGAATGCTTATGTTCTCGATGACTGAATCAAGTTCTTGGTTACCTCTGAGATACATGTTTGGGCTCCCCCTTTACATTGTGGAGACCTTGGTTTGTATCAAATCAGAGTGCTACTTCACTGTATTTGAATTAAAATTAATATTGATGTAATATTAACATTAATGGGAGCATGTTAGGGACCTGTCTGACCACCGACCTCCACATATGTGATTTGCATTGTTGAGCATTCCTTGAGACTTTGTATCTAATTGTCAGCATAAATATATGTATATGTACATATAGGTACATTAGGTACAATTCATATAGGTACATAGGTATTCAATACATTAGGTACAATTCATATGGGTACGTAGGTATTCAATACATATAGATACATAGGTATTCAATACAGTACTTGCAGAGGTATGTTTATTAGTTCAATAGCTATCATATTTAGCCATTAATTTTTTTTTTTTGCCTGGTTTTTGATATGACTTTTCCATAACAAGGACTGTAAATGGAAAGCCTTTGAAGATGGGGAAGTATAGCCCATAGAAAAAAGATAGGAAACATGAATACAAATGAGAAAGTGGAAACATTTTTGTTAATAAAGTATCCAATTGTTTTTACAGTTACATTTTCATCAGTGCTTTAAATACTCTGGAGTATTTCATAAAAATAGATGGAAAGGCAGGAAATCTTATTGCCTAAGGAAATATTTTAGAAATCCCCCAATACTCTAAAAGAATATATGCTACAGTAAAAGGATGTAGTTTTACAGACATATATATAAAAATATTTTTAAAATGCTGCTATTATAACCCTGGTCGTAATCCCATTCTTTGCAATTTAGCAGCATTGTTGCAAACAGAATTTCACCAGAATTTCTTTGGTTCTTTGCTTGTAACTTGGGAGAGATACTGCACAAGTTCAAAGTTACAGTGCTTTACTTTATAAGCCCAAGAGGGTCTGGAATCCATCCTCGCTTATCTAAATGTCAGCTCAGTCAGAAACCTGGTGCCAAAGTGATATAGATGGAGCTAGAAACTTTGAATGGCCCTATTAAAAACCCCCAAGATCTTAAAAATAATGTTTGCATTTGGTGAGTGCCAATATGAAATGATCTGCAATTAAGTAATGAAGATGTACTATTTTCAGTTCTATGTTGAACAAATAAAATAAAAGTTTCTATGAGAAATAGCTTACAGAGGTGTTTAAAAGCAAATGATGCCCCATAGAAAGATACAGTATAGGTAGAGCAGATAAGACTGTATTGAAAATCAATAGCCAAAAATATCATAGAAAGTAGATACTGTGCATATGTTATTTTTTAACATTTGCATTTCCTACAAACAGATTAATATTGCATTATGCTGTCTTCTGAGCCCAAAAAGCCTTCAAAAAAGCAACCTAATTTAGCTAGTACATCCCCAACTATTTACTGTAACCATTTAATATGTGTTTCTTCAAAATTATTTTAAAAATTATGCACAAACACTGGGAGATACTTTCTTTCCAAAAAATAAATGTCTTTTGCAATCCACTGGGATTTTACTTTTTTGGTGGAGGAGCCAAAGATTTATGTCAAATTGTTTCCATGTTAGGGTAAATCTAGAGAAAGAGGACTTTAGCAGTGTCCAAAAAAATTTTGATGAGTTTCATCTCCAATTTCTTATTAAACTGTCTACACCCTTTACAGGACGCTACTGATTGCTGATAATTGTTGTCGTTCTATTATTAATAGAGTCTGTAGGACTCCTTTTTCTGAAATCTCTAATAGCTGAACAATAGGTGGACTGAGTTTCCAATGAAGTCCTGGCAAGGCAAAAGGAGTCCTTGTAGAAGGCATAAATTGCATTCATACTTACATCAAAGACACGTGAGAATAACATAAGCTGGACTATTAAAAATTAAATCCAGACCTCATTTTAGAACGAACGTTTTCTGCCTACTGCCGTCCAGTGAAGAATACAAATTGTGTTTGGCATAAGTTTGAGAAAAAGCATTTTCTTTGTAGTTGAAAAATAAGAGTTTGTGTAGAACTAGTAGATTTGTGTCCAGATGAGGCTGTAAAAAACTTATTTTATCCATTGATGGATACAAGAGACAGTCCAGAATTTTGTCATGCAACCTTTGAAACTGGAAGAGAAAGTAATGTTGGAAATTGGAGCAATGTTGAGGAGGTACTGCTCCAGTACTTTTATGTAAATAAATGTGCTAATGATTCTACATTTTGCATACTTACTGTTCCTATTTGCCTAAATGTGTATTTTGTTCACGCTCTTTATGCTTGAAATTATTACTAATAGTCACAAATTGGTAGTAAAATATTGAAAACCCAAGTAAAACTCACTCTGTATACTTGCTAAGGGATTTATTTGGGAGTGAGGAGAGCATGATAAAATTGGTGCCTTATTTGAAAAACAAACTCCTGAGAAGACTTTCTGGTTTCTTTCAGTGAAGATGTGATTGTTTCATTCATAATGCCTTCCTCACGGTACTGTGAGGAACAGGGCAACTCGATTTAATTTAATTTCATTCTTATGAGGTTAACTTCTGATTAGAATATGTTATGGGCAAGAATCTTGCTGTTTTCTTGGTTTATGTCCAGGTGTGAGGTGGGGGGTTGTGAGCAGGAGGTGCAGACGTGGAGGTCAGGAGTAGAAAGGGATGCTGTGGTTTGCCAACAAATGTGTCAGTGCTGGCTCAGCTCCAGGAGGAAAGGATCTGGCCCATTCCTCCATACTTTTCTGGTGTTTCAAGTGTCTCTTTGGGTGCTTGTGCTTTGGGGTGCTCCCAGGGGAAGGAGAGAATAAATTATATCCTTGCCCCAGTGATTTATTCCAAGCTCTGTAAGCACTGTTGACAAGGAAGGTAGCTTGGGGGCTAAGAGAGAAACCACACATGTGCAGTAGGGCCTGTAAAGGGACCAAAAGAAAACATTAGGAAAAGGCTATAGAGAAGAGGAGGCTGGTTTTAAATGATTTTAGTTAAACTTTTTCACTGAGGTATTTTCAATTTGGAGTGTAGGCAAGTCAAATTGTACTGTAACATGTGCTAGCATATTTTAACATCTGTTTGCGTGGAGAGTTGGGCATGGAGTTTTAAAACTGGAGCAGAATTTGTTTAAAAGTGTGGCTGAGATTTAACTTAGAGTAAAATAAAATACCCTTCCTAGGAAAACTTGCTGTTTAGGGGTTAGTTCAAATTTATCTTCTAGTCCTTGTGCAGTAATTTAGATCTACATCTTATTCAGATTTTAATGAAAATATAATTTAAAATTACTCTGGTTTTAGAATTCTGTTCATTGCTAACATTGTCCAATGCTATTAGTATTTAGTGCCTTTGAGCAGCTGAAATTATTTACAATGCTTGTGGAGCTGTAAATAAGTGCTTGTTAAATTAGAGTTGGGCAGTAAGAAATCTGTTTTGTGTATATGGAATTATTTAACGTACACATATATACAAATGAGATAAGCTGAACATGAGCGGGGAAAAAAGTCAAATTATTGCCAAGATATTCTGCATTTCAGAAAGATATGTAACCATATAAATCAGGATGTCATGGAAGATATGTGGCTGAATTTTCCTCTAAAAACCTAATACAGCCCTTTTTCTAGTTCACTTTAAGAAGGTTGTGAGCATGCTGGAGGGAGTTCAGAGGCAACAGCAAAGTGTCACCAAGGTCTATAACACATGATAAATCAGGAAAGGTGGGATGGATTGAGGTTGAATAGTTTGGGAAAGAAGCAGGAAGAAAAAAACCCAGAAAAAGTAGCTGGAGGGAGAGAGGTTGAGTGAGTGCTCCTCTCTTCCCCTCGAGGGCTGAGTTACTGCTGCGAAGGTTGAAGCTTGCTGCCAGAAACCATGTTAACCCTGAGAACAGATAAGCAAAGTTAAGGAAAACTGTAATCATAATTTCTTACTCAGTTGAAATGGAGGATTCCTGAAAATAAGAATCGGTTTCTTCAGAACCTGCACTGAGATTGCTCTATGTTAGAAATGCTGCTGCTGTTCCTGTGGCAGGATCTGAGCTAAGCTGGGAACATCTGGGGCTAAGATCACAGTACCCCTATCTGTACCTTAGTCTTTTCTTGTCAGCCTGTAAGCCATTTCCAGTAAAAAAGTCTTTAACTTGCCCTATCTTCTGGGTTGCTTGATCTTTCTCAAGTTAATTATTATATTAATTGTTCTTTCTCACTTACCTTTCTTCTGCACATCTAATTCATGAAATAGCAACAAATTTGTCCTGATAGTAATTTTTCCAGTACTAAGATGATTATTTTAATTACAGAAGGGCAGATACTAAAGCATGGATGGATTGGAGTCTTATGTTCAAAAACACTAAATGTTTGACATCAGGGTACCTTTATTTTCAGGAGCTATGAGAGTGTTTGAACTTGTAGAGAAACCCAGGAGTTCTATAGGCTTCTCCATGAAAGATCAATTCCCAAGAACATTCAGCAGTCAGTTTTTTCTGTACAGAAACCATTGGAGGTAGCAGGCATGAGAATGTGAGCATGAGCTATGGATCATGGAGCACTTTTTAAGGGTCTTAGAGGAAGATGAAAAAGCTTTTGAAAAGCTTGCCCAAATTTTAGCTGCTGGGCAGTACTTTTCAAGCGCCACCATGGCATGGGAAAAACTTGATTGTGTCAGAAAGAAGGTTAATAAATATGAGATATCTGTGTTTCTTTTGAATAAATAGGCATGGTTTCATCCTGTTCCTGTCCACTCCGAATGTCCCTCTGAATATTGTTTTCCCATATTTGCTCATGTGTTTTTGCATTCTTCTGATGATTTCTTTGATCCTTCTTTCTCCTGTACACCATGTGAGCTTCAAAATAAGGGACTCCCCACCTACACTTTGTAATCTCTTAAACTGATTCTTATGTCCATTTCAGCTGTGATACCAAGCACAACACGTGTTATGGTTTCAAATATGCCCATCTCATTGGTGATATTTACTTATTAGTAAATTAAAGAGCCATTCTTTGACTTTTTTGGCCAAGTAATGAATTGCAGCACATTCTTTAATTCCTCAAGAGAAGGGTGCATAGAAGTTGTCTGTTAGTATTTATTCTTGGCCTGTGTCCTGCCTAGTAGTAAATAGAGAGTGGTAGCTGAAGCAAGGCACAGCTGTTCCAGGGTTTACTTTAAAGGCACAGTATGAATGACAACTCATTTGGCACTGGTAACACAGTGGTATAAGTTGTAGTCACTTATTCCTTATTTATTTGTCTGCTTGTTTTATTGCCTTGCATTTAAATTGCAAGTTCAGTGGAGTCCAGATTATCTTTTTATGATTGTACATTGCCTAATTTTTGTGAGACTTCAGTACATTACTGAGACTTCAACTTGCCTTGATGATAATAAATTAGTATGCTTATTTAATGCAAGGACATATTACTACTTTTTGTTCCATTTATCAGCATGCAGCAGAATTTCAGGTTACTTTCTAGTGTCCTCTGACATGCTTGCAGTCTCTTGCAGATAGCTGCAGGTTGCCTCCATGAGCATGTTTTCACTACATACTAATTTGCTGCTAATCAGCTAAATTGCCCTTTTATTTGCCTTTTTGTTTTTCTTACCAGGTATCAAAGTGATTAATGTATGTATACTATGTATACTTCTATGCTTATAAAAACATTTTGAAACTCTTTCTCTCATTTATTTGAGACCTTATAGTCTTTTTCATCCTTTGGGTTGATGTCTTTTTGGTTTGTTTTTGGTTATTTTGCTTTTGTGGGCCTTTTCTTAATGGCATTTTTTTGTTAGTTTGTTTTACTGATGGAGCCACCACTAAAGATACAACGTGATATTTGTGTGCATTGGATCTTTCTGCTCTTTTCATTTTTTACACACACACACCCCCACACCATTAATATAATGAAGCATTATATTAATTTCATTAATTTCATTATATATATTTCATTAATATAATGCTTCTGATAACTGATCATGTTTCTTTTCTGGTCCAAGAAAAAGAGTCTTCTAAGGTTTTAGTTCAAAGGGAGGCAGGGCTTTCATTTTGGTTTGCCATTCATCTTGAGGATATGTAAGGACAGGGCAGAGTTTTACAGTTCTATTTTCAGTTTGATAGGTGTTTTTGTCTTTTCTGCATCGTTTTTTTGGTCTTTCTGCTGTGAGACTAGAAAGTCTGCAAGCAGGAAATGTGCAAAGTGTAATATGCAACAGTGATTATTGGTTGGCTAAGGCACGTAGTAGACAGCTAGGACTTACATGCTGCTGGCCCAGCATGCTGTTAGTCAGTTTGCTGCTCCTTCAGCAGATACCCAACTGCTCTAGATGTTGAGAGTTGTATTAGTTACTTTTTTAGGTATTCCAGCACTTCAAATTTCTGCATTTGTACATATCTGACATGTACAAATGACTAAAAGTACCTCTCTCTTATGCATGAGTTCCTCAGCACATACCCTTGGCTGACTGCAAAAATTGTGTATGATGAGCTTTCTAATTGTTAAACAGCTTCAACCTTTGAGGTATTTTGTCAGAGAGTGGAAGTCTTGGAAATACTGTGATGCTATGCAGTAAATGCATGTTCACGTCAATATTTTTCAGACCCTCAGTATTAAATATTTTATTACACATTCTTTTAAGCCATGAGGGAACATCTAATAAAACATTTTATTTAGAATAATTTCTTTTTACATTTTCTTCCTCTCTGTAAACATGACCTTTTCTATTTTAAAAAAGAAAGTATCACCATTCTTTACTTTGTGACCTGTGGCTTTGCTGTACCTTATATGCAAATTGGACCAAGTCTAACTTGCTCCATTGAGAAAGTTGAGATATGTGTATTGTATGGTTCATTTGAGCCATAACTAGCATGGGATTATTTTGCAATTTTCAATGCAGATCTGCAGAGAATTTAAGGATGTGTTTAAATTCAATTACATAGAGGTTTTGATTGCATATCGAGTCCTAGCTTAATAATATATGATGTTAGTTGGGGGAACTAGGTGTGGTAAAGGTTATATTTATATTCATAGAATGGCTTGGGTTGGAAGGGACCTTAAAGATACCTGCCATGGGCAGGGATCCACCCACTAGACCAGGTTGCTCAATGCCCCATCCAACCTGCCTTTGAGCACCTCAAGGGATGGGCCATCCACAGCTTCTCTGGGCAGCCTGTTCCAGTGCCTCACTACACTCTGAGTAAAGAATTTCTTTTTAACATCTAATCTAAATCTCTTTTAGTTGGAAACTATTCCTCCTTGTCCTACCATTATCTACCTGTGTAAAAAGTCACTCTCCCTCTATTTTCTGTTCCTTGGGCACCTCTCATGCAAGTGTAATTCAAGACAAAATATTTTCAGACATGCAGCAACATGTACACAAATAATTTCTCGAATTTAAAGTTCCAGGTTTTGTAACCGAGTCCTCAATTTCGTAATTCTTTCCTCTGCAATAAGAGCTTCAATTCTTGTTAGCTATTCTCAAAATGATTGTTGGAAAAAATTTTCTATTTAAAGCAATTTGTCATGTTATTTTACTAGTTTTCTAAAGATCCCAAGTTCTCAGTATTTTTTAGAATTTTCGTGGAATAGACTTGTGTAGACTTCAGGGCACCCACTTCCCTGTAAAATTCAGTCGGTGCTCTAGATCTGCTTAGGAGTTGTCTGTTGCAGAGTAGAAGTCACTTTCTGAATCAGGCATGAGCTTTGAAATTTACTTCTTGTAGTAACAAGTCAATGTATATGTTTTCATGCTTGACTTGTTATTACTTTTGTTCTTTTAATGAAAACAGGTATCTTTTCACTGGAAATGTAAACTCAAAGATAAATGTAACTTGCTATAAATTCAGAAGAACAATTTCTAAAACTTTGCTGGTTTTAATAAAGTTTATTGACTAAATAGCATAAATCAGGTAATAAATGGAAATAATCTACAAATATAAAATAAAATTACATGGAAGTTTAATATAGTTAGGTTCATAGAAGTAGGTAAGTATTTCTACATTTTTATGCAATGCTATTAAAATACTTAGGTTCTAAGAATTTATTTTGCCCTGTTGCTCAGAGAAAGCAGAAACTCCAGACGTGGCCCTTTTTAAACGCGTAAGGCCACATGTTCTTAAACCATTGAAATTGTGCTTAACGAGCCACTAGATGGAGCAGTCAAATCTCACTTTTTTCTATCAGGCTGTGCAAGACAGTTTCTCTCTCAGCACAAAGAGAATCTGGAAACGCAGGCACAGTTTGCTAGTTAAACCAGTAATTTAAAAACTTTTTTCAGCTCTTATCTCCATGTGCTTTTTTGTCTGTATGTAGATTTACGTTGTCCTGTAGCTTTAATGTTGCAGATGATATATGGGATGTATTCTGCATTTGGAAGTTACACTGACATGAATACCTCTATGGAAGCAGTTATTCATTTCTTGAATTGAGTCCTCTCCTCAGGAAAAAACCCCCAAAATATAACAAGGAAAAGGTACTCTTGTTTGAGGATCATGAGCCAGATTTTCAAAATTTGAGAGGTTTAAAGTTACAGATTTACACATGACTCTCTATGTTTGTGCTTACGAAATCTTGGTGAAGTTTCATATTCTCTTCCTACTTCCCAAAATATCCTTCCAACCTAATTTTCTTCTGTGACCTAATGTGTAAGAAACATTTGTTTAATGAGATCACAGTATCTGCTTCAGGAATGCTGTAGTCGTGGGTTCAGGAGCAAACAGAAGATATGCAGTAATGTATGTGAATGTTTTCATATTCTTTGTTTTACTGTAGTTTCATAGCATTACTAAGACAAGATATTTTTGGGAGGTGTACAAGTTTGTGAATATATATGTTTATATGAAATAGAATGTATGTGTGCTGTTAGAAGGCATTCCATTGAGTCTGTTCCAGTTAAATACTTCAGGGATCATTACATGTCGTTACAGGGCATTATCCCAGAGGTAGGGAATAGAGCTTTGTGTGAATATAAAATCCCACAGATTTATTCTTTGCCTTTATCATGTTTTTGAAAGTCAGAATGCTCTGCATTAAAGATTATCAGCAGGTGTCACAAGAAAGGAAATGTCGTTCAGAAGCAGTTGGATACAGTCCTTGGAGTGTCTCAGGCCTGCTCCCACATCTCAGGTGGGAATTGCAGATCCTGGCACCGGTGTCCTGTCAGTTTTGGGTAGGAGTGAGACGCAGCTTTGCAGAGCAGGAAGCTCATGCTGTGCAAAGCAGTGCTCCCCAGGTGACTGTCTTTAACCTGTGTGCACTTTATACAGTTCTCAGCTGAACTGTGAGATGAGCAAAAACTTCTGCTCTGGCAGTGAATACTAATCAGTGCCATGAGCTGAGGGCTAGTGGATGCCGTGTTTCTTTCAACTCTCCAGAGTCCTGGGTCATGCAGAGGTATGATGCCAGTTCTTGCCTGTCATGCTCCAGAGTGCTCCCACAGCAAATTAGTGTAAGTTGATATCAAAATACATGGTATGCCAAGGGATCTTGTATTCTCTACAGGCTCAGATTTTACTTAAAATATAGTAAAAAAGTGATTTTCACTTTAAGATAAAATAGGACCTTACAAAGGAGCTTGCAAATACAATTTAAATAGATGTACATTCTCACAACTTTCTGGTGTTTGCTGCTTCTGCCAGTTTTTCTGTAACATGATGAACATTATGAGTGTACCCAGGTAGGTTAAGTTATCTCCCGTGGGAGAGGCATTATGCATTTGCCAGTAGTGGAGTTGTCATTCTCTTCAAGCAGAGACTGTCTGGGAGAGAGCAAAACAGTCCCCTATGAATGGAACTGGAACTGAATGTTGAGGAATAAATCCAGTTGTCTTGCTGCTGGCTCTTTTCCACAGAAAGGTTGCTCTGAAATCAGTTATAAAACAAGTTGGTTAATCTGTTCCTGTTACCAAGTTTTAACTATTTTAACTGCTAAGAAATTCTTAGGGAATGACTATTCCTACAAACCACTGAAACACTTAAGAAGACATGAATTTTTGCCAGTGAGCAGTTGTCTGTTTTTCTTAAGCAAATGCCCCATTTACATTTTGACTTCTCTTCAAATATATCCTTAAAAATTCTAATCTATCAGCATCATTTCCCTTTAAAAAAAAGCTACAACAACAAATATTGATAATAATTTTAGGTATGTTGCCATCGTAACATCAGTTATCTGTGCTGTTGCGGACCTAATCTTACTTTGCCCTAGAAAATTTTTATAAGGATTAGGAACGAATATTCTGACAATGCTTGAACAACATGGTCACCATTAAACCCTGCATTTAGATGTGTGGTTTTAGTAATTTTTTTTATTTGTCTGTATGGATGGTATATAACATTTTAAGGTAATAGAAAATGCTACTTAGTAGAGGTTTCTTTTGGAATGGTCAGTACATATGGGACTGCTGCTTTAATTTCTAGGTTTGAACCTGACATTTTTTTAGAATTAAAGGATCTGGGAGGAATCTGAATTGTAGAAGGATTTGGAAATTAAACTATGTCTACATCCACTTAGGTAGTAGGGAAAAGAAAAGGAAAGAATGTGAGTTAAATTGTCAAATTTATCCTGAAATAGAGAAACAGAATAAAATAGAGACACACAGATGTCTGTCACCCATGGCTGTATAACCTTTCAGTCACAGCCTATATAGGAATTAGTTCAGAACATGTGTTGTCTTTTGGTTTTTACTTTGTAATGGTGGAGAGTTTTTGAAGGGGGGAAAAAAGGTTGTTTTAAGGAATTTTGGTAAGGTTATGTGGCTGAATTAAATAAGCTGTAATGACACTGTCACCTTAGGTTGATTCTCCTATTTTTTCTTTAGTCTGGGTTTGAAGGTGATGCGTTTTGCTTGACTTCTCTTTTGGCAGGAAACCTCAGGTGCAGGTAGATGCCTGCAGTCTTTTCCTACAGGCTGAATTGGTTGCAGCAATTTGGTTCTGTGAGTTCAAGTCTGTACCTGAGCATGGCTATCAAAAGTGGTGCTGGCATACCACCCCTTCATACCAGCTTACTCTGTATCAGGCAGGAAAGGGACTTTGAATATGGATCTTCTGCATCCACTGTGCTGTGGGGTGTCTGTCTCTGTGGAGACAGTAACACAACAACTAGAAACACTAGTTAAAGTTGGGAACAAAAAGAATATTTTGATGCCATTGATCAATAAATTGAAAAGTCAGTTCCTGCATATTGGTCACCACTTAACTGAAAACATCTGGCTTTAGTTAGCAATTGAATAGCTGAGCAAATTGCTTGAATTAGGGTTTGTTTAAGATGACCTTTGGCTCTAAAAAAATGCTATCCAGCAGGTCTTTTATAGATACTGTAAGTTAACACGTTACTTACTGCCCTTGTCATGAAGAAAAATACTCTACAAAATCTTCTTCCACACAGAGGTCAGTTAATCATCCTTTGATGTCAGAGGAAGTCCAGGAATCTGTAAATCTGACAGTGGCTGCACTGTTAGATTTGCACTGATGTTCCCTCTTGATGTCAGTAGATCGTCCTCAGTCAAGGCCAATTATCAAAATGATCTGTCTTGCTGACTTTGTTTAGTAGATAAGGTAACTAAGATAAATGCATTGCAAAGTTACTGGATCATGAAGGCTGGATAGCAAAGATCTCAGCCAGTGCACCTATGGAATTGAAGGACCAACACAGGTTTTCTAATGTGAACATTCAACTTGTCTCTTTCCAGTTTCACTGTCACGATCATCTTCCTCAGAGGAGTCAAGAACAGTCAAGTCAATCACAGGTGGAGGAAGGGGATGTGAAATATCAGTGGCAGCACAGTACTATGCAATTGGCAGTGGAACTTGGAATGCTGGACACAAAAGCAATAAATAGCAGGGTATTTCTTTACTGGCTCTTTCACACCTGTGTGCTTGAAGGGGTTCCTATCTTGTGCAGAAATGGTCTCCTCTCTTCCAGTCTGCTGCAAAATGGTGGGTGATGTTCTGTAAAACTCCCCTAGAGGACCTTTAGAAACAATGTGGTCAAGCCATTATTCTGGGTTGCCAGTGGGAGGCACACCACAGCCTGCTCCCAGTGTGTGCATTTACATGGTGTTAGTCAGATGGATGCCGAGTTACTTCACTTTCACTTCGCATTGATTACCTTGGATCAAGGTTTGAATTGAAAGCTGTGGAACAACGATAGTATGACATTCATTTAGCCCAAGCTAAATAAAAGACCAAACTTATTAGCTTCAGCATGTTACTCTGTTGATGTGAACCTAGTTTCTGCTTTGGTGCTTTTCAAATTTTTTTCCTGGCTGACTAGGAATATAAACAGAATATGCTCATGCCTGCAGGGGAAGGAATTTTGATGAGCGCTAACAAGTTTGATGTGTCTCTAAGGGCAGACATTTCTTTAAGGAGCTATGTGTCTTCTTCACCAGAGTTACTTAACCTCTGATTTTTCTCAGTAGCTATGAGAAATTTCACAATTGGTACTATGTTAATCTGTAACCCCTTCTTCAGAAGGTGTGAATATATGTATTTGTACATTTATGTATAGAAGTCTTTCTCTTGTAAATGGTCAAACATTGTCTAAAGTTGTAACTATTTTGCCAAAAAATCTGAAAAAGAGCCTGAAAAACATTTAGTCTCTTCACTGGGCAATACTTAACTGAAGAGAAGATGCCCTTATGCTGCTGCAAGTGTTTTAATTAGCCCAGTCTCAGCTAAACACTGCACTGCGCTGCCTATCAGAAGCAAGTATGTTTCTTCTAATGAATTTAATTCTGGATGCAGAGCCAAAGACTGCTTCAAGTTTTCTGTGATCTCAGTGGAGCATTTTGTGGTCTGGAATGCTGCTAGCAGAGCAAAGGAAAGCCTTGTTTCTTCCCCATACATCTTTGATACTGTTTTTACGTGTCTAACATTTTACCAGCAGTCAAACTCCAGTCCTTTGTCCATCACTTGGGTCAAGTGGTTCTGTCAGGTTTCCACCCACTTCACAGTTCATCAGTCAATCCATAGCACTCTGATTTGGCTGGAAGGATATTGTGAGAGACTTGGTTGGAAGCTGTGCCATGGTTACATTAAACAATATCTGCTGCTCTCCCCTTGCCTGCAGATCCAGAAACCATATTGGTCAGGTGTGATTTGCCCTTGGTAAAGGTAAGCAGGTGGTTCCCTTCTTGGCCTTTATGTGCTCAGGACTGCATTCCAGAACCTCATTAACCCTCTCAGTATGTAGTTTCCCAGCCCTTTTTCTTGCCCTCCTTGTAGGGGTGTGGTGCTTGGTTTGTCCAGTTGCTGTTCATCTCCCACAATAGCCAGGGTCTTTCAAAGTGGATCAGACAGGCTACAGTACAAAATGTCACATACAATACCTGATATTGTATCTAAGACTCCTGCAGTTGTATTAGAATATCTTCCCCACTGTAACTTGGCTTTGAGGTCTGGAGACTGTAACATGGATCTTTTTTGTTGTTTCTCTCATTTTCTGATTGAAATTACAGCTCCAAACATAGGGTTTTCTTTACTTGAATTGCTCTTTTTCTGCTACTGAATTAAGCTTGGGGCCATTCTCTGGCTTTCCTCTTTCCAAAAAAGTGTTGTAATACTTTTAGTTTAGAGGACAGTTGCGTTTTTACCTAGGCATAAAGCTGAACGATATGTTTAATGCTTGGAATTTATCTTAAAGTTTGAATAATGGTAAACTTGCATGAGATTGAACAATCTCATGCTTTTCTAATGGTCTTAGAAAGTTTTATAAATGCAGGAGTATCATACACAGATTAAGATCTAGAACAACTATTAGTTGGAAGATTATGAAGAGCTGAAATATAGTGGTCAAGATCTAACTATCAGATGCATGGGGTAATGTGCCTCAGAAGACAGTGGCAGTAAAATCATTTGCAAGATTAAAAACCTGCAGAGATTATGAAGGCAATGCTATCCTGAGCAAAGTTTGAAAGTGTGTTATAACACACTTGATGATGTATTTTTACAAGGAAAATGGAATGGTGTCCAGATTTCCAGTTAGTTTCCTACTGTTTTGATACTGTTAATGAATGTAAAAGTAAATAGACCAACTATTAGCACTTGATTCTCAACCCGTCAGATGAGCCTTTGGGGCAGCCAGAAAGGCTCGGTGTGACTGGGGCTGAGAGGAATGAAATCCATCCTTAGGGATGTTCAGTGGATCCTGGAGTTGGTGGTATTGTTCTTTTCTGCAAAATGCCCTTTCTGACCTCAGAACATTCTTCTGTTGCTCCTCTCTTCCCTTCCTTTTGGGCAAATACTTGCAGACATCTCTGTCTTCTGAAGGTGTTAGGCTGAGCTACTTAGGCAGGACCTGGGCAGAACTCATGGCTAGGGACAGCAGTGGGTAAAATGGGCATTGAGGACTGCCTGCTGGAGGAGCAGGGAGGGGTTATCACAGAGGGCAGTGGGAGACAGTGAGAGCTTTAACAACACCATGAGATACAAATAACCTTTTAAAATGCATTTGGGAAATCAGTTCAATATTTTTTTTTGCAGACACATGTATGCCATGGGAATGGCAGGAACTCTTGAGTCAGAAAACAAGCCCCGTATAGTGCAGTCTCATTCACAAATTCTGAGGTTGTAGCAAGTGAGAGTTTTTCATCTGTTGATTTGCATTGTGACAAAATCCCCTGCCTTGTTTAGTATGTGCTGTGAGCTGAGGTGAGTGTTCAGGACCCAGGTGTGCTATGTTCTGAAAGTGATGCAAAGCCCTCAATGCCTGCCCTGGCAGGAGAGGAGGTCATCCTTCAAGGAGTAATGCAGAAGGGTCAGGGGATGTGTTGTGGAAGCATCAGGCATTTGGCATACTTGGTCTTTTGTGTCTTTTGCAAGAAATGTTTCCGAATTTAGGAGAAAGCTGGGTACACATTCCTTGGTCAGTAGCAGATGATCACTGTCTCTTGAAAGAGATATATAAAGACTGGACACTGTCCTCCTCTGAAAAACCACCTCCTAACAAGGGCATGTCCATGAGAAAAGCAGAGTTAGACAGTTGTATTTTCCTTCTGCTGATACAGTGCTATTGGGGACACTTAAAGTCAGCAGTGGCCAGGGATGTTGTCTGTGGCTTTTGCTGTTGACTGACATGTGGGAGTGTGAAAGAGAGCGTTCAGTACCTTGGGTTGGATCCAGAATTATGGGGAAACAACTAGATTTAAAGTGTATTTTCATTATTACTAATAGATCCATATATTGTTGAGTATGAAAGAGCTGTAAACTCTTATTAGCTTTATTATTTATATTTTATCTCTTCTAAGCTTCTCTTTGTTTGTTTTGCTTTCTCACATCTTAGTTTCTAAACAGCAGGTTTTTTGTATTTTGGATGTCCTACATTGTATTTTGGAAGTCCTGCAGTATGTAGATATGCTGCAGAGAAGCATCTGTTTGTACAGAGGAAGACTATCTCTGCCACAGAAATAGCTTTATTGTTGTATCATTTGGATATGATTACACTGGATGAAATACCTTAGTAAATTCTATTAGCTATAATTCTCTAATCATCTGGCTTTTGTAAATGCAGGTTCTGCTTTTTTATCTCAAACATGTAATTTGGAATACAAAATGTTATTTCCTGGGGGTTTTTATCTGGAGTATATTTTTCTTACATAAAATTATGTTTCCATGCACACATCTATTATATATATCAAAAGAATTAAATTATCCTATTAATTTGTAAAAAATGGTAAGGTTTTCTCAGGGGCCATTTATGTTTTCCATGTGCTAGAAGTAAATCTGCGGCTAGGGAAGTTTTACATAAATTAAAAGAGCCACATTTCCTTTGCACTACTGCTTCGTCTATGCAGCTGATTAAACTTGTTCAGTGCACCACTGCTGAATATAAATAATAACTGCAGCAGTAGTATTGATTACTTAGGTGCTTGAGTTTGTGTCTACTGTTGGCTTTAAAGCCCTAAGAAACTTCTTTCCTGTTCTATCCAGAGAGGAAGGAGTTTTTTTTCCCCATCTTGTTTCCTGAGGATCGGTGATTCTGGATTCCTAAAATCATTAACTCCTTCTAAAGACTGAAACTCCTTGTCATTGCAGCGACCGTGTATGAACTGATGCAGTAATCGATGCTTGCACTACACTGCAGAGATTTGTTTTGATGACAAGAGCTCTCGTTAGCCCTGTTTGGTGTCACCGGTGTTGAATGTTTGACACTGCAGAATAATTTGGCTTAGAATCAGGACGCAAGGACCTTATGACTTCTTTTATATTGTCTCCTTCACACTGAAGTGGATTTTTGCTGGCATTACGGTTTTGCTACAGTTGCAGGCTGGATTCAGCAACCTACTAGATGCCAGTTGTGCTTTAAACACTCTTGCTGAAGCTGCTATGTTTGCTGGGTTTCTTCAGTTTCTGCTCCATACGTTGCATTCAGGGACAGGTAAATAAGGAGCTATATAGTACTGAGGTTTTAGTTATATTTTTATATTTCATATTTTTAAACAAAAATTGTATCCTTTTATGAAGAGATTTATTTAACTGTGCAGTTTTAGTGGAGATGTTATATCCTCGGAATGTTAAAGTGTTAACTGTAGCATATATTCAGCTTAAAGAGGGAATAAAAAACCATTTTGCTTTTAAGTCTGTGTTTCAGTTATGTTTATAATAAGCTCGTGTCAAATATAATTTGACATTAGTGATGCTATGTGGAACGAGCTTATAAACAAAAATCTGTATTTTGAAAGTGCACGTCAAAGCATAAATGCGTTTCCGAAAAGTAATAATATTCCTATTGCATTACTGCATTTTGGAGAAGTCAAGAATAAAGAATTTAGAAATTTACTTCAGGAAACACATGAACATTCCTATGTGTTATTTCTTTTTGGCGGAAGACAACTGACATGTCCTCAATCTCCTGAATTATTCTATTCTCAGGAGCTTTAACAAGTTCAGAAGGGAATTGATTGTGTTACTTTTCTTTTTGCATATTATTTAGGGGGAAAAATCATCAAATCCATGTACATAGAATAAAAATATATTTCTTTAGCATGAGATACAGTTATGCTATAATAATATATGAGTTATAATAAATGTACAGTTCTGGTTATTTTGTACATTATTTCTGCATGAACATATTGATGCATTGCACTTTCTGATCAGGGAAGGACATCAGCTTTTCCCTTTTGTATTTGAAATAAATTCTATATAAATAATATAAATATATAAATATTTCAGCTAAATCACTGAAGGATCACAGAGGAAAGTGAGGGGAAGGATTCACCATTGCAAGTTCCCAGGGGATTATGCAGTGTGTTGAGAATAACAAATAACTTTAAAATCCTATATCTAAGTAGTTGATAACACTGTAGATAAAAATTTATTTTGAAAAGTAGTTTTTTCACTAGAAGAATTAATCCTAAAGATGTGTGGTAGAATAAGTCATGAAAGAGGTTTTATCCTCTTGAAAATAGTGTGTTAGATACTATATTTTAAGACATACATGTCAGCAATCTATTTAGTTTCAACAGAGTTTAGAGGAGAATTAGAGTTTACTGGGGACAGAATATTGAGGGATGCATTGGAGAAAATGTGATTTAATAGCAGCCAAAACAGAGATGGAACAGAAACAGCAGCAGGAATATCAGGAAGACAAAATGCTGAGGTTGGGAAGAGACAATGGTCAGCCTTCGCTCTGCATGCACTTTAAAGGATAGGACTGGAGAAAACCTTTGGCTAAGATCAAAGCCTTGCACTCTCTCATGCTTAATAAATTCTTTATAGCTACATAAAGCAGCTAAATCCCTGTTTCTTCTTCAAGCTGTTCGCTGTGGTAGATGGCTGTAAACTGCATTCCAGAGATCTCTTGCACATCTTGGCAAAAGTAGATGGAGAAGGTGAAATAGGATTGAGAAATACACCCTGCGTTGCGGTGATTCAAGGCTGTGCTGGGGGCAGTGGACAAACATCAGCCTGTCTCCAGCCTTTGGAATAGCATGGAACTGGGAGATATAAAAGATGCTTTAAAATCACACTGAGCCCCACATCCCCTGGTCCAGTTTTGGTCTCTCTTAAAAAATTTTGAGACTTTTGTGTAATAGACTATAGATACATGATGGACTATTAAACCAGGCTATCTATAGCTCTCTCCATTAAATTTATATAATCTCTCCCCCATAATGACACTTCAGTATCCTAAATATTCCTCTCTGAAAATTGAACTGTGTGCTGTAAGGACAGAACCTGAGAGAATGAGCTGTCATGAAGGTCAGCTCTTATGTCAGGGTATTGATTAAGTGCAAAGATGCCCAAAAGGCAAACCATGGTGGACAGTAAAACAAAACAAAGTCCTCCTAACTAACAGCAAAACCTTAAGTTCCTCACCAGTTTGACCTTTGGACGTATTTGGTAGCAAAAGTAGGAAAGGCATGGAGTCTTGGTCTCTGGCCAGCCCTGTAACTCCCGAAGTGCAAGGGTAGTAGGTTTCCAACAGCAGCCAGGCTTGTATGCTGTCCTCTCCTGTTACCATTGTGATAGATTATATCCACCTCATCATCTTCTGCACTGCTAGGTCTCAAATGGTGGATTTCTCCCTGTTTCTACACTTGTTTGTACTGGTCTGAGTGTGGAGCCATTTCCTTGTCTACTCTGGGCCTGATCCTCTTTTTCTGGTTAGTTTTTTCTAGTTGGTCAGGATAGCTTTGAAGTCTGGTTCTGGCCTTCTATAAAAAGCCGTTTCTTTGTCCTTGGGGTCAAGTCACTTACAAATCTGTTTTTGTTTTATTACATAGAACAGTAGTGTGAGTGTTGACTATTACTATATTCCAGACAAACATTACAGACCATGCTTAATGAATACTTCAGGGGGTATTTGTTCCCAATTTTAGCCAAACATGATCAGAATATATTTAGAATATATTCTAAATAGGTTTTCACCTTACACTAGACACTTTTTCTGGGCTCTTAACATGGCATGCTCATAAACAAAACTCCTGCTCAACTGAATGCATTTGACATCTGCTGATAGAGCCGAATAGTAGCAGATTCTTTCCATAGTATTTGAGATTGGCAACTACTTGGTACTAGATACTAAGTAGTAGGGACTAAAGAGTAGCAGAATTATCTCAGTTGTGTTTGCATACTTTGCTGTTTGCATCATATTTTGCATTTCTAATTTTGTCTTGCGTGCTTCCTGGTACTTGATCACTCTAAGTTATACACTCAAAGGGAACTTTCCATTGATTCTTCCAGGAAATGAAACCTTTATGATTTAGTTGGTCAGTCTTTGCCTGCATTTCTCCTTCTTCTGAATTGGGCTGGTTTTGCTTTTAATGTTGGCATTACTTCTTAAATGCTTCTGTGACTGCTGGACTCCTGTTATTCTTGTGGCTGTTCCTTATTTTCTCTAAGGTTGGAGTGTTTTGGTTTGGTTATTTGGCATTGGAATTTTTTTAGGTTTTGTTTTTTTTGTAGAAAGGTTTTTGGCTTTTTTTCTGCTTGACTTTATTCCCTTTTCAAAGATCACAAAATTTGTTCATGTTCACATTCTTAACTATTTCCTCTCTACTGGTGGGAAGCAAAGCTCCAAAGATCCTTTGCTCATTGTTTTACTAGTGTCAGTGATCTCTCAGAGTGGACTCCAAAGATTCTTCCCTCTGAACTGGAGAAACAAAACCTCTTATTATCTTCTAATGCAGCATAATTGAGGATTCTCATGAATGATAGTTAAAAACCCCAAAACAAACAGAAAAAACGAACAAACAAAACAACAAAAAAAGCCACAAAGACAGACCAAATAAACAAGAAACTAAAAAAAATCCCTCATCAGACTTAATCTTCCTAATTTGGTCTTCTGGAATATGACCCCATCATGGTACTGCTGAAGTGCTTTTCTCTTTAATTAGAGAATTTCATCTGCTGTATTTCCTTCTACAGTCCTGAAGATCAGAACAACCAGGAGTCTTTTTTTTCCCCATCCTCAGACTTTCTTTTTCATTAGATTGTTAATTATCTCCCCCAGTTCTCATGAAGATGAAATTATAACTTTGATTATGAAATATAATCTTGTTATTTTTCAAGTATCTTGTGCAGGTTTGCATGATGGACTGTGTGTGTGTGCTTTGGACAACAGAAAGGCTCACTGTCTCTCTCCCTTTCCCTGGTACTGTGGATAATGGGAAGCTTTGCTGTCATTTGCTGCTGTTTTCTTCTGGGTGTTTTCTTCTGTATCTGAGCAGAAATGCCTTTCTTCTTTGCACACAGTAGTAGAAAATGTGTGTTCAAATAAGTTTCTCTGGGCATTGCCAGTTTTGGTTACCTTATTTGCAGTGTGTGCTACCAGGGCTCTGAAGCCTTACTGGGCATTGTATTCTTGAGACTTCTAATGTGTGGGCTGCTGTTTTACAGCCTTACATTTTTTTTCCTGTTTTCTTCATCCTGTAAATGAAGAAGTTAAAATTTCTAGCTATTGGCAGTATAGAAACACTCTAGGGTTTGAGGAGAGTTTATTTTCAGATTTGATTTTCAATTATAGTTTGTTAATAAATCAGTTTTTAACAAATACTAAAAAAAAAAAACCTTAAGATTTTTAAAACTCTCAGAGGAAAAATACCAAAGGAGACCAAGATGGAAGTATTACCTTTTTTTGCAATCAACTCCTACTCAATTGGTTTAATATGCACAAGAGATAGGGAAAAAAACCCAAATTAACCCACAGTAAAAAAATGTGTTATGCTGAAGAACAGCATGGTGTATTTGAAGTGCTGGGAATTTTTTCAGAACAGAAGAAAAAATATTAAGAACTGTTCAGGTTTTTAGTGGACTAGATAGCTATGTGTAGATATGTATCCAAAATTAGGGGATGATGTGACTTTTTGAGATAATTTGCTATGCATTTTTCAAATTTCATTATATGCTGAACAAAAATATTATCAAGAAATCATGTCAAAACTAAAGGTCTTAATTATATGAAACAGGAACTCAATGAAACTGTTGAGACAAGTTAGTGTCAATATTAAATAGCAATAATAAATTTATTCAGAGAAGCTCTAAATTTCCAGAAGAAGATCTCCTTCCATCCATCTACAAAATTAGATTCCACTCAAGAGAGTGATCCCAGTCAGCAAAATCAGAGACGACAATGAGACAGCAAAATTTTCTTTAAATTCTTAAATGCCACAGTATCAAAATCAAAATGTTTGATTTTTTTGATTTTAAGTTCCTAGTGCTAACCATTTTTCTGGTTTCCTCAAGAAAATATTTTTAATTAACTTTGTAAAATAACTTTCAGATTGATGGGAGTTCATGCATCTTGCTTAATATTTTACGTCTCTGTCACACTTTGTGATGACCCTACAGAATATGCTTTTGAGGACCATCCCTCTGTGAATCACACATATTCTTGGACTCACATGCTTGCAGTAAGACTTAAACATCCTCAGAATAGCAGTTTAGATGGTCTCTGAGATAAAAAAAAGAATCTAGCTGAAAAGGGGTTGATGAACTTTTGAAGACTCTTGGTATTTGAGTGAAGTTACCAAATAATGTTGGCTCAGGGAGTTCATGAGAAGATTCCCTAGAGATTCAGGAAACTTAGAACAGCTTCCTTGTTATGTCCCTTGTGGCTATGTTAAAAAATTTAGGAATACTCAAAAATCCTCAGTTTGTTACTTGACTAGATAGGTTGTGATTTTTGGCTTTAAGCTTCCATTGGCAAGATTAGTAATCCTTGCTTTCAGTAATTTATAAAGCCTTGAAACAACACTGAAATAATTCAGGTAGGAAGTCCATTTTCTGAAACATAGAAATGGGCCCAGTTGTTTTTGTGTTGGAAGGTCTTCTGCAAGTATGGCTTTTGAGAAACCTTCAACCATCAATGAACACAAGTGCAATACTTCGTTATAAAAATGTATGTCTCTAAACTGTACACCTAGTTAAAAGAAAATCACAATCTATGTAATAAAAAGTCTTTGTTCAATAAATACCTGGATAACAAACCCATACTATGTTTTAAACAGTTCACAGAAAATTCACCTTATGCCCAGATAAAAAAAAAAAGAATCCACAGAAAGAGTTTTTCATAATCAGCAACTGACAAATCATTCCTTTACAAAATCAAAAATAATTGTGAATTTGCAAACTCTTGTAAAGGAACACTGTTGCCATGGTAGCTAGGGGAGGAGTCAAATGGGTTTTCACTAGGTTCTAGCTTAATGTTGGCATTCTTAACTATCTAGTTAATATTTCATAAGTTCACTATGTCCTTGCCTAATTATTTATTTCTTGTTTGCAAATATCAATCAGCATTGCTTTGCTTACAATGTAACTACCACTTTAAGAAAGATTTTTAAACTAAGGGGTTTGTTTCACAATAAAATGCTGAAGTGTTCATTTTGTATGAGAAAGAGTATGAAATGTCCTTATCTTCTGGATGCAAATGTAAGGAATAACCATTTATTTTCAGTTTGTATTGAATAAGCCCAAGTTGTCAGTTGTCTAAATCTTAAAGCCTAGTGCTTGATAAAGCTCTGTAGATCCTCTTCCAATGTTTTTTTGTTACTCAGAAATTTAGTTAAGATAAAGAAAAGCAATTTTATATCTCATCATTAAACGAAAATACCTAAGTAAATACTGAATTGAGGGAGCAATTTAAGAGGCTAGTTCTAGCTTTGGGAGTTATGTGCCACATCTGTATCTGAAATAGGAGTATTGTATATATAAGTTGTTACTTCTAAGGAGTACTAGTCTTTATTTTAACTTTGGAGTCTTACAGTATGTTCATATTCAGTGCTTAGGACATTTGCCAGCAGGGAACTAAAATCTGATGCAATTATGTATTTTCAGTATGAAAGAAAACCTAAGTTTCACCACCTTCTGGTGCATTCTTCCCACAAGCTGCACGAGCCAGCCTGTCCTTGAACTGCGTAGATGGTAAAACACAGATCTTGTCCTGCAAGGATTTAAGTTCTTAACTGTAATCCACATCTGAAGTGGATTGGTTGGAGACTAAGTGATAATGAACATATTTGTGAAGTTTTCTGTGTAAATAGGCAATAGGTAGCTTTTGAGTTATTTGCTTGCCACATGAATGTGAGGGTTGTTTGCCAAGGCAGGGTACTCATGTATTCTTTTTATGTGGTTAGTTAGCAGCTTGAACTAGAATGGTTTAAGAATATGTTGTTTATACACTGAATTATTTTTCTGATAAAATGATGGAACTTTTTTCCTGGGTGTAGAAGTACTTCCCTGCTTAACGATAGGATGTACCACATTTGTAACAGCAGCTCACCAGAGAGAGTGTCCAAGCAGCCAGGGATCAGGTTAGGAAAGCTAAAGCCCTGATAGAATTAAATCTGGCTGGCAACATCAAGGGCAACAAGGAAAATGGCTATAGGTGTGTCAGTAATAAAACGACGACTAGAGAAAATGTGGGCCCTCTCCAGACGGTAACAGGAGGCCTGGTTACCTGGGATATGGAGAAGGCTGGGGTACTGAATTACTTTTTCCCTCAGTCTTCACTGACAAGGGCTCCAGCCACACTGCCCAGGCTGCCAGAGGCAAAGGCAGGAATTGGGAGAACGAGAAGCTGCCTGCTGCAGCAGATCAGGTTTGAGACCATCTAGGGAACATGGAGGTGAACAAGTCCATGGGGCCTGATGAGATGCATCTGCCACTTCTGAGGAAACTGGTAGATGAAGTGGCTAAGCCACTATCCATCGTATTTGTGAAGTTGTGACAGTCTGGTAAGGTTCCCGCTGCCTGGAAAAGTGGAAACATAACCCTCATTTTTAAAAATAAAAAAAAGGGAGATGTTGGGAACTACAGGCCAGTCAGTCTGATCTTTGTGCCCAGCAAGCTCATAGAGCAGATGATCCTGGAAACTGTGCTAAGGCACATGGAAAATAAGGGTGACAGGTGATTGGTGGCAGCCAACATGGCTTCACTAAAGGCAAATAATGCCTGACAAATTTGGTTACCTTCTACAATGAGGTTACAGTGTAAAGGAAGAGTGACATCAGCTGGACTTGCGCAAAGAGTTTGATGCTGTCCCATATGGCATCCTTGCCTCTAAACTGGGGAGACGTGGATTTGATCAAGGGACCCCAAGTGCAGACTGGGTGGAGCATGGATTGAGAGCAGCCCTGAGGAGAACTTGGGAGGTGTTTGTGGATGAAAAGCTCAACACGAGCTGGCACCTTGTAGCCCAGAAAGCCAAATACATCCTGGGCTGTCTCAAAAGCAGTGTGGCCAGCAGGTTGAGGAAGGTGATTCTGCCCCTCTGCTCCACTGTGGTGAGACATCACATGGAGTGCTGCATCCAGGTCTGGGATCCCAACATGTGAAGGACATGGACCTGCTGGAGTGAGTCCAGAGAAAGGCTGTGAAGATGGTCAGAGGATGGAAGCATTTCTCCTGTGAAGACAGGCTGAGAGAGTTGGGGTTGTTCATACTGGAGAAGGCTCTGGTGAGACCTTCTAGTAGCTCTTTACTACCTAAAGGAGGACCACAAAAAACCTGCAGAAGGACTTTTTACAAGAGATTATAGTGATAGGACACAGGAGAATGGCTTCAAACTAGATAAGATACTAGGAGTAACTTCTTGACTGTGAATGTGGTGAGGTGCTGGAACAGGTTGCCCAGAGAGGTTGTGGATGTCTCATCCCTGGCAGTGTTCAAAGCTGGTTTGGATAGGGCTTGGAGCAACCTGGTCTAGTGGAAGGTGTGGTTGGAACTAAATGATCTCTAAGGTCCCTTCCAACCCAAACCATTCTGTGATTCTATGGATTAATTAGAGAGACGTAGTCTGACTATTCAGTTTGCAGAGGAATTTTAGATGTAGCCTCTGAAAAATATTTGTCTAAGTTTCTTAGTTAACTGATAGAACTGCTGTATGAATTAGCAGCTGTATGCTAATGTGTCAGTTAAGTGCCTAACATGGACTGACTGACTCTTATCATTAAATTCTGATTCTTGTCTTAAGTAACTGCTGCAAATCCAGTGCACGTGGATTTGAGCAAATCACTGAAGCACATTCTTTGCAGAATTTCAGTAGTCTCTGAATACTGTCTGGATGGATTTGGGAAAATATCTCGGGGTATTTTATCTCCAGTATTCAAGACTCTTTGGAAATCAGCATGACACAATAACAGGCCCTCTCATATTTTGTGCTTGTTTTGGCTTCGCAAGACAGACAAGGCTGTTGTTTCCAGCACTTCTCAGCTCTTCAGGATCTCACTTGAAATCACAGTTCCGAGCATTAGCTTTTTGTATGGATAGTGCTGCTGAAGACAAAGTATTTTTGAGAAAATGGATTTTTGGTGGTATGAGTTTAGCTTTCCCTTTATTTTGAAAGCATACATATTGTGGATACAAAACCAGTAAGAATTTATTAAGAGTTTTACTCCCCATCTTGGATTTTGATTGAAGGCTGCAAAAGACTTCTCATGGAAAAAGCTCGACACATTTGTGTCTTGTAATTTATTATTGTATTCATGTGCATCCAAGAGTAAAGTAATTGAGCAGCAGCATGTTAATAGGAAAAGCACTTCATTGCTGTCAGGATACAACTTTTCAATTATTCCCTTAGGAAAAAAGGTTTTTCAAATACTTACTCTGTTTCACTCAGTTGATCCTAAGGAATTCATACATTAAAACTGCAGATGCATTTTTAATAATATGTTTTAGAAATACATCAGTGGGGTTTTTTTGGAGAAAATCTGAAATTTTGAAGCTGTGCTCTTAGTAAGTTTTTGCATGGTTTTTACTTATGCCTGGATCTCTATGATGCTAGTGCAGTGAAGCTATTTTGTGCAATTAAACAGAGAGTTTGGGGGTATGGCAGTGCAAGAATGGCATAAATAGGCATTAGGCAAAGAAGCAGCAGTGGCATAGGATGATCAAGGAGAAATTATTTTTAAAGGTACAACAGAGTACTGAACTGCGGATGTCCCTAGTGTCAGTGTTGCTAGCATGAAGTGTTTTTTAAACTCATTTGGGGAGTGTCTTCTTTTGTGTCTTAACTTTTGTGTTCTACTTGATGAGTGTTTATGAATAGATTAACTGATATTTTCCATTGTGTAACTTCTTTTATAGTTGTAAATTCTCCCAGAAGTTTGCGTGCCAGTGGTCTGTTAAAATTCATACTGAATTTTAATGTGAATTTCAAAATTAAGTCCTTTTTAAAGAATGTGTGCTTTTCTCTCCCCAATTCATGCATTTTTGGGCTTTTAAAATATTCACCAAATTGTAGACTTACCACTTTCAGTGACTTTCAGTCAAGATGTTTGATTTGATAGCTACATTTACAGCTTCTGAGCATATCATTAGTGTTCCAGCTCAGTAGAGCTGCATTTGCAGTGCAGTTCTTGCCCTCAGCTTCTGAGAGCAGAGGGTGAGAAAATTGGTGTCGTGGCCAACTGCTGTGGATGTAGCCGATGGCTTGGAATTTAGCAAAGCATGGGACAGACAGAAGGGGGGAAAGGCACAGACACCTAAAGGTTTAGGTGTGGGAAGGAGGGTGCAGGAATGTAGCTTAGTATCAAAGGATTCGAGGTTAAGGAGGGATTAAAATACAGAACCTTAGGAAAGGACACCAAAGCCAGAAGCAGAAGTAGACAGAAGATGGACAACAGAAAAACATGGTCAGGGAAGAAAAGGCAGCAAAGAGTAGGCAGATGGTGAGAATAGGAAAATCAGCAGGTTAGCCAAGACAGAAGATGTATGAGAGGATCTTGCTACAGCAGGAACTTGGAGAAGCATGCTAGGGGCACGAATTAAATGGTCATGTATATGCAGTAACCAGGTGGAAGACCAGCAAGGAAATTGGGGCCAAGAAGCTGAATCTAGGAAGGAAGACAGGAAAAGAAGGCAGGGAACAGTGGAGATGAGCAGAAATGTTTTTGAGCACTTGGATACATTCGTCTGCATGCTGGAACTGACAGTTACTCCCTCCTGAACAGTTCTCTACTGCTGAGCATTAAATAGCTGTGAAAGAAGATGAAGTGTGTTGTGTTGTTGGTGGCAGGTCAGCCCACACAGCAGAGAGTTGATTTTGGTGTTACTGTTGGGTCCATTACTGAAAGTTGGAGAGCTCTGTACCATAGATTTGAGCTGATTGCCAGCACTGCAGGTGTCAGTGGAATTTGTGGGCTTGTTGTTCTTGTTGTAATTCTGAAGTTTATAAAGGCACAAGGAAGGATGCTAAAAATAAAACTGAAAGATCTTTAGTGTGATTTAATGTGTTTTCCAAACTTGCAGAACTGCAGTAGCTAATGAAACCGCAAACTGCCTCATGTGGTTATGCATATGATAGTAATATGCTGTTTAAAAATAAACTTGTGCATATGATCATGTAGATGGTAAGCTATTGAAGATTTTATGAGTTACAGAGAATGGTACAACTTGTATTTCATATTCGACATCTAAATATTTGTAGAGAAAGAATAAAAAAGAATTTCTTCCAGTAAAGGTATCTTTTTTTCCCTTGCATGCTTTGTTTGGGCTTCTATTAGATCACTACTCTTACTAGAACACAGGCATCTAACAATAGTATTGTAGAGATCTGTTTTATAAAGTAAGATATTGAAGATGTATTGCCTGAAGTGCCCTCCTTGTCCTGATAGGCTGATGGCTTCCAGACCACTGTAATTCATGGGCTTAATCTTGATGTACACAGCATATAAGTTTGTCCCAAGTGAAAGAGAAGATTGCAGCCTTGTACCTGCTGTTGGTACTCTTTGCTGTATTTGTGTGGCTGTTCTCTCTGGTACTCTGTTACCAGCTCCTGTGCCTCTCCATCTGTACGGTACCTGTTGTCACAGCATTGATCTTTGCAGATTCTAGAGCGTGGTTGACTGTTCTGTCCTTAACTGTAGCTAAGTGCTTATTTTGTGGAGTATTCCCTCTCATGTCATCATTAGCTATAGGCCTGTGTGTTTATTATGGAGATGGTGGGGAGGAGGAGGGCTGTGAATGTGATGCTTTGGGGTCCATTCTTGGACTGGGCAAAGGTAAAAATAGTGCGCACAACCAATTCTAAGGTGCAATTCATGAAAAAGCAGAGGTCCAAATAAACGCATTATTTTAGTGATTTCATTTTTATATTAATATGCTACATTGTTTTAAAATTGAGATATTGATTTGAACCATAATAAAGGTTTTGCATTTGCTTCATCTAACTATTGCACTTTAAAATTCATGCATGCAGAAGTAATCATTCATACATCTTTCTCTGTTTGAGAGATTACACATTTCTTTCTATTCATATTCTTCCAGGTGACTTGGATTATTACTGGCTGGATCCTGCCACGTGGCACAGCAGGGAGACGTCCCCTATTAGTTCGGTAAGAAATAGAAAAATAGAGGTTCATAAGTATGAGTTAAAATGTTTGCTAATTATTTCAGTTCAGAATAGATATTTGGCTGTAAAAAATATTCTACACACATCATTAAAAATTTCTTTTAGAGGACCATGGAAATGGAAATCAGAAAGTTTTATCAAAATGCATATTTGTAAAATTGAGTGAATCTTAACTTGAATTTAATTCCTTTATAGACGTGACACTTAATTTCACTATGAACCACAAAAAAAAGCACTTGTGAGTGTGATGCTGCTCTGGGAAAGATTAGTGATTTTTTTTTAAGACTTGGAGTTGAAAAGTATAATTTTGATTTTGTTATATAATGAACCCTCATATGATAGGCCTGCATAACAGGTATTATTCTAAAGAACAGAACTTCTGAATGCACTTTTCAGAGTTGTGTAATTTAAAAGTAAGTATTTAATTTTATTACCTAAGGTGTGTTTAAAATGTTTAATTGTATTGAAGTTTGAAATGTATTGTAATTCTATCTGTAGACTTAATGCTGAGATGCTCTTACAAGAGGCCTAAATGTTTAATGTAGCCAGGGTCCAACAGCTACAATAATAGAAAGCTCAGGTGCAATATGCAACACATCTGAAGGATGTTTGTGTCTACTGTGACATGATGATACAGTAATTTTATTGGTTTATACATGTGCATCTAAATACTGGGAGATGGCCACACTTCTTTAATTCCAATGCTTGTTTTTCAACAGCATCCTGTAACGTGGCAGCCTTCCAAAGAGGGAGATCGCTTAATTGGGCGTGTTATTCTTAACAAGAGAACAACCATGCCTAAAGAATCAGGTGCATTGCTAGGGCTAAAAGTAAGTATTACATGATTTATGTTCTAAATGAAAGGAAGTTCCACTGACCTTAGACATAGAGGTCTAATGCATTAAATCAGAGGACTCTCCAATCACATGGTCTTTTGACAAAAAAATGTATTCCTCTCTTTTAGTAAATTTTGAAAGTTATACAGATAAATTATGACTATAAATACATTTACTCCTTCTATACAGTCTTCAGTCATCCATGACAAAGGGGCTGAACTGTTTTGACTGTCTGCAAGATATATACTGCACATGGCAATACACTAATGGAGTACTGCCTTTTCTAGCTCTACTGTTTGCAATTTAGTCAAGTAATTCATCTTATAATCCACATACTTAAATGTCATCTGGATGCAAATGCTCACAAGGTTAGTGTTCAAAAGCCACACAGCCATTTGAAAACAGAAATTTTGTAGGAAGAAACTAAATATTTACACAAAAACTTGAAAAAAACCCTCTTAAATCATAGTAGAGGTTATATTAAATGTAATACTAGTTCATCCAGCACCCTGAAATTGAGATATTGGCAACACTGTCCAATTGATTTAAATCCCTAATTTACATTTGTAGCAGACTTTTAGGTTCATGTGTCTAAATTGCCAGAACACTGAAAAGAGAGAGAGTGCTGTTTCTGAAGCTAGCGGGGAATACGGTGGACCACTTCAAGCATTTCCCTCTCCGTGTATGTTTTTAAATCTGTGGAGCAACAAAGATGACTGAGAGAATTTAATTTGGGTGTCCTTCCTTCTCCACTGAGAACAGAAGCAATGCAAAATCTGAAATATTCCCACCTTGAAGTGAGATAGTGTGGCATGGTAATACAAAAGATGAAAATAGCTTCACTCTTCTAAACGTTTAGTAGTCTATAGCACAAAGCTGATCTTTGCTGCCAGCAAACAATTCTGTTTGAATATGTGAGAAAAAAAGGTTGGTCCTAGTAGGAAATGTAGATTGTAGAGTTGTAGACTTTCTCTTTGATTTTTCAAGTTTCAGTTGTACGTAATACAAGCTAAGGCTCTCACTGATAAATTTTACACATTATCATGTGATGATATTGTTGGCAGATAGGCTTTTGGACCTTTTTTTGATATTAAAGCTCCTGCTATCTATTGTGATTGCAACTAATGGCACACTAATCCCTAATGAACCATCATTCTACTGTTCCATTTTATTATAAAACTCCACGGTGTTCCTGACCAACAAAAAAACCCCCCAAATCCCTCACCTGACTGGAGAGAGTAAGATAGTTAAAGGGAGTAGTAAGTCAGAAAGACTACATTTTCTTTGTATTTTATTTAAAATCTGGTCTCTTGAGGGAACTTGTTTTTTTTCCTGATGTTCCTGATCTCTGTAGCATGGAGTCATCTTCAAAAACAGATCTGTTCAGTTCTGTTTAACAAAAGCCAGAGGTTGCTGGTTTGTCCTGTCATGTTCTTGGATGAGAGTGCCTGTGTTTTAGCAGTATCAACATTCCTGTGAACTTGCTGCCCATATTTAATAGTAGTGTATTTGCTGAGTTTTCAGTTGATGTACCAACTGCATTTCGCGATTTCATACACTTGAACTGATGTGCACTTGCAATTTAAATTTGAGTACATGACAGACAATTATTTGTAAAAAGTGCATTTGCCAGGTTATTTATTAAAATTGTTCTTTCTGCAACAAATGTAGATACTTACCAAACTGCATAAGGTTGATTAGTCAAACACAGTAAAAGGAATATCAGTTTTAATCATTCTGTGTCAGCTTTACTGCTTTTTGTCTTTAAGCCTCTCTAAAACCCAAATCGACAATAGATTTGTCCATGCACATTTCAGGTGTAATTTTAAAAATTATGTGAAAACTGGTTAGTCATTATATTTGTGTTCAATGCAATGTCTGGTTTGTGGCTTGGAGACTCACAAATTTGTGATTAACCAGGTTGTTGGAGGAAAAATGACAGAATTAGGACGACTCGGTGCCTTCATTACCAAAGTGAAGAAAGGTAGCTTGGCTGATGTGGTGGGGCATCTCAGAGCAGGTAAATCAATCAGTTGCATATAAAATATATTGTCTTCTAGTAATGGCCTATTGAATGCAGCCTTTAATTTATATCAACATTTGTCATGGGATATGGTAATATTTTTTAAGTACAGAACAATAATGTTATTATGAAATATCATGGTTGCCTATGTTTCTAGTTTATTATGAACTCCAATTGCTTGGATGTATGAGCAAAACAAAAGACTCTCCTGAGGAATTCTGGTATCAGGACTGAGTCTCACTGGTAAATTTTAGTTTCATAGATCAGGAGCTACTTATTACACTCTACAGAAGCAATGCAAACATTTTTTTTAAAACTGATGGTGGCAAACAAAATTCACATCACTAAAGGATGATACACTGCATACACAGTGGATTTTATTAGTGTTCCTTTTAGTGTTAACTGTTACAAATGAAAATGGAAAACAAGCCCAAAAAATGGTCCTAAATATGTAATTTCTATTAGATGTATATATTGCACTTACAAATGAATGGCTGTGCTAATGGCACTTTCCAAGCCTCTAAATGAAGTGAGAATTATGCACAGCATTTGGTTTTCAAAGTCACTTCTTAATGGTTTATATTTTACCATAGCTCTAAGCAACTACTTTCCAAGTGTTGTCTTAGCAAATCCGAGTACCTAGGTAGTGCCATAAGAACCCAGAAGCTCCAAAGCCAATGTGTATGGCTTTAGGATAATTGTGTGAAGCAGATAGTAATAAAGAAGTAGAAAGGATGATGAGTCTCTAACAATATTCTAGTTTTTTTGGCATTTTTAATTTTTTCTTTCTTATCAAGTCAATACACATGGGGTTGATAGCACCAGCTATTATAGTTGTTTATAGATTTAAAACGCAGATTATATAATTACAGAAAATAAATTTGTCTCCACTGATCTTAAACTATTTGGGCTGAAATCCTAATTTTCTATTTCTGGTCTAGGTTTGTTTGAGGCTTTTTAATGAAAGCTATTTTTAATTTCTAAAAGTAGTTTTAGAACCAAAATTATTTCCCAGAAAAAATCCATTGTTTTGCTCGTTTCCAATGAGTGAAAGTCTGTTCATCTTGTTGTATGGGACTAGAATACACTAAAAAGGCATGGATGAGTCCTTGCTTTTAGCAAAAACCACTTTTATCCTTACAAAAAATGTCCAAAATTTGGGTAGTTGATAACACTTTGAGTAATTGCACAAACTTCATACATTTTAGTAATGGCAAATATGAAATCTTGCATGAGGAACAGAACATCCCTGTGCAAGAGTAAGCACTGGGAGCCAACCAGCTAGAAAGCAGCTTGGCAGGAAGTGTCTGAAGGTTTCAGTACAGCTCTTTCATGATTTAAAATAATTTTTATGTTACTTGATAATACAAATTTCATTGCTTGTAAAAGAATATGAAAGTGAGATAAACTTCTCTTTAAATTCAAGGGGATGAAGTTCTAGAATGGAATGGTAAACCCTTGCCTGGAGCTACAAATGAAGAAGTTTACAACATTATTTTAGAATCAAAATCAGAACCTCAAGTTGAAATTATTGTTTCAAGGCCTATTGGGTAAGGCTAAAGACTTGCTTCTTAAGCATAGCTATTATTTCTGCTAATGGGAATTTTAAAGGGACTGTTTGTGAGTTAATTATTTTTTATTGCTTAATAAAGGGATACGATTCACTTTCTATTATTGACATTCTGTATAGTCCATTTTCTTCTCTACCATTTACAATCTTGTGCCTTTGCAGTGACGTATATGTATAAGTGTTGTTTTCTGTGTGGTCAAAGTACTGTAAAGGTTTTTGCCAAGCAGCAAAGGGAAATTGGTGGATTAGGTATACCTGTGCATGAGAAACTTCTGGTTTTCATGCTTTCAGCCTACTAGATCAGAATAACTTATAAAGGTCTCCATGAGTGGAGGGAAGCATTGCAGGACTCTAATAAGTCAATGCTAATAGGATTTTAAACAGGCCTTCTTTAAAGAGCTAAAAAAGGAAACACAAAACTTGTAATTGAAAAGACTCTATTTACCCTTAAATGATGGTTATTGAAGTCAAATGTGGAAGCAAAAAGTTTATTCAAAAATTAGCATTAATGTGTTATGTTTATAACTATTTTTATTTATTATGAACCCAGGTTTGGGGTTTTGTGACAACAATTCTTGTATTCTCAATTTCCCAAATAAACCTTATAAAGAAAATAAAATCTGTTCAAATTGATAAAATTAGGGAGATTGGCCCTGCATTATTCATAGTAGTTTTAGTGATACCAGGAATGTTTTGAGCTAAGTCATACAGCACTGAATATGAATAATTTATTGTAAATTCACATTTACCTTACGAAACAGAGCCACATGATTAACAATAAAAGTGATTCTTTTGAATTTGCTATTTTCATCTTACAATTTTAGCTTGTCTGAAATATGATACTTTTTCAGTTTTAGAAACAAAAACTATTTGTTTTCTTTCTGACTAAAATATTCCTCTTTCACATTGTGATTATTGATTTTGTCTGTACTATGTGAGTGTAGCTATATTTTGCAAATAAGTTTTGCCTTTTTAATGGCAATCTCTATTAAAAGTACTTAAATAAAATTGACATTAATAGGTAATTCCACCTATCACTTTGACCTCTTAATGGAAAATGAAAGTTTGATGCAATAATGGTGGCTGTTAAAACCTAAAATTACCATCCGATGAAGACTGTGGGGGAGTAGAAGCTTTATTTTGCATTTTTTAGTGTCATAGGTTAGCAAGCATAGTCCCGGAAGGGACGTCCTTGCTAAGGGGTGCTTACAGTTTCCTCTGGGAACTGATAGAACCTATCAGCTGGCCAGTTTGAATATGGACAATTCTCTAAGCCACTTAAAGTTGTGATCACCTCTGTGATCCACATTTAAGAATAGGCAAACTCCCCCTCCAAGCTCTCTCTCGTTTCCGGCGCTGGCACAGGTGGCTGCGGGCCCCGTGTGGGGGCCAGCGGGCCCGGCCGGGCCCTGCCTGGGCCAGGCCGGGCCGGGCCACGGCCATCCGGGAGCCATGGACCTGTTCCAGCCGTGGAACCCCCCCCACTGCCTTGCCGTGGGCAGCCGGAGCGGCTCGGCTCTCCCCCCTCTCCACTGCGATAAGAAAAATTCAACATTCCAGCTGCAAAGCTGCAAGGCCGAGGTGAGATTAACCCTTTTATTGCTGTGAAGAGCTGAAAACCTGAGGGAAGAGAGAGAGGAGATGCTTAAAGCTGAAAGTCTGTTGTGAAGCTATGATATATCAGAGTATCCTGTTGTAATTTCATGAAGATATGGGGGGTGGAGTGTTCAACTCGTGAGCAAAAGCACCTGCGCTGAGATAGGCAGATGCTGACGCAGCTGTAATTTCATGAGAAGTTTGGACAGGGAGAGATGAACCAGATGAGGACTTTTGCTCCAAATGGGAAAGGAGAAAACCTCAGTCCGTAGAGATGAACCAGATGAGGACT